>NC_079191.1:256841947-257147547 GCF_029499605.1 Hyla sarda | reverse complement strand
CCGATCCTGTCACTACAGGAGGGACGTAGATGTGTACAGCCCCGGTCCTGTCATGACAGGAGGGACGTAGATGTGCACAGCCCCGCTCCTGTCATGACAGGAGGGACGTAGATGTGCACAGCCCGATCCAGTCATGACAGGAGGGACGTAGATGTGCACAGCCCCGCTCCTGTCATGACAGGAGGGACTTGCTGTGCACAGCCCCAGTCCTGTTATGACAGGAGGGACGTAGATGTGCACAGCCCGATCCTGTCACTACAGGAGGGACATAGATGTGCACAGCCCCGCTCCTGTCATGACAGGAGGGACGTAGATGTGCACAGCCCCGCTCCTGTCATGACAGGAGGGACGTAGATGTGCACAGCCCCGCTCCTGTCATGACAGGAGGGACGTAGATATGCACAGCCCCGCTCCTGTTATGACAGGAGGGACGTAGATGTGCACAGCCCCGCTCCTGTCATGACAGGAGGGACGTAGATGTGCACAGCCCCGGTCCTGTCATGACAGGAGGGATGTAGATGTGCACAGCCCTGCTCCTGTCATGACAGGAGGGACGTAGATGTGCACAGCCCCGCTCCTGTCATGACAGGAGGGATGTAGATATGTAAATGAGACATGTCTGGGGGTGACAACTGCTGAGACCTCACAAATCTACTCAATACATCTGCCCTTTTGTCCGAGCAGCCAGCGAGGATGCCCGATGTATTTTACACCAGCATTTTGCAAAATTGTCAAAGAATAAAGTTGCATGACAATGTGGATTATGGATGAAAATACGTGAAAGGAGGGACATAGATGTGCACAGCCCGATCCTGTCACTACAGGAGGGACGTAGATGTGCACAGCCCCGCTCCTGTCATGACAGGAGGGACGTAGATGTGCACAGCCCGATCCAGTCATGACAGGAGGGACGTAGATGTGCACAGCCCCGCTCCTGTCATGACAGGAGGGACTTGCTGTGCACAGCCCCAGTCCTGTTATGACAGGAGGGACGTAGATGTGCACAGCCCGATCCTGTCACTACAGGAGGGACATAGATGTGTACAGCCCCGGTCCTGTCATGACAGGAGGGACATAGATGTGCACAGCCCCGCTCCTGTCATGACAGGAGGGACGTAGATGTGCACAGCCCCGCTCCTGTCATGACAGGAGGGACGTAGATGTGCACAGCCCGATCCTGTCATGACAGGAGGGACGTAGATGTGCACAGCCCCGCTCCTGTCATGACAGGAGGGACGTAGATGTGCACAGCCCCGCTCCTGTCATGACAGGAGGGACGTAGATGTGCACAGCCCCACTCCTGTCATGACAGGAGGGACGTAGATGTGCACAGCCCCGCTCCTGTCATGACAGGAGGGACGTAGATGTGCACAGCCCCGGTCCTGTCATGACAGGAGGGATGTAGATGTGCACAGCCCTGCTCCTGTCATGACAGGAGGGACGTAGATGTGCACAGCCCTGATCCTGTCATGACAGGAGGGACCTAGATGTGCACAGCCCCGCTCCTGTCCTGACAGGAGGGATGTAGATATGTAAATGAGACATGTCTGGGGGTGACAACTGCTGAGACCTCACAAATCTACTCAATACATCTGCCCTTTTGTCCGAGCAGCCAGCGAGGATGCCCGATGTATTTTACACCAGCATTTCGCTAAATTGTCAAAGAAAAAAAGTTGCATGACAATGTGGATTATGGATGAAAATACGTGAAAGGAGGGACATAGATGTGCACAGCCCGATCCTGTCACTACAGGAGGGACGTAGATGTGTACAGCCCTGGTCCTGTCATGACAGGAGGGACGTAGATGTGCACAGCCCCGCTCCTGTCATGACAGGAGGGACGTAGATGTGCACAGCCCGATCCAGTCATGACAGGAGGGATGTAGATGTGCACAGCCCCGGTCCTTTCATGACAGGAGGGACTTGCTGTGCACAGCCCCAGTCCTGTTATGACAGGAGGGACGTAGATGTGCACAGCCCGATCCTGTCACTACAGGAGGGACATAGATGTGTACAGCCCCGGTCCTGTCATGACAGGAGGGACATAGATGTGCACAGCCCCGCTCCTGTCATGACAGGAGGGACGTAGATGTGCACAGCCCCGCTCCTGTCATGACAGGAGGGACGTAGATGTGCACAGCCCCGCTCCTGTCATGACAGGAGGGACGTAGATATGCACAGCCCCGCTCCTGTCATGACAGGAGGGACGTAGATGTGCACAGCCCCGCTCCTGTCATGACAGGAGGGACGTAGATGTGCACAGCCCCGGTCCTGTCATGACAGGAGGGATGTAGATGTGCACAGCCCTGCTCCTGTCATGACAGGAGGGACGTAGATGTGCACAGCCCCGCTCCTGTCCTGACAGGAGGGATGTAGATATGTAAATGAGACATGTCTGGGGGTGACAACTGCTGAGACCTCACAAATCTACTCAATACATCTGCCCTTTTGTCCGAGCAGCCAGCGAGGATGCCCGATGTATTTTACACCAGCATTTCGCTAAATTGTCAAAGAAAAAAAGTTGCATGACAATGTGGATTATGGATGAAAATACGTGAAAGGAGGGACATAGATGTGCACAGCCCGATCCTGTCACTACAGGAGGGACGTAGATGTGTACAGCCCTGGTCCTGTCATGACAGGAGGGACGTAGATGTGCACAGCCCCGCTCCTGTCATGACAGGAGGGACGTAGATGTGCACAGCCCGATCCAGTCATGACAGGAGGGACGTAGATGTGCACAGCCCCGGTCCTTTCATGACAGGAGGGACTTGCTGTGCACAGCCCCAGTCCTGTTATGACAGGAGGGACGTAGATGTGCACAGCCCGATCCTGTCACTACAGGAGGGACATAGATGTGTACAGCCCCGGTCCTGTCATGACAGGAGGGACATAGATGTGCACAGCCCCGCTCCTGTCATGACAGGAGGGACGTAGATGTGCACAGCCCCGCTCCTGTCATGACAGGAGGGACGTAGATGTGCACAGCCCCGCTCCTGTCATGACAGGAGGGACGTAGATATGCACAGCCCCGCTCCTGTTATGACAGGAGGGACGTAGATGTGCACAGCCCCGGTCCTGTCATGACAGGAGGGATGTAGATGTGCACAGCCCTGCTCCTGTCATGACAGGAGGGACGTAGATGTGCACAGCCCCGGTCCTGTCATGACAGGAGGGATGTAGATGTGCACAGCCCTGCTCCTGTCATGACAGGAGGGACTTAGATGTGCACAGCCCGGCTCCTGTCCTGACAGGAGGGATGTAGATATGTAAATGAGACATGTCTGGGGGTGACAACTGCTGAGACCTCACAAATCTACTCAATACATCTGCCCTTTTGTCCGAGCAGCCAGCGAGGATGCCCAATGTATTTTACACCAGCATTTCGCTAAATTGTCAAAGAAAAAAAGTTGCATGACAATGTGGATTATGGATGAAAATACATTGGGAAATGTAACGCAGTGTGAACTTATCCTTCCAGTGGATTACATGAACTGGGTTAGACTGTAACAAACTCTCTGTCAGAAGTCATCAGGATTGACAGGGTTTTTTGCATAGGCGTGTAACATAGAATTAATATTCACTGACAGCAAGAAGAGATCTTGAAAATGTAGCGGAAACGAAATCCAATCCCTATTAGACAGCTGCCTGATACATTATGACAGTGTTTCCCAACCAGGGTGTCTACAGCTGTTGCAAAACTACAACTCCCAGCATGCCCGGACAGCCTTCGGCTGTCCTGGCATGCTGGGAGTTGTAGTTCTGCAACAGCTGGAGGCACCCTACTTGGGAAACACTGCATTGTGATGTGAAATGACTGAGCTCAATGTGCGGGGCACCCCTTGATGCCAGTGTCTCCTACAGGTGCCCACTCCTCACCGGTAGCCTGAACTCGCAGTTCTCCTGGGCCAGGAGCAGCAGGTACTTCTTCAGGGCAGCACCGCTCCTGCAGGACAGCGCCATCTTTTTTCGTGACGTCAAAGGAGGAGCCGGAAGTGCTGACTGAGGGCGGGAAATGGGTGGAGCCTGGGGTCTGAGCTGCGGGTGGGAGCGGCTGTGGCTGTCAGTGTGTACCGGGGGAGATGTCTGCGCTGGATGAGGACAGCTATGACGGGAAGTGCATCTTCTGCAGGATCTCCAACAACCAGGAGAATGACGCCGAGCTACTGCACTCTGACGTAAGTGGGCCAGGAGTGACGTCACCAGAACCTAGTCCCATAGCCTGAATGCCCTGAGGTAGACACTATAGTCCATAACGGATGAACTGCACACAATATGCTGCTTGTCATGAATCACTTGGACTAGGACTGTGTTCACACAGTTACCAGCAGCCTCAGCATTGTTTTATTGCTTATTTGCACATTTATTTTCTAGAGTGTTTTTTGGCTATTAACCCCTTAAGGACCGGAGGTTTTTCCGTTTTTGCATTTTCGTTTTTTGCTCCTTGCCTTTAAAAAATCATAACTCTTTCAAATTTACACCTAAAAATCCATATGATGGCTTATTTTTTGCGCCACCAATTCTACTTTGTAATGACGTCAGTCATTTTGCCCAAAAATCTATGGTGAAGCGGGAAAAAAAATCATTGTGCGACAAAATTGAAAAAAAAAACGCTGTTTTGTAACTTTTGGGGGCTTCCGTTTCTACGTAGTACATTTTTCGGTAAAAATGACACCTGATATGTATTCTGTAGGTCCATACGATTAAAATGATACCCTACTTATATAGGTTTGATTTTGTCGGACTTCTGGAAAAAATCATAACTACTTGCAGGAAAATTAATACGTTTAAAATTGTCATCTTCTGACCCCTATAACTTTTTTATTTTTCCGTGTATGGGGCGGTATGAGGGCTCATTTTTGCGCCGTGATCTGAAGTTTTTAACGGTACCATTTTTGCATTGATAGGACTTATTGATCACTTTTTATTCATTTTTAAATGATATAAAAAGTGACCAAAAATGCACTATTTTGGACTTTGGAATTTTTTTGTGCGCACGCCATTGACCGAGCGATTTAATTAATTATATATTTTTATAATTCGGACATTTCCGCACGCGGTGATACCACATATGTTTATTTTTATTTACACTGTGTTTTTTTTTTTATTGGAAAAGGGGGGTGATTCAAACTTTTAATAGGGGAGGAGTTAAATGATCTTTATTCACTTTTTTTTTTCACTTTTTTTTTTTGCAGTGTTATAGGTCCCATAGGGACCTATAACACTGCACACACTGATCTTCTATGCTGATCACTGGTTTCTCATAAGAAACCAGTGATCAATGATTCTGCCGCATGACTGCTCATGCCTGGATCTCAGGCACTGAGCAGTCATTCGGCGATCGGACAGCGAGGAGGCAGGAAGGGGACCTCCCACTGTCCTGTCAGCTGTTCGGGATGCCGCGATTAGCCGCGGCTATCCCGAACAGCCCGACTGAGCTAGCCGGGAACTTTCACTTTCACGTCATAGTGAAGCCGGGACCCGCCTCTAATAGCGCGCGGCGCCGCGCGCTATTAACCCTTTAGCCGCGCGCTCAAAGCTGAGCCGTGCGGCTAAAGGGTTAATAGCGCGCGGCGCCGTGATCGGCGCTGCACGCTATTAGAGGCGGGTCCCGGCTTCACTATGACGCCGGGCCCGCCATGATATGACGCGGGGTTACTGTGTAACCCCGCGTTATATCAGAAGAGCAGGACCAAGGACGTACCGGTACGTCCTTGGTCCTTAAGGGGTTAAAAAAAAAATAAAAAATCAGGTCTGTGGTAGCAATCGTTTAGTATGTTTCTACAAAAATGTGTCAAACATGCGTAAAGCGAACGTATTGCGTCCAAAATGCATATGCCGTGTTTTCTTACAGCCATAAAAATGAGGAAAAAACTTTTGGATGTAAAATAGTATTTTGATTCATAAGATGAGCATTTTATGCCCCAAAATGTACCTCAAAAAAACACGTGTGAACACAGCCTAAAAAAGGGGTCACTACATAATAGAGAATAGGGGAGCTGTTACTAGATCCAGGGTAAGGGCTGTTAAGGGTTATTCCAGCACTAGAAAAATAAATGAATAAGCGTAAAACAAAATCTATACTCACCTGCCCCAGTCCCCTGCAGCTGTCGTTCCAAAATCTCATGGCCCCCACCTCTGGTTCCTGTGACAGGAGGCTAGATTCTGCAGGGTCCACACATCACAGCAAGCAGAGGTGGGATCTGGGACATATCAGAATAACAGCTAGCAGCATAAAACTAATGACAGAACTATCATGCAGAAAAAACCTACATCCTATCCAAAGGGTAGGAGATAAGTTTTAGATTGCGGGGGTCCAATCGCTCCTGCATGGGACCCCGGCTCTCCCTGGAAATGGGTCCATGTATCTCTATGGGAAAGTATCTTTATAGGAGAGTCGGAGATCTCCTGCACGGAACGTGATGACCCCCGCAAGAAGCGGCGATGACGTGTCCCCTCCTTGTATATCTCTGGGAAAAGTGGTACATGAAGGGGACATGTCATCGACGCTTCTTGCTGGGGTCATCTCGTTCCGTGCAGGAGATCGCAGGGGTTCCGGTGGTCGGACACCCCCACCACCACCCTTCCCTGCTAACTAACACTTATCCCCTATCCTTTGGATAGGAGATCCTTTTTTTTTTTTTCTACTCAATACTTCTCCTTAACCCCTTAAGTACCAGGGGTTTTTCCATTTTTGCACTTTCATTTTTTCCTCCTTACCTTTTAAAAAATCATAACTTTAAGTTTTGCACCTAAAAATCCATATGATGGCTTATTTTTTGCACCACCAATTCTACTTTGTAATGAAATCAGTCATTTTACCCAAAAATCTACGATGAAACGGAAAAAAAAAAATCATTGTGCGACAAAATTGAAGAAAAACACAATTTTTTTTTCACTTCTTTATGCAATGTTATAGCTCCCATAGGGGGCTATAACACTGCATACACTGATCTTTTACATTGATCAATGGTTTCTCATAGGAAACCATTGATCAATGATTCTGCCGCGTGACTGCTCATGCCTGGATCTCAGGCACTGAGCAGTCATTCGGCGATTGGACAACAGGAGGCAGGTAAAGGGACCCTCCTGCTGTCCTACAGCTGTTCGGGATGCCGCGATTTCACCGCAGCGATCCTGAACAGCTCCCTGAGCTAACCGACATTGGTTTACTTTCACTTTAGACACAGCGTTCAACTTTGAACGCCGCGTCTAAAGGGTTAATAGCGCTGTGGCCCCTGCTTTCTAGTAAGGGAGAGGACTCAGGACGTACCGGTACATCCTTGGTCCTTAAGGGGTTAAGGGTGTATTTACGCCTCTTTTTGTTCAACAGGATATGGCGCAAGAGTTAAAAAAAAAAAAAAACCTCCTGCCAGACCCTAGCCATACCCCATTCATTTCAGTAAGTCAACCAGTCAGCTAGTGACTCCAGTCAACTCATTTTCTGACCACATCCGGCTTTTGACCATGACTGAAAACAGTTATCTTCTGCATTTTTCAGTCCGATTCAAAAAAACGATATGGTCGGAAAATTGGTCGACCGGAGTCACTAGCTGACTGGTTGATTTATTGAAATGAATGGGGTATGGCAGGGATACGGCAGGAGGGAGTTTTGGTCCTGGCTGCGGGATGCACAGAACAGATGTGAATGCAGCTGCTTTATCCATCAACCATGCCAACCTTACATCATGAAGCTGAGATTCCACCTTGCAGGTTTTTTTTCTTTTCTAAGCCAGAACCAGAAGTGTATTCAAGAGGAATGTGAAATATACAAGAAGGGCTTCTCCTTTCTCATGGATCCACTTCTGGCTTTGGCTCAACTGCAGTGGCAGGTCTCCAAAAGTAAAATCCAAGCCGAATAGTGACACTGCTTGCCGCTTACCTACTTCTGGTGGAGTTCACTGCTTTTTGCCTTTACCTGTTGCCTGAAGCCCCAGTGTTGTAATGGAAATGTTTTTGCAGGTGTGTGCTGTCTAGGTTTTGGGACACACAATCTAAGATCAATATTTTTTGTGGAGGAAACCAGAGTACCCAGAGGAACCCACCCATACATGGTATTTGGAATTTATCATTTATTTCACCCATAGGCTGGGTCTCATAAAGGTGATATCCATGGTTAGAAAAATATAATTGCTCTTACAAAAAAGCATTGCAGTGCCACTGACAAGACCAGCGGTGCTGTTTCTGGAAGAAAGATGTTTTTTTTTTTTTTTTATCCTGGATAACCCCCTTAACTTGAACTGAGCTGCAGTACCATACACTACCCATGCACAATTGTGGCACAGTTTCTGAAGTAGAACATTAGACTCCTGAAATCCAACCCCATTACATCCTTGGTTAAAATCCCTGATGAATTATGCAGCACAGAGACTAAATACGCTGCTCAAAAAAATAAAGGGAACACTAAGATAACACATCCTAGATCTAAATGAATGAACTAATGGTATGAAATACTTTCGTCTTTACATAGATGATTGCGCTGACAACAAAATCACACAAATCTTGGATTGGAATGGACTTGAAGACTTGAATGGAAATCTAATTTATCAACCCATGGAGGTTTGGATATGGAGTCACACTCAAAATCAAAGTGGAAAACCACACTACAGGCTGATCCAACTTTGATGTATTATCCTTAAAACAAGTCAAAACGAGGCTCAGTAGTGTGTGTAGCCTCCACATGCCCGTAGGACCTCCTTAAAATACCTGGGAATGCTCCTGATGAGGTAGCATTGTCTTGCATTAGGAGGAACCCAGAGAAAACTGCACCAGCATATGGTCTCACAAGGGGTCTAGGGATCTCATCTCGGTACCTAATGGCAGTCAGGCTACCTATGGCAAGCATATGGAGGGCTGTGCCACCCCACACCATTACTGACCCACCACCAAACCGGTCATGCTGGAGGATGTTGCAGGCAGCAGAACGTTCTCCACAGCGTCTCCAGACTCTGTCACGTCTCTCACATGTGCTCAGTGTGAACCTGCTTTCACCTGTAAAGAGCACAGGGCGCCAGTGGCGAATTTGCCAATCTTGTTGTTATCAGGCAAATGCCAAACATCCTGCACGGTGTTGGGCTGTAAGCACAACCCCCACCTGTGGACGTCGGGCCCTCATACCACCCTCATGGAGCCTGTTTCTGACCGTTTGAGTGGACACATGCACATTTGTGGCCCGCTGGAGGTCATTTTGCAGGGCTCTGACAGTGCTCCTCCTGCTCCTCCTCCTTGCAAAAAGGCAGAGGTAGCGGTCCTGCTGCTGGGTTGTTGCCCTCCTACGGCCTCCTCCACGTCTCCTGATGTACTGGCCTGTCTCCTGGTAGCGCCTCCATGCTCTGGACACTATGCTGACAAACACAGCAAACCTTCTTGCCACAGCTCGCATTGATGTGCCATCCTGGATGAGCTGCACTACCTGAGCCACTTGTGTGGGTTGTAGACTCAATCTCATGCTACCACTAGAGTGAAAGCACCGCCAGCATTCAAAAGTGACCAAAACATCAGCCAGGAAGCATAGGAACTGAGAAGTGGTCTGTGGTCACCACCTGCAGAATCACTCCTTTATTGGGGTGTCTTGCTAATAGCCTAGAATTTCCACCTGTTGTCTGTTCCATTTGCACAACAACATGTGAAATTGATTATCAATCAGTGTTGCTTCCTGAGTGGACAGTGTGATCTCACAGAAGTGTGATTGACTTGGAGTTACATTGTGTTGTTTAAGTGTTCCCGTTATTTTTTTGAAGTAGAAACAAAAAGGGGAGAAAAGGCCGGTGCGCACCTCGTGCAGATAAAACCAGCAGTATAAGAAAGTATATTGCATAACAGGGCCAACAGGTTGGACCCTTACCTTGGGATGTTATGCTGAGAGCATAACATCTATGATGACTTGTAGTAGGTGGTGATCGGTCGCAGCCTCCCGGTTCCTCCAGATATTCTGCAGGAGAGTCCAGTGTAAAGTAGGAATGAAGTAGGGTCGGGATAACCTTGAAAAATGGAACATCCATGGGGGGGGCAGACCTCTGGACTTGGTAAAATGTGTATCTTAAAAGATGCGACACAATATTAAAATAAGCGTTTCTAGCCCAGACCGGGCTCTTCCTCAGGCAATAATAAAATAGACAGCACGTGTAGTTTTATAACATCAAACTGATATGCTTCCGGGTTCAAACACTGTACCAGTCGAACCAGAACCAATGGATACAAACAGAGTTGGGGGAAAAGTAAAATAAAATAAAACACCATAAAATAAGCCAAACTAGGCGAATTTTGGAAACAATACAATCAAGGACAAAGTGAATTGATATGACAAGAGGAATAGAATAGAATGGATATTAAACACCTGGTGTATCCAGATGATGGCGCAGGCGTAATGGGAGACCTCGAGTCAGACTGGATGTGCAGTAAACTAACAGTGATGATGACTGTGCAAACGCATATTTTCTGGGCAGTGTATAACAATAACCTTGTTTTTGTTCACAGGAGGAGCTGGCCTGCTTTAAAGACATAAGACCTGGAGCACCTTTTCACTACCTGGTTGTACCCAAGAAACACATAGGAAACTGCAAAACCTTAACAAGTGATCATGTGCAGTTAGGTGAGGCAGATGGGTTGGATGGAGATGGGGCTGGGCGGTATACCGGTTCATACCGAATGCCGAAATTTTCGGGCTGCATTATATGAATTTTTCCCATACCGCAATTCCGGTTGGGCCCCTCCCCCCTCGGGAATGAAATATCAGCCCAGCGCAGCGCTGTCCCCACATCGGGGAACTAATCATATGTGACCCGCCAGCGCTGTTCTGCTCCCCCCCAATTAATTATCAGCCCAGTGCCCAAATTAAACTTCTCCAACACCCCAAACAGGAATCCCCACTCCACCCTGTCAAACGCTTTGTAAGCGTTCAAAGACAGGATGGAGCGGGGATCCCCCCCATGTGTTTGAATATTAAGAAATGTCCTGTGTATGTTTCCAAACGTGCTCCTCCCCATCAATAATCCCCTCTGTTCTTTGCCAATAATCTCACCCAAAACTTTTTTTCAATCTTCCTGGTTCCGGACAGGTAAGTTAAAGTTTATTTTCTTTATCTTTTGCATCCCAGGCATAGGGATACAGCGTACAGCAGTGGTCTCAAACCTGCAGACCTCCAGCTGTTGCAAAACTATAACTCCCAGCATGCCCGGACAGCCGCTGGCTGTCCGGGCATGCTGGGAGTTGTAGTTTTGCAACATCTGGAGGTCCACAGGTTGGAGACCACTGGCGTACAGTATAGAGTTCCAGCGCCGGCAGCCCCCAACAAGGAGGAGGAGGGCAGTGCTTGCGGGTGACACATGTGAGTAGTACCCTGCTGGGCTGATAATTAATTGGGGGGGGAGCAGAACACCTCTGGCGAGTAACATGATTGGGGGGAGTGTAGCAGAACAGCGCTGGCGGATAACATGATTGGGGGGGTAGCAGAACAGCGCTGGCGGGTCACATGATTGGGGGGGAGCAGAACAGCGCTGGCGGGTAACATGATTGGGGGGGTAGCAGAACAGTGCTGGCGGGTCACATGATTGGGGGGGAGCAGAACAGCGCTGGCGGGTAACATGATTGGGGGGGGGTAGCAGAACAGCGCTGGCGGATAACATGATTGGGGGGGTAGCAGAACAGCGCTGGCGGGTCACATGATTGGGGGGGAGCAGAACAGCGCTGGCGGGTAACATGATTGGGGGGGGGAGCAGAACAGCGCTGGCGGGTAACATGATTGGGGGGGAGCAGAACAGCGCTGGCGGGTAACATGATTGGGGGGGGTGGTGGTGAAAGAAATACCGTTATATACCGTGGAACCGCCATAAGTTACAAAAATACTGTGATACACATATTTGGTCATACCGCTCAGCTCTAGATGGAGATATGTAATGATTTGTGAAAGTGACATTCTGTCAGTTAGAGGACAATTCCAGTCTGGTAAGACCATTGTCCTCCATAGACGCAACATCATCATATGTGTTAGACAAAACTAGCGACAATCTAAGGTGTATGGGGGCATGTTGGATTTAAACTGCCTGATTCTTTTTTTCTTGGAGAGATAACCTGCTGACAGGCTCTTATGGTGATAGCTTAACCCCTTAAGGACCAATGCAAATAAACCTGTACGCCCCTGAAAGACCAGGCCTGTTTTTTCAAATCGGGGAAGTCTGTCTTTTTTAGAGAATAACTCTGGTAAGGTTTTGCCAATCACGATAATTCTGACATTGTTTTTTTGTCACAAGTTGTCCTTCATGTACATAGTAAAAGTAAGCCGATATCATTTGGAGTTTTTTTTTACAATGCAAAAAATCATGAAATTTTTACAAAAAATTAAGATTTTTTGCTATTTTAACACTAATTGGTTGCATATATTTATACTTACTGACCAAATAGTTTATGAAACTTATACTTTCAGATGTCTACTTTATTTTGATGTCATTTTTTAGTTTTTAATTAACATTTTAAATTAGTTAGAACCCTAACAATTTAACTTGAAATTTTGAAAATATGAAAAGTACATCTTTTTTTATGTGCTATGCAAGGTTTGCAGAAATTAAAAGGTAGTAGAACATAGGAACACCCCCCAAATGACCCCATTTTAAAAACTAGACCCCTCAAGGTATTCGCTAGGGGGTACAGTGAGTATTTTAACACCATAGTTTTTTGGCAGGAATTATTACAAAGTCAGTGTTAAAAATTCGAAAATTGCAATTTTTCACAAATGCATCATTTGGGGGGCATATTTTTTGTACATCACTTCTGATATTGAAAGAAATTCACCCTATATTTTATTTAGCTGCTTGTCCCATGTTCGAAAATACCCCCGCTTTGGCCATATATGGTTCCTTGGCCGCGTGGTAGGACTCAGAAGGAGAGGAGCGCCATTTGGCTTTCAGGGCAGAAAAGTACCCCCACCCCCACAAGTGACCCCATTTATATACCGCACCCCTACAAGTTATTGGCTGGACCAGGGACCTCTCTGATTGGTCCTTGGTCGGCTGGCAGTATAACGCGTCTGTCTGTGACAGTTAAGGCTCCTGATGGATATATCCGCCATGTTGTGGGAATAAGCACCCGCTCATGGCGAATATATCCATTACTGCTGCGGCTGGGTAGCTCAGTGTGTCCGCTCATGACTGCTGGCGGAAAATCCGCCGCTATGAGTGGACGCACAAAGCTACCCAGCCGCAGCAGCGAGCTCATTACCGTGACTGCTGCATAATGTGTAGGATCACGTGGTGGACATCCGCAGCATATTACATGCTGCGGATGTCCGCCAATGCGATCCTACACATTATGCTTTTTTTTATTACATTCATTTAATAAATGTATTTTTAATATATATATTTTTTTTACACTTTTATTACATTTTTATTTATTTTTACACTTTTATTTTATTTATTTATTTTTTTACTTTTTAATGCTTTGGAATACTTAGTATTCCAAAGCATTGCAGTTATATGCTGCCTGCCAGTTTTCACTAGCAGGCAGCATATTTCACTAGCAGGCAATACCCAGGGCAGACCTGGGGGTCTTTGTAGGACCCCCGGCTGCCCAGGTATGCAGCAGCACCCCGCGATGCTCCGGGGTGCTGCAGGAGAGACAGAGGGAGCCCCCTCCCTCTGTCAAAACTCCTTACAGCGCGCGGTCACTTCTGACCGCGGCTGTAAGGGTTAAACTGTCGGGAGTGAAGTGAACTTCACTCCCGGCAGTGCGGCAGGCCCCGGCCAGCCGTGTATTACACGCAGCACCCCGCGATCGCGATGCGGGGTGCTGCAGAGGAGACAGAGGGAGCTCCCTCCCTCTGTCATAACACTTACAGCCCGCGGTCACTTCCGACCGCGGCTGTAAGGCTTAAAACTGCCGGGTCTGAAGTTTACTTCGGTCCTGGCAGTGCAGCAGGGTCCCGGCTGTGTGTTACAGCCGAGTCCCTGCCGCGATCTCGTGGGTGCACTGGGCAGCACCCACGAGAAGAATGGACGAGTATAGACGTCCAGGTGCGGGAACGCCCGCCAACCTGGACGTCTATACTCGTCCATGGTCGTTATCGGGTTAACACCCTTCTCCAAGTCACAGTACTTTGAGTGCATGTACATGGTGGGAATTGGCAGAGAGAAATGTTTGACCTATGTATGGACACTTTAGTCTGGACAGTCAGCTAAAAGTGGACACTGAAATATGTTAAGTCATATCAAGTGTATTGCCAAAATGATCATAGTATCTCTGATGCATCCTGAATACATATTAAGCTAGTGTGACCATTACTCTATAAAAAATAACGGAACAGTTGGCCAAAAGATTATATAGGCAAGTGTCCCATAGCTGACACACCACAGTATTATTGCTCTGTTCTAATTGCATTCTAGTGTATGATACTTTCCTTGTTTATCTGTATGCTTGTAATTTTACATGGGTTATTTAAATGGACACTATCAGATTGAAAAACTTTTTATATAATGTACATCTTTGCAAAACATTAACCTAAATTTTATTTCCTTTTTATAGAAATCATGGCTTATAAAATCACGGCTTTGTCCAAGCTGAATGGACAAAGTCCAGTAAATGAGGGTGGACCAGCACTCCTCTGTGCTCTCCTCTGTGTCTGATAGGACAGGAGAGAGAGCACGGAGGAGTGCTGTCAGACAGGAGAGAGAGCACGGAGGAGTCCTGTCAGACAGGAGAGAGAGCACAGAGGAGTGCTGTCAGACAGGAGAGAGCACAGAGGAGTGCTGTCAGACAGGAGAGAGCACAGAGGAGTGCTGTCAGACAGGAGAGAGAGCACAGAGGAGTGCTATCAGACAGGAGAGAGCACAGAGGAGTCCTATCAGACAGGAGAGAGCCCAGAGGAGTACTATCAGACCGGAGAGAGCACAGAGGAGTCCAATCAGACAGGAGAGAGCACAGAGGAGTGCTATCAGACAGGAGAGAGAGCACAGAGGAGTACTATCAGACAGGAGAGAGCACAGAGGAGTACTATCAGAAAGGAGAGAGCACAGAGGAGTACTATCAGACAGGAGAGAGAGCACAGAGGAGTATTATCAGACAGAAGAGAGAGCACAGAGGAGTATTATCAGACAGGAGAGAGAGCACAGAGGAGTGCTATCAGACAGGAGAGAGAGCACAGAGGAGTACTATCAGAAAGGAGAGAGCACAGAGGAGTACTATCAGACCGGAGAGAGCACAGAGGAGTCCAATCAGACAGGAGAGAGCACAGAGGAGTGCTATCAGACAGGAGAGAGAGCACAGAGGAGTACTATCAGACAGGAGAGAGCACAGAGGAGTACTATCAGAAAGGAGAGAGCACAGAGGAGTACTATCAGACAGGAGAGAGAGCACAGAGGAGTATTATCAGACAGAAGAGAGAGCACAGAGGAGTATTATCAGACAGGAGAGAGAGCACAGAGGAGTGCTATCAGACAGGAAAGAGAGCACAGAGGAGTGCTATCAGACAGGAGAGAGAGCACAGAGGAGTGCTATCAGACAGGAGAGAGAGCACAGAGGAGTGCTATCAGACAGGAGAGAGAGCACAGAGGAGTGCTATCAGACAGGAGAGAGAGCACAGAGGAGTGCTATCAGACAGGAGAGAGAGCACAGAGGAGTGCTATCAGACAGGAGAGAGAGCACAGAGGAGTGCTATCAGACAGGAGAGAGAGCACAGAGGAGTGCTATCAGACAGGAGAGAGAGCACAGAGGAGTGCTATCAGACAGGAGAGAGAGCACAGAGGAGTGCTATCAGACAGGAGAGAGAGCACAGAGGAGTGCTATCAGACAGGAGAGAGAGCACAGAGGAGTGCTATCAGACAGGAGAGAGAGCACAGAGGAGTGCTATCAGACAGGAGAGAGAGCACAGAGGAGTGCTATCAGACAGGAGAGAGAGCACAGAGGAGTGCTATCAGACAGGAGAGAGAGCACAGAGGAGTGCTATCAGACAGGAGAGAGAGCACAGAGGAGTGCTATCAGACAGGAGAGAGAGCACAGAGGAGTGCTATCAGACAGGAGAGAGAGCACAGAGGAGTGCTATCAGACAGGAGAGAGAGCACAGAGGAGTGCTATCAGACAGGAGAGAGAGCACAGAGGAGTGCTATCAGACAGGAGAGAGAGCACAGAGGAGTGCTATCAGACACAGAAGAGTGCTGGACTTTGTTCATGCCTGTGCTTTAGCTTGGACAAAGCCATGATTTTATAAGCCATGAATTCTGTAAAAAGGAAATAACATTTTCTTATGAAGTATATAAGAAAGGTTAATGTTTTGTCAAGGTGTACAACATAACATTTTTTGCATATGACAGTGCCCATTTAAGTACAGATGGGACACACTACATGTGATGATGTTTGTATGGAGCCTTTTGTTTCTAGAGTAGAATAGCTCTATCATTACAGCACCTAATGGAGCCTCAGTGCAGTACCAGATGGGCTCAATAGTATCTAATGTGTTTCCTTACATGAGATCTAGCTGCTTCTTCTTATCTTTTTCATGTAGTTCAAAATATGATGGAAGTAGGAAAGAATGTGCTTCAGAAAAACAATGTAACAGATCTGGAGGATATAAGGTAATTTGAGGTTTACTTCTTTGTATAAATATTGCTTGCTCATTAAGGTTTATTGAAACAGCACGCACCATGTAGATCGATAAAAGTAACTGTATTGCTGGAATTCTTCCTAGCCATTAGGACTGCACATGAACAGAATGCCTGCAATGCTTTTTGATCATGTGCTAAACTACCTAACACACGGGCTGGACCAATATTACTACTTTTCTACATAAGGGTTAAAGGGGTACTCGGGTGGAAAACTTTTTTTCTTTAAATCAACTGGTGCTAGAAAGTTGAACGGATTTGTAAATGACTTTTATTAAAAAATCTTAATCCTTCCAGTACGTATTAGCTGCTTAATACTACAGAGGAAATTCTTTTCATTTGGAACACAGAGCTGTCTGCTGACATCACAAGCCCAGTGCTCTCTGCTGACATCTCTGTACATTTTAGGAACTGTCCAGAACAGCATATGTTTGCTATGGGGATTTTCTCCTACTCTGGACAGTTCTTAAAATGGACAGAGATGTCAGCAGAGAGCACTGTGTTCCAAATGAAAATAATTTCCTCTGTAGTATTCAGTAGCTAATAAGTACTGGATTGAGATTTTTTAATAGAAGTAATTTACAAATCTGTTTAACTTTCTGGCACCAGTTTTCCACCGGAGTACCCCTTTAAGTAGGGTTGTGCTGGAAATCATCTGCTATTCCCTGCATTCCTTTCTAAGTGCAGCGTCTCAGTCTTTGCTGTGGTCAAATGCATATTGATTTTTCCCCTTTTTATTGTCAGGATGGGTTTCCACTGGCCTCCATTCTGCTCAATATCCCATCTACATCTTCATGTTCTGGCTCCAGCCAGCCAGCTGGGATTTCTCTCTCGAGCGGTTTACAGACTGAATTCATACTGGTTTATCACGGTAAATACCACACCTGTACATTATTTTGATGTTAGAGTGTATATGTGTATTGACTGTCCAATGGGTTTATACAGTAAAATGAATTTAATCTAAGCAGGTTACAAACCTGCATTAAAACTCCATGGGGTATACTGCTGGCCAGTTTAGTAGTGGTGCTCCAATGTGTTTTCTTTGCAAAAGAAATAGCTATGTGTAAAATTCCAACTAAGGAATCAGAAGCAACTACATATACAAGACTGCAGTCCTTAGGTAGTACCGTATTTATTGGCGTATAACACGCACTTTTAAAACTTAAATTTGAGGCAAAAACTGTGCGGCGTCAAGGACCTCACTCATCATTCCCTGCAGCTGCCGCTGGTGATTGTTCTAAAGTGGCCGCGGCCGGACTGCTGGACTCTAACAAGCAGCCAGCGCTGCGGCCACTCTGATCAGTGGCGGCTGCAGGTAATGATGAGTGACGTCCCTGACTCTGTGCAGAGTAGCCGGCAGGAGACATCAGTCGTCATTCTTTACTGGCTGCACAGCCCGAGGACCCGGTCGTCTGACCTGAGCCTGCCGTAGCGCGGCCAGCTAACGGAATATAAAAGAAATATAAAAAGCAGGGAGTGGTGGAGAATAATGAGCAGGGAGGATAATGGGGGGAATGATGAGGCAGGGGGAATCGCAGGGGAAAGGAGACACAAAGGGAAAATAATAAGTCACACATCAGGGGGGTTAAATGTGGCACAAGGGCTGATAAAGGGGGAGGGATGATGTGGCACTGGGGGGACCAAACTGAGGAGCAGGGGGATTCAAAGTTGGGGGATGATGAGGCATTTAGTTCAGAGCTTTAAGTCATTAATTTACATTTATTTTTTTTTACTCAGATTTTCCTGTTAAAATGAGGGTGCGTGTTATACGCCAGTGCGTATATACGCTGATACATACGGCATATCCGTTGTGTTGTCCAGCTCCAAGCTGTATTGGAACAAAGCTGACACCTGGAAAGGGGACTGGCAGCAATCAGATCACAGTATTTCTTTCCTTAGGTTGTAATATTAACCATATTTTCTAAAATATACTAAATTAAATATAACATTCAGGTCACTGTCTGAAGGGGTATAAAGAATATTTTGCTACAGAAAGCAAACAGTACAGCATATTTCACTTCCCTCCATTGGCTGCCAAGCATCTATATATTCTGTGGTTTTCTCAAGTAGCCCAACTACAACCTATGGCAAATATTATGGAATCCCCAACCTTCAAGGATGTTCACCCAACATGGTTCATCGCAAATACATAAGTCAAAGATATGTGATACAAAACAATGTTTGTCTAATAAGTAAACATTAACTTTATACCTCAGATATATGAAAATTATACTATTTTATACGTATATTTACGTCCTTGGCCGACTCCCGCGATATAACGTGGGGTCACGCGGTGACCCCGCGTCATATCGGGTCGGCCCCTGCATGTATCTGAAGCCGGGACTAGGGGCTAATAGCACGCGGCAGCGATAGCGGTGCCGCGCGCTATTAACCCTTTAGAAGTGGCGTTCAAAGTTGAACACCACGTCTAAAACGAAAGTAAAACCTTCTCGGCTGATCGGGACCACCGCAGTGAAAATGCTGTGTCCCGATCAGCTGGGAAGCGGGCGGAGGTCCTCTTACCTTCCTCCAGCATGTCCCTTCGGCGATTGATTGCTCCAAACCTGAGATGCAAGCTTGAGCAATCGACCGCCGATAACACTGATCAATGCAAAGCTATGCTGGCAATCAGTGTGTGCAGTGCTATAGGTCCCTATAACACTGCAAAAAAAAGTTAATAAATGTGATTTAACCCTTTCCTTAATAAAAGTTCAAGTCACCCCCCTTTTCCCATAAAAAAAAACACCATGTAAATAAAAATAAATGTAAACATGTGGTATTGCCGCGTGCGTAAATGTCCGAACTATAAAAGGATATCATTAATTAAACCGCACGGTCAATGGCGTACGCGGAAAAAAAATCCAAAGGCCAAATTAACGTATTTTTGGTCGCTTTTTATATAATGGAAAAATGAATAAAAAGCGATCAAAAAGTCCGATCAATACAAATGGTACCGCTAAAAACTTCAGGTCACGGCGCAAAAAATTAGCCCTCATTCCACCCCATACGCAGAAAAATAAAAAAGTTATAGGGGTCAGAAAATGACCATTTTAAACGTATAAATTTCCGTGCATGTAGTTATGATTTTTTCCAGAAGTATGACAAAATCAAACCAATATAAGTAGGGTATCATTTTAATCGTATGGACCTACAGAATAAAGATCAGGTGTCATTTTTACTGAAAAATGCACTGCGTAGAAACGGAAGCCCCCAAAATTTACAAAATAGCGTTTTTTTGTTTTTTTTCAATTTTGTCGCACAATGATTTTTTTTTTTCCGTTTCGCTGTAGATTTTTGGGTAAAATGACTGCTATCCCTGCAAAGTAGAATTGGTGGTGCAAAAAATAAGCCATCATATGAATTTTTAGGTGCATAATTGAAAGGGTTATGATTTTTAATAGGTGAGGAGGAAAAAACTAAAGTGCAAAAACCGAAAAACCCTGCATCCTTAAGGGGTTAAACAATGCTGTATGTTTCGCTAGATCAGGTAGGAGCAAAAAATGGATTTCTCAACATTTCCTCAATGTTGAGTAAACATAAGGAATCCTCAGTGTTGAGTAAACATAAGGAATCCTCAACAAATAAAATCCCAGTTAGTACATTTTCTCCTCAGCTTTTTATTATTCCTGAATTTCACTCATTTATAAATAATATTTTACATTAAATAGAAACTGACAGCCTGTTTACCCGCAATAAACCCAATATACATCGTCATTTACTTTCATCTGTGTAGTAGCTGAGATAAACTGTTTATTCACTCATTCCTATTGCACTGCTGTGCGCAATGGAGGCGGGGAGCCAGCTCATTAAGCTCCCCTGCCTTAAAATTCACCACTCAACCTCCCCCCGTGATGCAAATGTTTTCACTAGACTGCCGGGGGTAAACAGTCGCTGCCTTCCAGGTGTAGCGAGGCAGAGCACTCGCCCCCGGAAGCCTAGTGAAGATATTTCCATATTCATCACAGGGGCAGGGTGGGTGGTAAATATTGAGGATGGAAGGGAGCTCATTGAGCTGGCTCCCTGCCTGCATTGCACACAGCAGCGCAAAAGCAATGAGTGAATAAACAGCGTAACTCAGCAACTACTACACAAATAAAGTGACGACTATTTTTAAAGCTGTTCATCTGTTATGTAATCCTGTATATTGGGTTTAGTATGAGTGAATAGGGGCAGGGTGGGTGGTGAATATTGAGGAGGGAGGGGAGCTCAATGAGCCGGCTCCCTGCCTCCATAGCAAACAGCAGCGCAATAGCAGTGAGTGAATAAACAGCGAAACTCAGCAACTACTACACAGATCAAAGTGACAACTGTTTTTAAAGCTGTTCACCCATTATGTAACCCAATATATTGGGTTTAGTGTGGACGAACAGGCTGTAAGTTTCTCTCTAAGCTGGTTCTAACTTTCCCAAAGAGCAGCTGACCGATCAGCTTGTAATAGAACCTTGTAATAGGCCGTTTTTTTTATTTAATTGCAACCATAAGTTCATTAAGTCCATTTCATTGGCCAGTTGGTTTGTCTTAAAGTGGTACCCCGGTGGTCTACTCATATGTTTTCCTTATGTAACCATCCAATTTTCTTTATACTTACACAAAATTTTACACTTAGCCGACTGGGAACAAGCAATGCCTTTTAGACACTCATTGTTGGTTTTACACTTTTAGGGTCTATTCACACGTACAGTATTTGATTTGTATATTTGCAGTATTTGAAGCTGCAGATTTTCCTTATGTTACCTTCCCATTTTCTTACTTACATCAAATTTTACACATAGCCGACTAGGAACAATTGGCTAACGGCAGCGGTGACGTCATTAAGCTCTGCCCATGCTCCAAGTGGGGCCTGGAGCTGAAGATAGCCGGAGAGAATAGTTGGAAAACCACAGCATGGAGCAGGACCAGGTAAGTATCGTAGTCATCAGTGTCACCTGCACTACCTGTCTGTACCGACAGGTTAGTTTTATAATTCTTCCCTTTCTTATTGGAGCCATGTTTTCTTTCAGCGAGCCAAATTTACCAGCTTATTTTGTAAGCAGCATTTTTAGTTTAGTGCCAGCATTTGTTTTAGAGGTTCAGATTACAAGATAATTCCATAATTTTTCCTCTCCATGACCTGAAATAAACATATGCCACCAGTTTGCTTTTATTTGCTTTAGGAATGCTTCCTGCTCTTTAAACACTCTTTTGTATCATATCTGTGACTTTCTGGGTGAACATCCTCTGTGTGTGTGTTGAGTCCAAAATATTTTCCAAGGGCTGTGCTGTTATTCTGTTGAAGAAAATAATTTTCCTTTAACCCCTCACATGCTATGGAGTCTAAACTACAGTCTACAACAAAGAGTTAATCATAAGAATTATGAGTTCATATGGTCTTTATGTTGGTGGTGGTTATTTGAAATTTACTCAAATACTGAATGACATGTGACAAATGCCCTATAAAATGTTTGCTTCTTCTGTTCAGGCTGATCAGCTTATCGAGCGTCTTCAATCAAATGGACCTGCCAGTTGAATTTCGAGCACCTTGTTGTTCTCCGGTTTCATTCCAGTTGGCTGGGTGCAGTGGTACCAGTTCATAAAAAGAGAGTGGTTGTATAGTATATTATTAATGAATACTACATATGTATTATATGATTGAAATTAAGGTTGTGAAGTATTAGAAAGTAATCTTATAGTACATGTAAGACGTAACTTAAGAAATATGAACTGCCTGTAATATACTTCAAGTTGTGCCATGGAGCATGTGAGATTTCCTATAGTAATAAATTATTGAGGACATATAGGTTTAAACTATAGTTTAAGTTGTTATCTACCTCCAACCCCTGTTCCTATCTCCTGTTAGAGTATAATTATCTAATAGAGAGCAGCTTTTCATCTGGAGAATCCATCTTGCCTAAGGATTGCAGGAATGGCCCAGTAATTTCATTGAGTACCATGTAATTCTGCATTTCTCTTGTACCATTGCTACCATATAGGACATAGGTACCTGCAGTCCTTCCTTCATGCCAGACAGCTTATTTCATGTGTGTTGGGTCCTCTTTAGTATGTTTGTAAATGACCTTGTAGAGAGATTACAAAGTTTCAATATTTGCATATGACACTAAACAGAGGAGGATAACCTAATATTACAGAGGGATCTGGGTAACCTGGAGGTTTGTGCAGAAAAAAATGCAAATGAGGTTTAATGTGAATTAATGTAAGGTTATTAACTGAGGTAAAAAGATATCTGGCTTTATGGTAAATAGTAAAACACTGGGTGAAACTACTACTGAAGGGGACTTGGGGTACTTGTGGACAGCTTTAGGGCCCAGTGCCAGGCAGCTGCTGCCAAAGTGAATAAAATTATGGGATGCAACATGAGGCTTAAAGACTAATGACTAAAACATAGTTTTGCCTCTATACAAATCAAAACTGGAGCAGGTGTAGAGGAAGGTGACCAAGGTTATTAAGGGAATAGGTGGATTGCAGTCCCAAGACCGGTTATCTTAGCTTAGGGTTATTTATTTTGGAGAAAGATGACACAGGCGACTTGATCATAATGTACAGATATGAAGGGACAGTACAGAGATCTTTCTATACCAAAGCCTGTAACCATGATAAGAGGCATTCTCTAGAGCAGTGGTTCCCAACCTTTTTTCCTGAGTACCTCATGGCAGCCCATTTCCAAAAATTGTACCGTCCCATATTAGTGACATGTAATTAATTTGCTATTAATTAAAATTTGTATTTTTATTTTTTTACTTATATCCTTTCCCTCCCCAGGCCCCCCGAGACTACGTTTCCCCACAGGTTTTTTTCTGGTGTTTTTTGGAAAACTGTCACTGCAGTTTTTGAGCTAAAACCAGAAGTGTATTCAAAAGGAATGGGAAATATGAAGGAAGGACTTATACTTCCAGCTTAATCCACTTTTTGTTTTGGCCCAAAAACTGCAGTTTAAAAAAAAGAAGAAAAAAAAACATCAGGGAAAAACCTATGTGGAAACCTAGCCTTACTCACAAGTGACATCTTCTCTCGTCAGTCGTTCACTTTTCCTTTTTTCGTTTATCTGGCCTAGACCACCATTAGGATTTATCTTGGCCAAGACTTGTCTCCACAGAACACCTGGGGGTACATGTATATTGGGTTGGGAACCACTGCTCTACAGGAAAAAGGTTTTACCATCATCACAGATAGGGATTCTTTACTGTTAGAGCAGTGAGACGATGAAACGCTTTTTAATTCATTAAACAAGTTCAAGAGGGACCTGGATGCCTTTCTTGAAAAATAAAATATTACAAGCTATGGAAATTAGATTTCTAGTTGTAGTGCTTTGATATAGGGATTTATTCTAATTGCCATATTTGGAGTTGGGAGGGATTTTTTCCACTTGGTATGGGGCAATTGGCATCTGCTTCCATAAATGTTTTTTGCCTATTCCTGGATCAACATAGTAGGGTTATAGGTTAAACTTGATGTACCAAACAACTCGATGTGCTAATATCTGACTGTAATCTGTCACTGTAAAAGAAGTCTTGCCCATGCAAAGAAAAGGCAGTATGGTGTGACAGTAGCATGGAGGATAGAATGAACACTATATTGAATTATTATACATACAACTGAACTGACTGCCATAGAAAAATGTTTAAAATAATTTTATTGGCAGGACAGCTAAAGTTCAACAGTTTTCTACATGGGAGGGAGCCACCTTGCTAGACACAAATTTGTAACCAGAATTGGTACTAAAACTAATAAATTTTCAATATATACATGAATGTTTTGCTGTGCTGTCTTTTTTAATAACCACCTCATTTAAAAGGACGTAAGTAAAATGTTGAACAATTAAACTAAATAATTTACTTACTCCTTAGGTCTACTCTAAACCCATCAGATGTCTAAGTTAAGGAAGACACAGGGAGATTTTTCAAAACCTGTGCAGAGGAAAAGTTGGCCATAGCAACCAGTCAGATGGGTTCTTTTAGAGGCGTTTTTGAAATGAAAGAAGCAATCTGGTTGCTATGGGCAACTGGTCAACTTTTCCTGTGCTAAGGTTTTGATAAATCTTTCCCCTCTGTGTGTACTTTTTTGAGGATTTTTATAGAGATGTATTTCTGTGTATTCTGTTAACCCCTAGAGGACACGTGACATACATGTACTTCGCTGCAGTATGGTAATTAGCATACAGCGATGTACATGTATATCGCAACGTGTTTAGATCTATAAAGCCAGTGACAGAGCTGTGCTCCCTTCATAGACTTTGCGTCCCCTCATTGTGGGGGTTCGATGAGTTAAAATGGCGGCCAAATGTTTCTTACCTAGCCACCTACCGCCTGGTCGTCTCCTGTCATTCATGACTATTGTTTTACTAGGTTTACTCCTACGATAGCTTTTTTTCCTGGTTTCTATTTCTTTGTTCTGTTTGAGCATCAGATAATCCTCCTCCACCTCTTGCTTCATAATACACATAAATCCTTCTTCGATATGTTCAAACTACAGAAATTCAGCGCTGAATTTCCACTAGGAAACTGAGACGGATTCTGCATTTAGCAGTGTCCTCTAGAATCTGTAAGCAAAAAAAAAGTCAAAATAGAAAAAAACCAGACTGCAGGTGTTTGAAGGAAGCACAGATTAACATCCAACCGCATTCTTGGAGCGGACAATACTTGACAAAAAGAAACAGGATCCAGCTCCCAAAAAAAGTGTGGTTAAAAGTCCAAAGTTTAATTCACATCTTCCCGCACCAGGACGTACATTTACGTCCTGTTTATGACTGCGAGCATTGGAACGGTGCTCGTGTCATAGACGGCAGGTCCTGGCTGCTAGCAGCAGCCGGGGACCCGCCCATAATGGCCGACATCCGCGATTGCGCGGATGTCCGCCATTAACCCCTCAGATGCCGTGATCAATACAGATCACGGCATTGCGGTGCCACGGCGATCCGATCATCCAGCATGGCGGCCAGAGGTCCCCTCACCTGGCTTCGGCCATCTCCGGGGGTCTTCTGCTCTGGTCTGAGATCGAACAGACCAGAGCAGAAGATCACCAATAATACTGAGCAGTGCTGTGTCCTATGCATAGCACTGCACAGTATTAGCAATCAAAGGGTTGCTATATATAGTTCCCTATGGGGACATAAAAAGTGTAAAAAAATAAAATAAAAAGTTGAATAAAAGTTGAATAAATATGTAAAAATCCCCTCCCCCAATAAAAATGAAAATTGTCCGTTTTTCCCATTTTACCCCTAAAAAGTGTAATTTTTTTTTTATAAACATATTTGGTATTGCCGCATGCGTAAATGTCCGAACTATCAAAATATAATGTTAATGACCCCGTACGGTGAATTGCGTAAACGTAAAAAATAAAAAAAAGTCCAAAAATGCTGCTTTTTTGTCACATTTTATTGAAACAAAATTAATAAAAAATTATCTAAAAGTTTTATATATGCAAATGTGGTATCGATAAAAAGTACAGATGACGGCACAAAAAATGAGCCCTCATACCGCCCTATATACGTAAAAATGAAAAAGTTATAGGTGGTCAAAATAGGGCGATTTTTAGATTACTGATTTTGTACAAAAAGTTTTAGATTTTTTTTTTAAGCGGTACAAAAATATAAAAGTATCTAGCCATGGGTATCATTTTATTCATATTGACCCACAGAATAAAGAACACATGTCATTTTTACCGTTAATTGTACAGTGTTAAAACAAACCCCTCCAAAATGTGCAAAATTGTGGTTTTCATTTAAATTTCCTCCCTAAAAAAAAAATTTCTGGGGTTCGCCGTACATTTTATGGTAAAATGAGAGGTTTTATTACAAAGTACAATTGGTCATGCAAAAAACAAGCCCTTATATGGGTCTGTAGATGGAAATATAAAGGAGTTATGGATTTTAGAAGGCGAGGAGGAAAAAACGAAAACGCAAAAATAAAATTGGCCTGGTCCTTAAGGGGAAAGTGGGCTTGGTGGGAAAAAAAATTCATATGAACTGGCTCCAGAAAGTTAAACAGATTTGTAAATGACTTCTATAATAAAATATTAATCCTTCCAGTACTTATGAGCTGCTGTAGATTACATAGAAAGTTGAGTTGTTCTTTTCTGTCTGACCACAATGCGCTCTACTGACACCGCTGTCCGTGTCAGGAACTGTCCAGAGTACAAGCAAATCCTCATAGCAAACCTCTGCTGTTCCGGAGAATTGTCAACAGAGAGCACTGTGGTCAGACTGAAAAGAGCTACTCAACTTCCTCTGGAGCATACAGAAGCTGATAAGTACTGGAAGGATTAAGATTTTTAAATGGAAGTAATTTACAAATCTGTTTAACTTTTTGGCACTAGTTAATTTGAAAAAAAAAAAAATGTTTTCCACAAAGTACCCCTTTAGGCACCGCCCTATAGACTATAGTGTTATTATGGGCAGAAATGCCGTAAGCCGAACTTCCACAATGTGCGCAGAGCAACAGCCATTCCTCTACAGAAGTTACGTAGGCAGAACGTCCGTAGTGTTCACAAAGGAGTAACCTCCCATTTAGGATCCATGGAAGGCTGCTGCAAGCAGAATCCATGCTGAATGTTGTAGTGATGTCACTTAACTCCCTTGTGCTTACATGCAGTATAAAGTCTTCTCCCCTCACAATAAACTCATCCAGCTCCTGTTCATTTCTAAGGTTTTCCAGGAGGTGTTGGATCCTCTTTAAGGGTCTATTCACACGTACAGTATTCTGTGCAGATTTGATGCGCAGGATTTCAAGCTGTGTTCTGTTTACATTGAAATCTGCAGCAGAAAATCCTGCGCGTCAAATCTGCACAGAATACTGTACGTGTGAATAGACCCTAAATGTATATTCTCACTTTTAGACTCTGTTCACATTTTAAGTCTCCAATCTAGATCGGTTAATTTCTTTTACAGCAAAAACAGTGTTGCATGCAGTTCTATTTTTCCTTTCGAACCAATGGACACCCCCGTGGAACCTAACTAGTATTCCTTGTAAGATGGTGATTGTTTACCTTTGTTTTAACCTTTAACACATTAACTTACGGGCTCGATCACTTAATCCTACATTGTTACAATAGAATTACTCATTCCCTTCTTGTAGTGTAATAACTACATGGTCATCTCTTCCTTGCCAAAGTATCTCTCCTTCAAAGTGCAGTAACCCATGTTTTCTGGCTCTTAACAGAACCCCTACTAATTTATTAGAAATAGTCACGTAAGCATCAAACAGCTTCCCAAAGGTGACTCTAGTTAGTCCATCTTCAGCAGTTACCCCTATAGTTCTTATGACCAGACACAGTTCCTGCACTTCTTTTATAAGGTGCCTGTGAGCATCTTTACCTCTCTTCTCTGTACGGGTACCAGCTTTAGGCCTGCCATACTCCGGATCCTTAGTGTCAGGGCTGGCAGCACCTGGCTGTATAACATTGCTGAAAGGGTTCTGTTTCTGATAATCCACATGCTGTTTGGCCCAGATTTGCCATGTCTTCTTTAGATCACCCACAGAACTCTTCACTTGATTCTCTTCTCTGCTTTTTTGTCCAGTTTCACCCATCATTCACTCTAGTCTTGTTTTATGTACGCTGCAACAAATAGATAATGGACACAAATGGGTACATAGCACTTCATTTTATATAATAGCTTTCTATCTTTTTTTTGTCACAGACAAGGTTGTGTCCTATCAGGGGAAAGCAGGGAAATGTATTTTTTTAAAACTTTTTTTTTTTTTTTTTTGCCTTTGATAGGGTCTTCTATACTATGCAAAATTGTAAAATAGGGCCATCCAAATGTAACCTGAAGGGTATTTTCTCACAGAGGCAAAGTTCCAGTTTTTTGGCCTACAAAAGTAACAAATGTTTACACAAATCACGTTTCCACAAAAATATGCAACTTTTTTCATGCTGTTCTATTGGTTGGGGTTTAGTGTTTAAGGGGTTGAAGTTGCCACAGTCCAACACATTTATTACAATTATAATCCAAAAGAGACAGAAGTCGGCACTCCAACCCCTTATATCTTGTTCTGACCGGACACCGAGCCAGCACTAGCAGTCATACAAGCGGGGATCGTGGT
The DNA here is from genome assembly GCF_029499605.1 of Hyla sarda. Lineage (NCBI taxonomy): Eukaryota > Metazoa > Chordata > Amphibia > Anura > Hylidae > Hyla > Hyla sarda. The sequence goes on along the minus strand of NC_079191.1, from coordinate 257,118,929 downwards.
CCACATGCAATACCACTGCCGTGGTGCAAAAAAGCCCAGGAAAAGGTAGATGTCTCACATATGTAATTATAGAAGAATGAATGAGCCACACTCACCGGTCTTAAGGGCGCAAAGCAGTGCTGTCACTTTACTTCAACGGTGCATACAATCACATCACAAGCAAGACGATTCAAACACTCCTCGGCACATGAATTGAGTAACAGCATTAACTTTCTTTGTGGTTAGTCAGAGCACGCCCCTTGAGCCAGGATGAACAATGGAGCAGCCAATATGGAGTCTTCCAACTCCGCGGTATCTACAATGGAGGGAACAGACGGTGCAATAAGTGCTGGACGAAAAAATGCAGAGGCTTTTTTTTTAATGCAAAGCAAGAGACACTTTACAAATTTTAAGTATCAAAAATCTAGAGTTCAAAGTAACCTCATTGGCAGAAATAGAAACCCGTCTGTTTTGGACTTTTAGTTCATTAAAATCGTATAACACTAATGTGAATGGGTGCCAAGAGGTCTCAGGAACTTTAAAGAGCTGTCTCAATTTACCGAGGATCCGGTGTTCTTGAATACATGGCAAGAAATCCACCAAGAGTACTCTGTGAACATCTTACATGCTATCATCAAACGCAACAAACAGGAATACAATACTATCGCAAAGGAACTGTTAAAGACTAAAACGGTGTTACGTGCCCATATGACTGTGGAACAATTTTTCTTTGTTTGATAAAAACTTAGGAGCTATCCAGTCTATCGTCAAAGATCAGAAAAAGGACAAATTCATAAGCGACAAAATGGACTATGATTTTAACCATGATTTTTCTGTTAATAGTAGTAAAAGACAGCAGCACCGTAGGTGCTTTAAAGGCAAGAAAAAAAGTTCAGATTACTGGACTTCAGATTCCAAGTCAAGTGGGACAGAAGAGTCCGTATCAGTAATGTGAAAAAAGGTAGTCATAGCCCCAAAGGTGAGGCCATTGATAATATCAAAATGTCTGCTACTGTAAATACATTAAGTTCAGGGTGTGTCCCTTTAGGAGAAGGAATATGAGGGGGTCAAGGAGGAAGAAATATAGAGCACTACAGAAAGAAGGAGCAATTCAAAAGGACAAAAGTCACGTGGCAGGAGTAACTACTTATTCTGAAGACATTACTGTTATTAACCTGACCCATTCACGTTTGGATAGTGCTTCTATATCTGTGCTGAAGAAAGGATTACATTTTTGTGTGGTAGAAAACTTTGATGTAGTTGATTGAGAAATAGATATGTTTAAAGCTGTACGTAGAAAAACCTCCAAACCCCAGTCACCGGAGTGACGGGGTAAAAAACCCCTATTGAAAATTCCCTCCCTAATTATAATATATAAAACTTCACTTTTATTTCACTATTATTAAAAAGTCCCCTGTAGTGAATAAAATTAGCAGGCTATTCCCTCAACTAGTGTAACTTCTCCTATCTGGAGTTCACAGTAATATGTACTTGACAGTGGCTGCAGACCACTGTCGATTGGGGAAAGTGCTGCAAATAAAATGTAATCAATCTGTCTCCCCTACATGTTTCGTGGTATGACCCACGTCCTCAGGGGTTAAGAGACAAATGGCCACGTGTATATGCAAGTGCTTCCTTTTATAATGTCCTCTGGACACTCCCCATACCTTAGAACCAATCATGATCACACATAAACTTACCTGTTCCTATGCCACCTATCACTTCACCGTTTATTGCAGGTAACTGGGGTTAAAGGATAACTTCCGGCGCTTGTTAATGACATACATCAGTCGCCGCACTTACCCGTGTTTTCCTTTTGTTTACATGTTCCGTTACGTAGATCGCGCATGCGCCCTATCTCCGGGCTCGCCGTTCAATGCGCGATCAGCGCTATGAGGACTCGCGCATGCGCGCGGACTTAGACCCAGGTCCGTAACTCAGAATGTCAATGCGCATCTGCACGGACTTAGAATCTGGCTGATAGAACGTTATCTGCCCAATAAAGGTGACATATATAGATCACTAGGATCTCTTACTCTATATGTTAGGGTTAAGGTATCAGATAGAGTAGACTTATAGGGATCTATAATAGACAACCCATATAATCATTAGCTGTACACTCTAATCTCTATTGTTGTATATCTAACAAGTGTATTCCACTATTGATGAAGCGGTGGTATAGTTTAATCCTAGATGGCTTAAAATTAATTATTTATTTATTTATTAATCTATACACTTGCACTAAAAACAATCTATTTAGTTGTCTTCTATCTTTTTATGGGTTAGTTCTATGTCTATCCATATATACACGTTTTCTGCCAAAACCAATGAAAAAATGGGGGAACGCATTAGTTGTATATCAATCAGAAAAAATATTAAATATGATAGTTAAATTTGCCCAGAATAATACCATTGCCAACTATAAATGAAAAAGATTTTTTTATATTATTATTAGAATTGTACCATTTCTACTCATAAAAATGCCGCGAAGGAGAAGCCTTCATTAAGGCCATAGGGACTACGTGTTCCCAGTCTGTAGATCCATCTGGATTCTTCTTGTAGCAATATTTTATCTATATTGCCTCTACGTGGGCCCAGTTGTTTCTGACAAATACCCCAAAATTCGATCTCAAATAAATTCTGACCATGAACTGCCCTCATGTGTCTAGCAAGTGGCGTATCACTGTTTGTACGTATAGTACTCAGGTGTTTGGAGATTCTCCTCCTAAATTCTTGTGTTGTCTTACCGACATAGAGTTTGTGACAATTACAGCGAGCTGCATAAATTATGTTTTTACTTGAGCAGTTAATGAATTGTCTAATCTGATATTGACGTCCATCAAGTGGATTAGAGAACTCTTGAGTCTTGGGTAAGTATTTGCAGAAACTACAATGGCCACATGGAAAAGATCCTGTAACCCCCATCCGAGGTCTATTATGGATCTCCTCCAATGAGGGTAAATGACTCCGGACTAGAATGTCCTTAATATTGGATCCTCTCCTAAAGGTTACTTGTGGTCTAACCCCTACTACTCCTCTCAGATCTGGATCTGAATATAGAATCGGCCAGAATCTGCGTAAGATATTGAAGATCCTAGTACTATATGCATCATATGTACCAATGCATCTGATTTTGTGTTCTGTAGCTACTCTATTTGAAGTTAGTAGTTGTCTCCTATCACTGTTGTTCGCTCTCCTGTGTGCCTTCTTGACATGGGCTAGAGGGTAACCCCTTGCTCTAAACCTCCTGGATAACTCTCCAGATTCCGCCTCAAAGGTTTCTTGAGTAGAGCAGTTACGCTTCGCCCTTAGGAACTGCCCTACAGGAATGCTTCTTCTCAGGGTGACAGGGTGCCAGCTTTGCCAGTGTAAGAGATTATTCGTCGATGTAGGTTTACGAAAAACTTTTGTTTGAATCGTGTTAGTCTCATCAATCATAATAGTAAGGTCTAAAAAGTTAATTAGTCTACCCCCAAACTCTGAAGTGAAATGCATACCAATATCATTGTGATTAAGAGCTTCTAAGAAGGATGTGAATAAGGTTCTCCCCCCATCCCACAAAATCAACACATCATCAATAAATCTACCCAAAAATATAATGTGACTAGTGTAGTGCTCAAAATCATCAGAGAAAACAAACTCACTCTCCCACCACCCTAAAAAAAGATTAGCATAATTTGGTGCACAAGTGGACCCCATAGCGGTGCCTTGTGTCTGGAAGAAGAAAGTATCATCAAATAAGAAATAGTTATGTGTCAAAACAAATGTGAGTAAATCAATGACAAATTCATTATGTGTCTTAAAGTGAATACTGCGTGTATTAAGAAATTTCTTTACCGCCGTGATCCCCAAATCGTGCCTAATATTAGTGTAAAGACTTTCAACGTCTATACTCGCTAACATGGTGGAATCAGTGACTGTTAAATCTTGTAGTTTAGTGACAGTGTCCTTAGTGTCCTTGAGATAAGATGGTAGAGAGGTGACTAGTGGTGCTAAAAACTGGTCTACATAGATGCTGGCACCCTGTGTGAGATTATCATTCCCCGAGATTATCGGTCGTCCTCTGAGTGGCTGTGTATTCTTATGCGTCTTCGGCTAAGAATAGAAGGTCGCAATTGTAGGATTTGAATTATATATAAAATTATATTCATCCATAGAAATTAGACTACTCTCTTTCGCTGAGGTCAAGAGGGATTTCAATTCCCTGAGGAAAGGAACTGTGGGGTCTGTTTTTAGTCTCCAATATTTAGTGTGATCCTCTAGCAAAGCCAGACACATACGGATGTATTCACTCCTATCCAAAAGAACCACATTACCGCCTTTGTCCGAGGCTTTTATTATAATGTCAGTGTTTGTTCTTAGATTTTCTAAAGCCTCTCTTTCACCTGCGGTTAGATTGGTGTGTACCATCTTCTGTGTTGGTCTAATTTTTTCAATTTCCTTCACTACTAGGTTTACAAATGTATCAATGCTGCCGTATTGTGAAAGAGATGGAGTCAATCTACTTTTCGGCTTAAGGTTAGTTAGGGGTCCTTCGCAACCTCTAGGTCCCTCTATATTCTCCAGAAGAAGATCCTCCAAGACCTCAATAGCCCTCAGTTCATTACTCTGTGCAGTAAGTACTGGATCATTATGTAGCTGGTGCCATTTATGGAGACATAACTTACGGGCAAAAAGATTAATGTCCTTCACCCATGTAAAGGTGTCAAATCTTGGTGTCGGGGTGAAGGACAAACCCCTTTTGAGTAATGACATCTCATTAGTGGATAAGGAGTAAGAGGAGAGATTGATGATTTGTAATTCATCTATATCTCCGATTCCTATATCATCCCCATGATCAGAATTCTCCTCTACTCTTCCCAATCCTACATATGTGCAGTCACTGGGGTATTCAGAGTTGATACACTCCCTGTGTTGCCCAAAAATGTTGGAAGTGCCTGAGGCACTGTTGGGCCTAAAAAACGCGTAATTGTTGTTTGTGACATGGACTGAGGACCCAATTGTCTCACTGTATTGCCTGATGCCACAGGATGGTATGTCATATTCGCCTGTGATGTATTGGGGAATTGAGGATTTGTTCCTTGTATAGTGCCCATATTTCCCTGTATTGGGGGGGGATACGGCACACAGGAGACCATAGACGATCCAGAACCATTGGGTACTGGTCTGGATGACTCCGACCATGTTTGACTACTTCTAGGGTTGTTCGTATACGGAGGCTTTTTGTATTGAGGAACGTATGTCTTATTTTTGCCTCCTTTATATTTCCTTTTGGTGCTCCCACGTGAGCTGCTATTATCTGAGAGATATTCTTCTGTGCCTGAAGTATCAGTGTCCTGATGTGACCTATATGGTTGTGACTTGTAATGAGTAAAATGACCCTTCCTCTCACCTCTGTATGTATATGCCTTGCCGTTTGCAAAATCTGTGTAGTCCCTTATATATTTGCTGTGTTTCTTTTCTTTTAATTCGTTTTTTAAACTTTCCAAGTTTTTTTGGAGTTTTACTTCCAGAGATGCGTATTCTGGATTATTAATAAAGGCCTGAATTTCTTTAATTTCCTTTTCTAGTTGGATATTCGTAGATTCCAGATGTCTTTTTTCGTATTCACACAGATAATTTATCATACGCAATGAATTTTCGGTTAGGAGTTGTTCCCAGCCTTGTAGGAACGCTGAGTCGTCCCTGTGTGAGTTAGGTGTAATAGGTATTCTCAAGCCTCTATACACGATCTTTTGTTGCAAATATGTTTCAAAACTGGTGACTTCCCACCAGGACCTAACACAGTTTTTATAGGTCTTTGTTAGATTGCGAAACGCTTGCTGAATGTCAATCTGGTTTAATGGAAGATGTTGAGTAGAAAAAACATGAGTGGCTTCAGTATTAAATTGATCTAGGCTAAATTTTTGTGATAAGAAACCTGCCATCATGCAGTGTCATGAGACCTAAACGGGCAAAAAAAAGGGCGAGAGCCCTAGAAAACAACAAAAACTTTAGTGCCCAGGGGGGAACGGGGTTAAATAAACCAAGAAAAACCTCCAAACCCCAGTCACCAGAGTGACGGGGTAAAAAACCCCTATTGAAAATTCCCTCCCTAATTATAATATATAAAACTTCACTTTTATTTCACTATTATTAAAAAGTCCCCTGTAGTGAATAAAATTAGCAGGCTATTCCCTCAACTAGTGTAACTTCTCCTATCTGGAGTTCACAGTAATATGTACTTGACAGTGGCTGCAGACCACTGTCGATTGGGGAAAGTGCTGCAAATAAAATGTAATCAATCTGTCTCCCCTACATGTTTCGTGGTATGACCCACGTCCTCAGGGGTTAAGAGACAAATGGCCACGTGTATATGCAAGTGCTTCCTTTTATAATGTCCTCTGGACACTCCCCATACCTTAGAACCAATCATGATCACACATAAACTTACCTGTTCCTATGCCACCTATCACTTCACCGTTTATTGCAGGTAACTGGGGTTAAAGAATAACTTCCGGCGCTTGTTAATGACATACATCAGTCGCCGCACTTACCCGTGTTTTCCTTTTGTTTACATGTTCCGTTACGTAGATCGCGCATGCGCCCTATCTCCGGGCTCGCCGTTCAATGCGCGATCAGCGCTATGAGGACTCGCGCATGCGCGCGGACTTAGACCCAGGTCCGTAACTCAGAATGTCAATGCGCATCTGCACGGACTTAGAATCTGGCTGATAGAACGTTATCTGCCCAATAAAGGTGACATATATAGATCACTAGGATCTCTTACTCTATATGTTAGGGTTAAGGTATCAGATAGAGTAGACTTATAGGGATCTATAATAGACAACCCATATAATCATTAGCTGTACACTCTAATCTCTATTGTTGTATATCTAACAAGTGTATTCCACTATTGATGAAGCGGTGGTATAGTTTAATCCTAGATGGCTTAAAATTAATTATTTATTTATTTATTAATCTATACACTTGCACTAAAAACAATCTATTTAGTTGTCTTCTATCTTTTTATGGGTTAGTTCTATGTCTATCCATATATACACGTTTTCTGCCAAAACCAATGAAAAAATGGGGGAACGCATTAGTTGTATATCAATCAGAAAAAATATTAAATATGATAGTTAAATTTGCCCAGAATAATACCATTGCCAACTATAAATGAAAAAGATTTTTTTATATTATTATTAGAATTGTACCATTTCTACTCATAAAAATGCCGCGAAGGAGAAGCCTTCATTAAGGCCATAGGGACTACGTGTTCCCAGTCTGTAGATCCATCTGGATTCTTCTTGTAGCAATATTTTATCTATATTGCCTCTACGTGGGCCCAGTTGTTTCTGACAAATACCCCAAAATTCGATCTCAAATAAATTCTGACCACAGAGTAATGAACTGAGGGCTATTGAGGTCTTGGAGGATCTTCTTCTGGAGAATATAGAGGGACCTAGAGGTTGCGAAGGACCCCTAACTAACCTTAAGCCGAAAAGTAGATTGACTCCATCTCTTTCACAATACGGCAGCATTGATACATTTGTAAACCTAGTAGTGAAGGAAATTGAAAAAATTAGACCAACACAGAAGATGGTACACACCAATCTAACCGCAGGTGAAAGAGAGGCTTTAGAAAATCTAAGAACAAACACTGACATTATAATAAAAGCCTCGGACAAAGGCGGTAATGTGGTTCTTTTGGATAGGAGTGAATACATCCGTATGTGTCTGGCTTTGCTAGAGGATCACACTAAATATCGGAGACTAAAAACAGACCCCACAGTTCCTTTCCTCAGGGAATTGAAATTCCTCTTGACCTCAGCGAAAGAGAGTAGTCTAATTTCTATGGATGAATATAATTTTATATATAATTCAAATCCTACAATTGCGACCTTCTATTCTTTGCCGAAGACGCATAAGAATACACAGCCACTCAGAGGACGACCGATAATCTCGGGGAATGATAATCTCACACAGGGTGCCAGCATCTATGTAGACCAGTTTTTAGCACCACTAGTCACCTCTCTACCATCTTATCTCAAGGACACTAAGGACACTGTCACTAAACTACAAGATTTAACAGTCACTGATTCCACCATGTTAGCGAGTATAGACGTTGAAAGTCTTTACACTAATATTAGGCACGATTTGGGGATCAGGGCGGTAAAGAAATTTCTTAATACACGCAGTATTCACTTTAAGACACATAATGAATTTGTCATTGATTTACTCACATTTGTTTTGACACATAACTATTTCTTATTTGATGATACTTTCTTCTTCCAGACACAAGGCACCGCTATGGGGTCCACTTGTGCACCAAATTATGCTAATCTTTTTTTAGGGTGGTGGGAGAGTGAGTTTGTTTTCTCTGATGATTTTGAGCACTACACTAGTCACATTATATTTTGGGGTAGATTTATTGATGATGTGTTGATTTTGTGGGATGGGGGGAGCACCTTATTCACATCCTTCTTAGAAGCTCTTAATCACAATGATATTGGTATGCATTTCACTTCAGAGTTTGGGGGTAGACTAATTAACTTTTTAGACCTTACTATTATGATTGATGAGACTAACACGATTCAAACAAAAGTTTTTCGTAAACCTACATCGACGAATAATCTATTACACTGGCAAAGCTGTCACCCTGTCACCCTGAGAAGAAGCATTCCTGTAGGGCAGTTCCTAAGGGCGAAGCGTAACTGCTCTACTCAAGAAACCTTTGAGGCAGAATCTGGAGAGTTATCCAGGAGGTTTAGAGCAAGGGGTTACCCTCTAGCCCATGTCAAGAAGGCACACAGGAGAGCGAACAACAGTGATAGGAGACAACTACTAACTTCAAATAGAGTAGCTACAGAACACAAAATCAGATGCATTGGTACATATGATGCATATAGTACTAGGATCTTCAATATCTTACGCAGATTCTGGCCGATTCTATATTCAGATCCAGATCTGAGAGGAGTAGTAGGGGTTAGACCACAAGTAACCTTTAGGAGAGGATCCAATATTAAGGACATTCTAGTCCGGAGTCATTTACCCTCATTGGAGGAGATCCATAATAGACCTCGGATGGGGGTTACAGGATCTTTTCCATGTGGCCATTGTAGTTTCTGCAAATACTTACCCAAGACTCAAGAGTTCTCTAATCCACTTGATGGACGTCAATATCAGATTAGACAATTCATTAACTGCTCAAGTAAAAACATAATTTATGCAGCTCGCTGTAATTGTCACAAACTCTATGTCGGTAAGACAACACAAGAATTTAGGAGGAGAATCTCCAAACACCTGAGTACTATACGTACAAACAGTGATACGCCACTTGCTAGACAAATGAGGGGAGTTCATGGTCAGAATTTATTTGAGATCGAATTTTGGGGTATTTGTCAGAAACAACTGGGCCCACGTAGAGGCAATATAGATAAAATATTGCTACAAGAAGAATCCAGATGGATCTACAGACTGGGAACACGTAGTCCCTATGGCCTTAATGAAGGCTTCTCCTTCGCGGCATTTTTATGAGTAGAAATGGTACAATTCTAATAATAATATAAAAAAATCTTTTTCATTTATAGTTGGCAATGGTATTATTCTGGGCAAATTTAACTATCATATTTAATATTTTTTCTGATTGATATACAACTAATGCGTTCCCCCATTTTTTCATTGGTTTTGGCATAAAACGTGTATATATGGATAGACATAGAACTAACCCATAAAAAGATAGAAGACAACTAAATAGATTGTTTTTAGTGCAAGTGTATAGATTAATAAATAAATAAATAAATAATTAATTTTAAGCCATCTAGGATTAAACTATACCACCGCTTCATCAATAGTGGAATACACTTGTTAGATATACAACAATAGAGATTAGAGTGTACAGCTAATGATTATATGGGTTGTCTATTATAGATCCCTATAAGTCTACTCTATCTGATACCTTAACCCTAACATATAGAGTAAGAGATCCTAGTGATCTATATATGTCACCTTTATTGGGCAGATAACGTTCTATCAGCCAGATTCTAAGTCCGTGCAGATGCGCATTGACATTCTTAGTTACGGACCTGGGTCTAAGTCCGCGCGCATGCGCGAGTCCTCATAGCGCTGATCGCGCATTGAACGGCGAGCCCGGAGATAGGGCGCATGCGCGATCTACGTAACGGAACATGTAAACAAAAGGAAAACACGGGTAAGTGCGGCGACTGATGTATGTCATTAACAAGCGCCGGAAGTTATCCTTTAACCCCAGTTACCTGCAATAAACGGTGAAGTGATAGGTGGCATAGGAACAGGTAAGTTTATGTGTGATCATGATTGGTTCTAAGGTATGGGGAGTGTCCAGAGGACATTATAAAAGGAAGCACTTGCATATACACGTGGCCATTTGTCTCTTAACCCCTGAGGACGTGGGTCATACCACGAAACATGTAGGGGAGACAGATTGATTACATTTTATTTGCAGCACTTTCCCCAATCGACAGTGGTCTGCAGCCACTGTCAAGTACATATTACTGTGAACTCCAGATAGAAGTTACACTAGTTGAGGGAATAGCCTGCTAATTTTATTCACTACAGGGGACTTTTTAATAATAGTGAAATAAAAGTGAAGTTTTATATATTATAATTAGGGAGGGAATTTTCAATAGGGGTTTTTTACCCCGTCACTCCGGTGACTGGGGTTTGGAGGTTTTTCTTGGTTTATTTAACCCCGTTCCCCCCTGGGCACTAAAGTTTTTAAAGCTGTACGTAAGCTCAATCTGAAGAAAATGTTTGCAAACAAGAGTAGTGTAAAAACCGCACAAATGAGACAGGAGGGTGAGGTACCAGTGTGTATTGGTCCCCTAGGCTTCAGTGTGCTTAGTAATGCCTCAGAGAGAGAACTTGAATGTTTGGATAACCTAATGGATCTATTGGAGGACAGAGATCCCTGCCCCAGTGGGTCCATTGATAGTTATTTATTGCTGGTACAAGAATATACCGGGGGGGGGGGGGGGGTGGGGGGGTGAAGTCATCCTTTTTTCCACCAATAACACCCGGTGGGAATTTGGATCTATTTTAGACAAAGGTGGTCGAGGAAGTAAGAGCCCTGACTTTCCCCACTGACCCCCGCAATCTTACTAGAGATGAACAATTCGCTTTAGATGAATAAAAAAAAGAGGAACCATATTGTAATTAAGAAGTCCGATAAGGGTGGTAATATAGTAGTTATGACAAGCAAATACTATGAAAGTGAAGCACAATTAAGTGATACTAACACTTATGAGATTGCAGGGTAACCCAGTGGAGAAGATCATGGCCAATCTGCAAACATTGCTAAGACAATCAGTAGAAAAAGGCGTTATTTCCAAAATGAAAGGAGAGAGATTAATTCCCCCTTTTCCTACCTTCCTGCACTGGTACTTCTTGCCAAAGGTTCACAAGACCTTGACCCCAGGTAGACCTATCGTTTCGGGGGTTGGGGGACTGGTCAGTGCGGCCCATTCATTCTTCTATTATTACATTTATTACAATTGTCACCAGAAATTGGCATAAATTATAGTGGAAGGATACACAAGATCATAGCTGGTGTACATACCTAATTCAAATAACTGTTGGCTATTTAAATGGTTGTATACTGTGTAAATGCTATGTCAATTTAAAGGGGTACTCCGCCCCTAGACATGTTAGCCCCTATCCAAAGGATAGGGGATAACATGTCTGATAACGGAGGGCCCGGATGCTGGAATCCCTCATGATCTCCATGCCAGTGCTGTGGCATTGTGGTCACGGAAATGTCACGCCCCTACCATTCATGTCTATGGGAGGGGCGTGACGGCTAATTAACAGCCGTCACACCTCCTCCCATAGATATGAATGGAGGGGACGTGCCGGTTGTGATCGCCAGTCATCTGGCATGGAGTGGAGTTCGCTCTGTGTACCAAAGTGGGGTACTGAGGCAAAGATCGCAGGGGTCTCCAGTGGCCAGATCCTTTGGACGAGGGGATAACATGTCTAGCGGTGGAGTACCCTTTTAAGTATGATTTGTCAATATGAATATGATGATAAATAAACAGTCCTCAGAAATCATTTAGGATATACAGTAGTTAATGTAACCACTAATGTGAGTTCAACATTGTTCTTTTAGATAACATCTTTGATTATATTAAAATTGTACAACATATTACACCAAACAATATTGTAGGGCCCTTGCGAATATTCTATCTAGATTGTTCTTATTTAAAAAGAAACTATGTGACCTTTAAAATACATAAAATCTATAAAATCCTAAACTCATGATATCATAGAAATGGTACCACCAAATATAAAATAGATATAACGAAGTATGGGGAAAGCACCCAATAAGTCCAAACTGATTACAACAAGAGAAGATTTAGATATTGGGCCAAAAAGAATGTTCACAAACAATAAGGGTATATTAATTTCAAACTATGGGGTATACATAGGCATCATAAAACACTTTTATAATAACGGCTTAGACTGAAAAATCAGTTATATCGCTTACTGATTTCACAGAAAGTTTATAAAGTGCGAGTGGTTGGTGCATAAACATCTCTTACCCCTTTGGTATTCAATGTGTGTAAGCTGCCTTTGGTTGGTAGTTACACTGTATTGCACTTAAGGGTGGTGCACACACCTGCACTGTCTCTCCGGGGAGATACTAATTACTAGTGGGTCTCTAGTGGGAACTTGCACTTCTGATACTTCCAATCAGCTAGGTAACTCCTGTGGGATAGGCTATGTATTTGGAGTACAAGGACCTCAACAAGGAGATTGCAAATATGGTGTGTATCAGAGTTTATATTCAATCATATTTATTGTGATTAATAAAAAAAGAGCTGGACATGTTTCAGGGTTCTCTTGACCCCTTCCTCAGCAGCTTGTATGTAGAGTCTGGTAAAGTGGAGCCATTTTATAGGTCACAGTAAAGTGGGTTGGGTTGTAATTTAAATGTAGTTTTGTATGCAGAAAAAAAGAGGAACAGAATATGGTGGCGCTATCCAAGTGCTGTAAATGATGGTAAAACAGTATATACAGTACTATAAATTATATTATATATGCCGCTATTTGCACATTTGAGGGATTTAAGGTAAGAATTAGGTGGAAAAGGTGATAAATGGAAGGGGGTATCTCACTCGCCTATTAGTGTTGCGCTACAGGCACAACATTGTTGAGCGCATGTACTGAGTATTTTATGCTCTAAACGATCCTCTGGCAGCCCAGCATCCAACCCAATCATCAATTTGTGTCGGTCTTTGCAATCGGAAAGAGTGGTCCCAGAGATGGCTGCTCCAGTAGTTTCCAAGAGAAAAAAAAGGATGGTATCTGCGACGCCTTGAGGCTATGATGCAAGTGTCCTGCTGTTGTCGGATACTTGTTTATTGTGGATAAAAAAAAACATGTTTCGTGAGGTAACCCCAGCTTCGTCAGGCAAGTACAGTGAGGGTATGCACATCTAGTATACAGTCCTGGCCTTAAATGTTGACACCCTTGAATTTTTTCTAGAAAATTAAGTATTTCTCACAGAAAAGGATTGTAGTAACACATGTTTTGCTATACACATGTTTATAGTGTATACATGTTTATTGTGTGTATTGAAACTAAACCAAAAAAGGGAGGAGAAAAGCAAATTGGACATAATATCACACCAAACTCCAAGAATGGTCTGGACAAAATTATTGGCACCCTTTCAAAATAGTGGAAAAATAAGATTGTTTCAAGCATGTGATGCTCCTTTAAACTCACCTGGGGAAAGTAACAGGTGTGGACAATGTAAAAATCACACCTGAAAACAGATTTAAAAAAAGGAGAGAAATTCACTTAGTCTTTGCATTGTGTGTCTGTGTGCTCCACACTATGCATGGACAACAGAAAGAGGAGAAGAGAACTGTCTGAGGACTTGAGAACCAAAATTATGGAAAAATATCAACAATCTCAAGGTTACAAGTCCATCTCCAGAGATCTACATTTGCCTTTGTCCACAGTGCAGTTTGCAACCCATGGCACTGTAGCTGACCTCCCTGGGCGTGGACGGAAGAGAAAAATTGATGAAAGGTGTCAATGCAGGATAGTCCGGATGGTGGATAAGCAGCCCCAAACAAGTTCCAAAGATATTCAAGATGTCCTGAAGGCTCAGGGAGCATCAATGTCAGCACGCACTATCCATCAACATTTAAATGAACTGAAACGCTATGGCAGGAGACCCAGGAGGACCCCACTGCTGACACAGAGACATAAACAAGCAAGACTACATTTTGGCAAAATGAACTAGAGTAAGCCAAAATCCTTCTGGGAAAACGTCTTGTGGACAGATGAGACCAAGATAGAGCTTTTTGGTAAATCACATTATTCTACTGCTTACCGGAAACGGAATGAGGCCTACAAAGAAAAGAATACAGTACCTACAGTGAAAGGTGGTGGAGGTTCAATGATATTTTGGGGTTGTTTTGCAGCCTCTGGCTCTGTGTGCCTTGAATGTATGCAAGGTATCATGAAATCTGAGGATTACCAACAGATTTTGGGTTGCACTGTACAGCCCAGTGTCAGAAAGCTGGGTTTGTGTCCGAGATCTTGGGTCTTCCAGCAGGAAAATTACCCCAAACATCAAAAAGCACCCAGAAATGGATGGCAACAAAGCGCTGGAGAGTTCTGAAGTGGCCAGCAATGAGTCCAGATCTAAATCCCATTGAACACCTGTGGAGAGATCTTAAAATTGCTGTTGGGAAAAGGCACCCTTCCAATTAGAGAGACCTGGAGCAGTTTGCAAAGGAAGTGTGGTCCAACATTCCGGCTGAGAGGTGTGAGAAGCTTATTAATTGTTATAGGATGCGACTGATTTCAGTTATTTTTTCCAAAGGGTTTGCAACCAAATATTAAGTTAAGGGTGCCAATAATTTTGTCCAGCCCATTTTTGGAGTTTGATGTGACATTATGTCCAATTAGCTTTTTTCCTCCCTTTTTTAGTTTAGTTCCAATACACACAAAGGGAATAAACGTGTATAGCAAAACGTGTTACTGCAATCCTTTTATTATTGTGAGAAATACTTAATTTTCTTGAAAAATTTCAGGGCTGCCAACATTTACGGCCATGACTGTATATATAGACAAACAAATAGAGGAGTTTGAATCTGCACAGGTAAAAAGTCAGTGACGTCACTTTAGCGGAAGTGATGTGTTCTAGAGATCGTTCTATGGTTGGCATGGACACACATAGATATAGTAGCTGTCAACTTGACGTATGCACATATTGACAGTCCGTGTCATTGGCAGATGTCCGTAACTATCTTGTTGGATATAATATCTTACAAGATACGTAGCATACTATTGATGCTGACTGTCATAGCGGAGTGCTGGATGACCCCGCTCCGATAACAGTATATAGCATGATGTGCATCTTACGCTGCTTTAAATACAGATCTGACTCTGCTTTGAACATAGATACAAATAAAACATCCTTTTTAATTCTACTATTCAGTTGTATAAAATAGAATATATGGATAAAAGAACATTAATAACATAGGTGACATAAAATTAGCGCTAGCCGTGAGTTCGGAGCACTGGATGCAATATGTTATTCTAGCATAAGATACGTTACATAGTATTGCTGCTGACTGACAGAGCGGAGCGCTGGATGTCATGTTCCGGCAAGCGTGCTCCCAAAATGTTTTCTATGATATGTTACATCAGATAATTTAATAATGCTACATTTCAATCTATGCTGAACCAATATGCACATTGCATTGTATAAACGTTTAACTAAACTATATTATTGTGTGAAGCTACATCTGGATTTATGCAGGATTTTATACCCACATTTTACAGAATGTCTAGATGCGGGAACGGAACATTCAAGTCTCCGCTCCGACAGCAGTAGTCTATTTTATGTCAGGTCCCGCACTAATAGTAGTCTATTCCGTTACATTCCATGTATTTATTCACTCACCTGAAGACTTTATCCCATTTATCTATGGTACTATTTCCCATCTAACTATGATATGCCACATCCAAACCTATGCATAAATAAAGCTGTACATCACGCTTGCCGGAGCATGACATCCAGTGCTCCGCTTTATCAGTCAGCGGCAATACTATGCACTCCTCCTTACTGAATCTGTTTCTGGCTCAAAAAAAAATGTAATGGAAAATTGCCACAATAACTGAAGTCGAATTAAAAAAAGACAAAACAAAAAAGGCCATCTCAAGGGGCTAGAAGGAAGAGTCTGTATGTCCCCTCTAAAAAGTTGCAACTTTTGTCCATGGGCTTACTTGAATGAGGAAAAGCTGCAATATCGGACACCAACCATGGACAGGGGTAGCGCAGACCATTTTTTAATAATATCAGACAACCCCTTTAGGGTGCCTTTACACATGTTGGATACTCTGTGTGAAAAAGCAAAAGCACACTTGACTTTAAACAATGTTTAAACAAGTACTTGACTTGAAGCAATGTTTTTTAGCTCTAGGGTGTCTCTTTCAGCTGTGAGAAGTATTAGATCTCTGAGTTTTTGTAGCTGTTCATTATGCAAAGATTTAACTTAATTTAAATCAGGGGTCTCAAACTCCCAGCCCGCGGGCCATTTGTGGTATTGTCGACACCCGGGATATGCAGTTCCGGGCGCCGGGCAGGTGATTTCTTCAGGCATTTAGCCCTGCTTCGGCCAAGCAGCGCTAAATGCCGGAAGATTTCACACAAGACTTGATGGGGGCGCATCTCCGTCCCCTGTGTGTGTGTCTGGTCGGTCTTCATCTGCATCCGCGCTGCCAACAGTACACCCCTCCTCCCGGTCTTCATCTGCGTCCGCGATCAAAACCCGCCCCGTCCAATAGAGCCCATTACCTTAAGTTACTCAGCCCCCCTCCTCTATAGTCGGCTGCCCTGAGTCTGATGAGGGACATCGCGCATGTGACGTCCCTCGGCAGACCCATGCAGGAGGATGTCAGTGACGTCACTAGTCAGGCCGCTGCCGAAGAGGAGAAGCTCTACAGGACAGGTAAGTGTGTCTGTCTGTGTGTGTGTCTGTTTGTCTGGGGTTGGCGCGACACAGTGCTACCTAATGTTGGGAAACTGCTACCTAATGTTGGGAACTGTCACAATTCGGCTGGCAGGAGGTGGATCCTCTGTGCCAGAGAGGGATTGGCGTGGACCGTGCTAGTGGACCGGTTCTAAGTTACTACTGGTTTTCACCAGAGCCCGCCGCAAAGCGGGATGGTCTTGCAGCCGCGGTAGTAACCAGGTCGTATCCACTAGCAACGGCTCAACCTCTCTGACTGCTGAAGATAGTCGCGGTACAAGGGAGTAGACTAGAGCAAGGTCGGACGTAGCAGAAGGTCGGGGCAGGCAGCAAGGATCGTAGTCAGGGGCAACGGCAGGAGGTCTGGAACACAGGCTAGGAACACACAAGGAAACGCTTTCACTGGCACGATGGCAACAAGATCCGGCGAGGGAGTGCAGGGGAAGTGAGGTATAAATAAGGAGTGCACAGGTGAACACACTGATTGAACCAACTGCGCCAATCAGCGGCGCAGTGGCCCTTTAAATCACAGAGACCCGGCGCGCGCGCACCCTAGGGAGCGGGGCCGCGCGCGCCGGGACAGGACCGACGGAGAGCGAGTCAGGTACGGGAGCCGGGGTGCGCATCGCGAGCGGGCGCCACCCGCATCGCGAATCGCATCCCGGCTGGGAGAGGAATCGCAGCGCACCCGGTCAGCAGATCTGACCGGGGCGCTGCAGTTGCGAGGATGTTGCGAGCGCTCCGGGGAGGAGCGGGGACCCGGAGCGCTCGGCGTAACAGTACCCCCCCCCCCCCTTGGGTCTCCCCCTCTTCTTGGAGCCTGAGAACCTGAGGACCAGACTTTTGTCTAGGATGTTGTCCTCAGGTTCCCAGGATCTCTCTTCTGGACCACAGCCCTCCCAATCAACCCAAAAAATTTTTTTCCCTCTGACCGTCTTGGAGGCCAGTATCTCCTTCACGGAAAAGATGTCAGAAGAGCCGGAAACAGGAGTGGGAGAAACAAGTTTGGGAGAGAAACGGTTGATGATGAGAGGTTTGAGGAGAGAGACATGGAAGGCATTGGGAATACGAAGAGAAGGAGGAAGAAGGAGTTTGTAAGAGACAGGATTGATCTGGCACAAGACTTTGAAAGGACCAAGATAGCGTGGTCCCAGTTTGTAACTGGGGACACGAAAGCGGACATATTTAGCGGAGAGCCATACCTTGTCTCCGGGAGCAAAAATGGGGGGAGTTCTTCTTTTCTTATCGGCAAACCTTTTCATGCGAGATAAAGCCTGTAGAAGAGAATTTTGGGTCTCTTTCCATATGGTGGAAAGATCACGAGTCACTTCATCCACAGCGGGCAAACCAGAGGGCAAGGGAGTAGGGAGGGGGGGAAGAGGGTGACGGCCGTACACCACAAAAAATGGGGATTTAGCAGAAGATTCAGAGACTCTGAAGTTGTATGAGAATTCGGCCCACGGTAGAAGATCTGCCCAGTCATCCTGGCGGGAGGAAACAAAATGCCGTAAATAGTCACCCAGGACCTGGTTAATTCTTTCTACTTGCCCATTGGATTGAGGATGATAAGCAGAAGAGAAGTTTAATTTAATCTTGAGTTGTTTACAGAGAGCCCTCCAGAATTTTGACACGAATTGGACGCCTCTATCCGAGACGATCTGCGTGGGCAAACCGTGAAGACGAAAAATGTGTACAAAAAATTGTTTTGCCAACTGAGGCGCTGAAGGAAGACCAGGAAGAGGAATAAAATGTGCCATCTTGGAAAATCGATCAACGACCACCCAAACAACAGTGTTGCCACGGGAAGGGGGTAGGTCTGTAATAAAGTCCATACCAATCAGAGACCAAGGCTGTTCGGGGACAGGCAGAGGATGAAGGAGACCAGCAGGCTTCTGGCGAGGAGTCTTATCCCGGGCACAGACAGTGCAGGCCCGCACAAAATCAACAACATCCGTCTCCAGGGTCGGCCACCAATAGAAGCGAGAGATGAGTTGCAGGGACTTTTTGATGCCCACATGGCCTGCGAGGTGGGAGGAGTGACCCCATTTGAGAATCCCGAGACGTTGGCGTGGAGAAACGAAGGTCTTCCCTGGAGGAGTTTGCCTGATGGAGGCTGGAGAAGTGGAGATCAGACAGTCAGGAGGAATGATGTGTTGCGGAGAGACCTCTACTTCCGAGGCATCCGAGGAACGAGAGAGAGCATCGGCCCTAATGTTCTTGTCGGCAGGGCGAAAATGAATTTCAAAGTTGAAACAGGCAAAAAACATCGACCACCTGGCCTGGCGAGGGTTCAGCCGTTGGGCAGACTGGAGATAGGAGAGATTCTTGTGATCGGTGTAAATGATAACTGGAAATTTTGATCCCTCCAGCAGATGCCTCCATTCCTCAAGTGCCAATTTAATGGCCAGTAGTTCTCGATCCCCGATGGAGTAGTTTCTCTCCGCCGGAGAGAAGGTCCTAGAAAAAAAACCACAAGTAACAGCATGCCCGGAAGAATTTTTTTGTAGAAGGACCGCTCCAGCTCCCACTGAGGAGGCATCAACCTCCAATAGGAAGGGTTTAGATGGGTCAGGTCTGGAGAGCACGGGAGCAGAAGAAAAGGCAGACTTGAGCCGTTTAAATGCGTCTTCCGCTTGGGGAGACCAGGACTTGGGATTGGCATTCTTCTTGGTTAAAGCCACGATAGGAGCCACAATAGTGGAAAAGTGTGGAATAAATTGTCTGTAATAATTGGCGAACCCCAAAAAACGTTGGATAGCACGGAGTCCGGAGGGGCGTGGCCAATCTAAGACGGCAGAGAGTTTATCCGGGTCCATTTGTAATCCCTGGCCAGAGACCAAGTATCCTAGGAAAGGAAGAGATTGACATTCAAACAGACATTTCTCCATTTTGGCATAAAGTTGATTGTCTCGAAGTCTCTGAAGAACCATGCGGACATGCTGGCGGTGTTCTTCTAAGTTGGCAGAAAAAATCAGAATATCGTCCAGATACACAACAACACAGGAATATAAGAGATCACAAAAAATTTCATTAACAAAGTCTTGGAAGACGGCAGGGGCGTTGCACAGGCCAAAGGGCATGACCAGATACTCAAAGTGGCCATCTCTGGTGTTAAATGCCGTTTTCCATTCATCCCCCTCCCTGATGCGGATGAGATTATAAGCACCTCTTAAGTCCAGTTTGGTAAAGATGTGGGCACCTTGAAGGCGATCAAAGAGTTCTGAGATAAGAGGTAGGGGGTAGCGGTTCTTTACCGTGATTTTATTAAGTCCGCGGTAATCAATGCAAGGACGTAGGGAGCCATCTTTTTTGGACACAAAAAAAAATCCAGCTCCGGCAGGAGAGGAGGATTTGCGGATAAACCCCTTTTTTAAATTTTCCTGGATGTATTCAGACATAGCAAGAGTCTCTGGGGCGGACAGAGGATAAATTCTGCCCCGGGGTGGAGTAGTGCCCGGGAGGAGGTCAATAGGACAGTCATAAGGCCTGTGAGGAGGTAAAGTCTCAGCTTGCTTTTTGCAAAACACGTCAGCATAGTCCATATAAGCCTTAGGGAGACCGGTTGCAGGGGGAACCACAGGGTCACGGCAGGGAGTACTGGGAACCGGTTTAAGACAGTCCTTGAAACAAGAAGTACCCCAGCTCTTGATCTCTCCTGTGGACCAATCAAGGGTTGGGGAATGGCGTTGAAGCCACGGTAATCCAAGGAGAATTTCGGAAGTGCAATTGGAGAGGACCAAAAACTCAATTTTTTCGTGATGAGGTCCGATGCACATTAGGAGGGGTTCCGTGCGGTAACGCACGGTACAGTCCAATCTTTCATTGTTAACACAATTGATGTAGAGGGGTCTGGCGAGACTGGTCACCGGGATGTTGAACCTGTTGATGAGAGAGGCCAAAATAAAGTTTCCTGCAGATCCGGAATCCAAGAAGGCCATAGTAGAGAAGGAGAAGGTAGAGGCAGATATCCGTACAGGCACAGTAAGGCGTGGAGAAGCAGAGTTGACACCAAGAACTGTCTCACCCTTGTGCGGAGTCAGCGTACGTCTTTCCAGGCGGGGAGGACGGATAGGACAATCCTTCAGGAAGTGTTCGGTACCGGCACAGTACAGGCAAAGATTCTCCATGCGGCGTCGTGTCCTCTCTTGAGGTGTCAAGCGAGACCGGTCAACTTGCATAGCCTCCACGGCGGGAGGCACAGGAACGGATTGCAGAGGACCAGAGGAGAGAGGAGCCGGGGAGAAAAAACGCCTCGTGCGAACAAAGTCCATATCCTGGCGGAGCTCCTGACGCCTTTCGGAAAAACGCATGTCAATGCGAGTGGCTAGATGAATAAGTTCATGCAGGTTAGCAGGAATTTCTCGTGCGGCCAGAACATCTTTAATGTTGCTGGATAGGCCTTTTTTAAAGGTCGCGCAGAGGGCCTCATTATTCCAGGATAATTCGAAAGCAAGAGTACGGAATTGGATGGCGTACTCGCCAACGGAAGAATTACCCTGGACCAGGTTCAGCAGGGCAGTCTCAGCAGAAGAGGCTCGGGCAGGTTCCTCAAAGACACTTCGAATTTCCGAGAAGAAGGAGTGTACAGAGGCAGTGACGGGGTCATTGCGGTCCCAGAGCGGTGTGGCCCATGACAGAGCTTTCCCAGACAGAAGGCTGACTACGAAAGCCACCTTAGACCTTTCAGTAGGAAACTGGTCCGACATCATCTCCAAGTGCAGGGAACATTGTGAAAGAAAGCCACGGCAAAACTTAGTCCCCATCAAATTTATCCGGCAAGGATAGTCGTAGGCCGGACGCGGCCACTCGCTGCGAAGGAGGTGCAGGAGCTGGCGGAGGAGATGATTGCTGAAGCTGTGGTAGTAGCTGCTGTAGCATCACGGTCAGTTGAGACAGCTGGTGGCCTTGTTGCGCTATCTGTTGCGACTGCTGGGCGACCACCGTGGTGAGGTCGGCGACAACTGGCAGTGGAACTTCAGCGGGATCCATGGCCGGATCTACTGTCACGATTCGGCTGGCAGGAGGTGGATCCTCTGTGCCAGAGAGGGATTGGCGTGGACCGTGCTAGTGGACCGGTTACTACTGGTTTTCACCAGAGCCCGCCGCAAAGCGGGATGGTCTTGCAGCGGCGGTAGTAACCAGGTCGTATCCACTAGCAACGGCTCAACCTCTCTGACTGCTGAAGATAGGCGCGGTACAAGGGAGTAGACTAGAGCAAGGTCGGACGTAGCAGAAGGTCGGGGCAGGCAGCAAGGATCGTAGTCAGGGGCAACGGCAGGAGGTCTGGAACACAGGCTAGGAACACACAAGGAAACGCTTTCACTGGCACGATGGCAACAAGATCCGGCGAGGGAGTGCAGGGGAAGTGAGGTATAAATAGGGAGTGCACAGGTGAACACACTGATTGAACCAACTGCGCCAATCAGCGGCGCAGTGGCCCTTTAAATCGCAGAGACCCGGCGCGCGCGCGCCCTAGGGAGCGGGGCCGCGCGCGCCGGGACAGGACCGACGGAGAGCGAGTCAGGTACGGGAGCCGGGGTGCGCATCGCGAGCGGGCGCCACCCGCATCGCGAATCGCATCCCGGCTGGGAGAGGAATCGCAGCGCACCCGGTCAGCAGATCTGACCGGGGCGCTGCAGTTGCGAGGATGTTGCGAGCGCTCCGGGGAGGAGCGGGGACCCGGAGCGCTCGGCGTAACAGGAACATGCTACATAATGTGGGGAAACTATGCTACCTACTGTGGGGACACTGCTACCTAATGTGGGGAACATGCTACCTAATATGGGGAACATGCTACCTAATGTGGGGAGCATGCTACCTAATGTGGGGAAACAATGCCACCTACTATGGGGAAACTGCTACCTAATGTGGGGAACATGCTACTTAATGTGGGGAAACTATGTTACCTAATGTGGGGAAACTATGCTACCTAATGTGGGGAACATGCTACCTAATGTGGGGAATCTATGCTTCCTAATGTGGGGAGACTGCTGCCTGCCTAATGCTCCCCCCCCCCCCAGCAGTAGCACCCCCCATCAGCTCATGCTATTACCAGGGTAGGGGGAATAGGGGGCTGTTGCTGGTGGATGATGATGGGGCATAATATGTGAGGGGCACATGATGGGGGCATTATGTGAGGGGCGCATGCGGCCAAGCCTCATCCAGCCGCTACCTCCAGTGGCCCCCACATAATTTGAGTTTGAGACCCCTGGTTTAAATAGAACAGAAAAAATATAATATAAAAAAAACACTAGAGGGCACTAGTGCAATGTCTGTTGCCTATTCACCCATAGAGTAAGAAAGGAATTTGAAGCAATATAAAATAACCTACAGCAGTTGTATTAAAGTATATGGTTTATTAGGATTCTCAGGGGGTTTCATGTTTGCTTATCCTTAATGTGTTAATATAATTTATAAGAAAAAAAAAAGTAAATGCTAGGTCTAGGTGTTTAGACAGCTCATCCTGGAAATATTGGGTTTGCAATTGGAACTAACATACCAAAACATGATAAACACCCCCCTAAAGACCCAAATCAAGGGGTTGACCCCTATAGATGTGTCTTAGAACCTATTTGAATTAGGCCATAAAAATGAAAACAAAAACAAAAATTCTCAAAAATAAATAATGTCTTCATAAAACGTCTTACTTTCACATGGAACATAAAAGTACCCCAAAATGTGTTTTACATTTTTTTCTGTGTACAGCAGTGCCCCATATGTGACCATACATTGTTGTTTGGACATACTGCAGGGTTCAGATAGCCATTTTGTATTTTTAGCACAGATTTTACTGGAGTGGTATTTGGGCACCCTGCTCATTTGGAGTGGCCCTGTGGTACCAGTACAGTTTAAACCCCACAGAAATTACCCCATTTGGAAAATACACCACTGAAAGAATTCATGTAAGCAATTCACGTGAGCATTTAAACCCCACCAGTGTTTGAGGAAAGTTTTGTAGCATTTGCTCAGGATAAGGAACATTGACTTTTTTTCTAATAATATGTACATTTTGCTTCCATTTTCACAAGGAACATAATAGAATAAACACCCCAAAATGTGATATGTGGCAGTACACCATATGTGACCATAATCTGTTGTATGGGCAAACAGCAGGGCTTAGAATGAAAGGGGCACAATGTTATTGCAGATTTTTCTGGAATGCTTTTAGGGTGTATTGTTGAATATGCACAACCCTAAAGGTACCAGTATAGTGGGAACCCCTGACAAGTGACCCCATTTTGAAAATCATATCCCTTGAAGAATTTTTTTAGGGGTGTAGTGAGCATTTTGACACCACATCAATGTTAAATAATTAAAAATTAAAGTAGCTATTTTTCCTTAGATATGCCATTTGAGTGTACATGTGGCCAACTTGTGCCACCAGAGACAAACACTAATACATTTAAGCCTTTTATTGCTTGGAAAAACTTGATGCCAAAATCATCAATCTATAACCTGATTATGCCATGTACCTTGACAATCTGAATGTGGGTTCTGCTTTTTTTTTTTTTCATCTGCCCTTTTTATGAGCTAAAAGGTGTTTTTAGGATACAACTTACCACCTATCCACAAGATAGATGGTTAGTGATCAGGGAGGGTTCAACTGCTGGAATCCCACCGATCACAAGAAAGGAAGTCCTGAGTGCTGTTTGAATAAAGTAGTAGTAATAATAATAAAAAATAAAAAAAAGTAGTTATATATGCCCTCTATGCCTTCTCATTCAAACTCTATGTGACTGTCAGAGATCATAGAATATCAGCTATCTCAAACAGTCTTATAGTGTTAATGTAGAAGCAGGATATTTACTGGACAGTTGCTTCATTAAAAAGGATCACTAAGGACCCCTATTCTCTTCTGTTTTTTTGTGTTGGCATATTCTGACAGCCAAGAGTATTATTTTTCCGTCGATGGCGCTGTGTAAGGGCTTGTTTTTTGCAAGATAAGCTGTATATTTTTTATTTTTTTAGGAAGGCATGGTGAAAAAAATAATATAACATTTATAAAGAATGTATGGCTTTCTCTCTCTCTCTCTCTCTCTCTCTCTCTCTCTCCTCCATTTTTCTGGTATGACAGTGTCTAGGTATGCAAGTTCTTGGTGGACATCCTTTGATATAAAAATAAATATGTTGGTTAGTTAACTATTTCTGGTCCTGAAGGATGATCAACATTGGACGATAAGATCCAACCTGTAGTTAAAGAGGAGAGAAAGTAATTTCCTGGTAATCCTCACACTCATGGATCCTCAGATTGGATAATATATACATCCTGGGTTTGATCATGAAAAAGTTGGAGAGATCGATGCTGGTGAAAAAATAAGAATAAAAGAACAAGAATTGTAAAGTCATCGAAGATCTGATATTGTGGCAGAGTTGGAAAGTTAAAAGGTTCTATGAAAGGTTGTCATGGTTTCGGGGATAAATGTGGGGGAAGGGGGAGTGATTATGGCACGTGAGACCCTGGAAAAAGTATAAAAAAAATAAATTAAATAAAATGATTGCTTTCACCATGTAGTAAAAAAAATTACATGTTAGCTTTATTCTACAGGTTGGAACGAATAAGGCAAAACCAAATTTATGGGGTCTTTTTTACTACTTTTGCACAATAATAACTTGTGTGTAACTACAATTCTGAATCTCCGAACTCCGAAAAAATTTTGACAATTGTGTGAGGACTTGTAGTTTTGTTTTTGTTTTTGTGGGAAAAGCTGTAGTTTTATTTGTATCCCTTTAGGGTACATTAAACATTATGGGGGAGATTTATCAAGCTGTTCCCATCATTGGCTGTAAAAAGGCGCAGTTTTGTGATTTTTGGAAAAACTGGCTGTGAGTTGCAGGGCTGTGCAGTTGCCCATGCAGTGGACAGTATTTATCAACTGCACTTTGTTAAAAAGGGGCAACATTTTTGCTCAAATGTTAAAAAACCTGCAAATGTAGACCATGACCAACTTGGCTTAAAAAAAAGACAGACCACAGTAAAAAGACTTTCAAGCATGGGGAAACACTTATTTAGAAAAGAGTCATCTTTTAGAATAGAGTAATCCAAATTAGTAGGGATGTCCCGATACAGATACTAGTATCGGTATCGGGGCCGATACTAGCGATTTGCATGGTATCGGGGACTCGTTTAATGTCCCTGATACCATATCCGATACCTGCTGCCGCTCCGCTGCCCCGTTCTCCCCTCCTCCCGTCCGCATCATAGTGTTCCATGGAGGAGCATGTGACACACACGTCAGTCCACCTCCTCCCCTGCGCCCAGCGTAACGCTACAGAGGAAGCAGAGTGACGTATATGTCACATGCTCCTCCATAGGACGCCATGATGCGGACGGGAGAATGGGGCAGTGGAGCGGCAGCACCCGGCAGAGGACAGCCATAGGTGAGCTGTCTGCAAGGAGGGGCTGCTACTAATATCTACAGGGGGGGCTGTCTAAAGGGGGGCTGCCAGTGGCGTAGCTATAGAGGTCGCAACGGTCGCCATGGCGACCGGGCCCCTTAGCCAGGGGGCCCGCAGGGTCCTTGCCACAATCACATGATGACCGTCACCGCCATCATGTTAATTAATAAGTTAAGTAATCAGTTAATTAACCTGTCCGTCCGGCAGCAGCGGAGTCAACATGAGGAGGACCAGGGGTGGGACCTGAGTAACTATCCCACCCCTGCCTTTCCGCCGCATTGAGTGAGTGGAGGAGGAGGAGGGGCAGGGCACGTACGGCGCTAACAGGAAGCCTTGCCTCTCTCCTTCTGCAGTGACTGCCCGCTTATCCATATGCTCGGCCGCCCACCCGCAGGACCCTTATGCACGGGCTCCGTCCCGAAGGACCCTTATGCACGGGTGCCCGCAGGACGCTTCCCTTCCAGCCGGCTAGCGGACCCCGCCATCCCGCCCGGTATGAGTAAACCCTGTGCATTATAAATGTTGCACTCCTGCGCTCACTTCATAGTAGTTGCGCATAGTGACATCCTCTGACGTCAGGAGCCAGTGTTTTCCAACCATGGTGCCTTCAGCTGATGTAAAACTAAAACTCCCAGCATGCCCGGAAAGCCAAAGTATGTCTGGGCATGCTGGGAGTTGTAGTTTTGCAACAGCTGGAGGTGCCCTGGTTGGAAAACACTGGCTTACAGTAAATGTCTTAAAGGAGTACTCCAGGATGCAAAAATTGTCATTCAGACTGCCGGCAGTAAAATAATAAATATACATACCTGTTGTCGCTCCCCAGGTGCCTCCAGTAACCCGCTCCGGCCTCCACCGCGATCCTTTTCCTGGTTGTGGCGGTCGGTGAGTCATACTGCACTCAGCCAATCGCCGGCCGCAGCGAAGTCCCACCTTGGCCGGCAATGTGAATCACCGAACACCGGCAACCAGGAAGAAGATCGCGGCGGAGGCCAGTGAGGGTTACTGGAGGCATCTGGGGAGCGACAACGGGTATATATTAGGGATGCACTGATATATCGGCGGCCGATACATATCGGCCAAAAATAGCTATTTCGGGGAAATGCCGAAACAACAAAAAATGTGCCCATAATGACCCACCTCCCCTGCCCGCCCACAGCACAAGTTACAAACACTGCCAGTGGCAGAGGCATAGCGTGGGGGGTGCCGGGGGGGGCCAGGCGCAACATCTTGGGGGGCGCGCTCTCCGGGATAGGAATACTTCTTTTTATGTGCCCGGTCCGGCTCCCGTGTGTGGCTGCAGGCGGGGGCCAGCCAGAGCATATAAAACCTAATACTGTATACTAAAAACCAGGGGGTCTCCAGCTGTTGTGAAACTACAACTCCCAGCATGCCCGGACTGGCAAAGTCTGTCCGGGCATGCTGGGAGTTGTAGTTTCACAACAGCTGGAGGCCCCCCTGTTTTTAGTATACAGTATTAGTTTTTATATGCTCTGGTCGGCCCCCGCCTGCAGCCACACACGGGAACCGGCCCGGGCACATTAAAAGAAGTATTCCTATCCCGGACATCCCTGTGTCCCGAAGGATGTCCGCCGGTCACTCACCATTCCCCGGCGTCCTCCTGCGATCCTCCTTCGGTCCCTTGCTTCTCCGCCTCTATGGTAGTATGCACGGGACGTCACTGACGTCCCGTGCGTACAACCATAGAGACGCAGGTGGACCGCAGGATCGTCGCAGGAGAACGCGCGCTGGCCGGGGCCTGGTAAGTGACCGGCAGCGCGTCATCTTCTTGAGTGTTCCGGTCACCGCTCCTCCGGTCCTAGCACCTACTGCTATGGTCCATAGGCCATAGCAGTAGATGTGACCCCGGGCCGGAGGAGCGGTGACCGGAACACTGTGGGGGCAGCAGTACAGACATACAGCCTCCAGCCATACACTGTATATGGCTGGAAGCTGTATGTCTGTGGGGTGGGGGGAAGCTGCCTACTATTGTGGGGGAACTGCTGACCTAATGTGGGGGGGAGCTGCCTAATATTGTGGGGGGGAGCTGCCTAATATTGTGGGGAAACTGCCTACAAATGTGGGGGGAGCTGCCTAATATTGTTGGGGGGAGCTGCCTAATATTGTGGGGGAACTGCCTACTATTGTGGGGAACCTGCCTACTATTGTGGGGGAACTGCTGACCTAATGTGGGGGAGCTGCCTACTATTGTGGGGGAGCTGCCTACTATTGTGGGGGAGCTGCCTACTATTGTGGGGAAGCTGCCTACTATTGTGGGGGAGCTGCCTTCTATTGTTGGGGAGCTGCCTATTAATGTGGGGGAGCTGCCTACTATTGTGGGGGAGCTGCCTATTAATGTGGGGGAACTCCCGACCTAATGTGGGGGAGCTGGCAATCTAATGTGGGGGAATCCAATCTAATCTAATGAGCGGAGCGCTGCATTTTACCAGAAGACAGGGAGAAGTCATTTTCGGTATCGGTTTCGGCCGGACATTTTTTTTTTTTGTTTCGTTTTGGTTCTGAAATTTCCATTTCGGTGTACCTCTAGTATATATATTTATTATTTTACTGCCGGCAGTCTGAATGATTATTTTTGCATCCTGGAGTACTCCTTTAAGTTAGAGAAAAAAATATATATTGTGGAAACCTTTCTTATCATAAATCATCCTGTACAGATTAACATTAGGGTAGGGTTACATGCAACAGATCCGTAGCGTATTTTACGCTGCGGATCCGCCGATGACTGTACTCTATAGAGTGCCTCCTGCTGTTTCCCCCCCCTGTGTGCTGCTCTCAACAGCAATCTGCCACTAACAAGCAGCAACACAGGGACCTGCGAGTCACGTGGGCACATGCAGTGTACTCTGAGACATCGTGTGGCGGATAGTAGTGGCAGATTGCTGCTGTAAGCAAGACACGGGGGGAAAACAGCTGGAGGCACACTATAGGGTCAGGTCATTGATGGATCAGCAGAGTAACATACACTACTGATCTGTTACATGTGGCCCTACCCTAAGGGTGCATTCACATGTGCGTTTTTTTGCTGCAGATTTGCTTCGGCAGATTTTGCTGCCCATTGACTTCAATGGGTAGCAAAATCTACCACAGCAAATCTGCAGCAGAACTTTTATTGAATCGGCGGGGCGGGGGGGGGGGGGGATTTGTGGGCTGCACATGTTCAGCCATCCTGAAGAATGGTATCTGCTTGTTCATGGGGTGATCATAGAATTTGGGGTTCGGAGGCAGCGTGTGTATGTATGATGTGTGTGTATGTATGAATGATGTGTGTGTATGTATGAATGATGTGTGTATGTACTGTATGTATGATGTGTGTATGTATGAATAATGTGTGTGTACTGTATGTATGATGTGTGTGTATGTACTGTATGAATGATAGATGTGTGTAAATAAGATGTATGATGAGTTGAGATGTATTATGCGGGGGGATCTGGAGGCGGCGGGTGTATGTATGATTTGTGTATACATGATGTGTGTGTATGTATGTATTATACATATGTGGGGGGGGGCAGAGGCCGCGTGTCTATGATGTGTGTATGTACTGTATGTATGAATGGTGTGTGTGTATGTACTGTATGTGGCGTATGTATATTCAGGGGGTACAGTGGGTGGCAGTATTATATTCAGGGGGTACAGTGGGTGGTAGTTTTATATTCAGGGGATACAGTGTGTGGAAGTATAATATTCAGGGGGTACAGTAGGAGGCAGTATTATATTCAGGGGGTACCGTAGGTGGAAATATTTTCAGGGGGTATAGTGGGTGGCAGTTATTTTCAGGGGGTACATTAGGCGGCAGTATTATATTCAGGGTGTACAGTAGGTGGCAGTATTATATTTAGGGGGTACAGTAGGTGGCAGTATTATATTCAGGTGGTACAGTGGGTGGTAGTTTTATATTCAGGGGATACAGTGTGTGGAAGTATAATATTCAGGGGGTACAGTAGGAGGCAGTATTATATTCAGGGGGTACCGTAGGTGGAAGTATTTTCAGGGGTATAGTGGGTGGCAGTATTATTTTCAGGGGGTACATTAGGCGGCAGTATTATATTCAGGGTGTACAGTAGTCGGCAGTATTATATTCAGGGGGTACAGTAGGTGGCAGTATTATATTCAGGGGGTACAGTGGGTGGCAGTATTATATGCATGAGGTACAGTGGATGATAGTTTTATATTCAGGGGATAAAGTGTGTGGCAGTATTATATTCAGGGGGTACAGTATTTAGCAGAATAATAATGATTATTGTCTTCATACAAAGGATGAGGATCTACTGACAAAGTGAGTGCCTATGATGTCCGGGCGTCAGACTCTGCAGAGAAGATGGAGCTGGAAGATGTCCTGACGTCTGGACCAGATGAAGAAGAAAAGAAAAGACAACAGAGAAGACATCACTCAGGTCACAGATATTGTGTATTCTCCTGACAGTCCTATCAGCTGGAGTCACTTGTAAGTTCTGCAGAGATGATGGGTGACGCTGTACCCTAATCTGTGGCTCTCCATCTGTTGCAAAACTACAACTTCCATAATGCCTGAGGCTCTCCTGAGGCTCTAGGTAGAAAGTGCAGGTGACCCGGTTTCTACCGCTGCGCACCATGTGGTAATCGGTTTCGCCGCCAATGCAAATTCTCTGTTCTGTCTAATGGAGAAGAGAGGAATCTTGGCTCATACTACAGCAGCCGCCTCCATTGTACACAACAAGGAACCTACATTTCAGCACGGTAAGCAGCACCGGAAACCGGGTCACCATGCTGTCAGATTCCCTTTAAAATAAAAGTATCGGTACTCGGTCTTAAAAAAATGGTATCGGGACATCCCTACAAATTAGCTAACAACTAAGCAAGCGGGGTTGTGTGACAGAATTGTTTTTTTTTTAAAAGCAATACATTATTATGAAGAGCAATATATTTGGACAGATTAGTACATACAATTTGGACATGCCAGATAAGCTAGTATTATCATGCTGCATTATATTGCCCATTTGGCAACAGCTGGAGACACCACTGCTGGCCTTGTACTTTCTGACAACCAGGTGGAGAGAGTATTCCAGCATTTGGGTTGCTCCATGAGCCAAATCGCCTTAAATTGTCACTCTCCTAATAAACTGGAGAGCGTAAAGTGAGAGCCCCAAGCTTTGAGACCAGGGAGCTATGACAAGCCTAGTCACAATGGCCTCGGTGTTGAAAACGCTGCAGGGGAGACAGCTCGGTAACAGGTAAGCTGCGTTTAGTCTGAAGGTTGGTACATGTGCCTTACCAGACAGAAGCGATAAGATAGCGAAAGATAGCTGTAATTCCAATTGGGGCACACAAATTCTGTTGTGCCTGCCAGGTTGTTATGTTATTTATCAATTTTGGTGATTAAGCACCAGAAGCAACCAAAATGCCTACATATTATCTACAGCTTTGAGGGGTTAAAACCAATACCAGTAGTAGTGTCTCCAGCTGTTGCCAGACTATTAAGAACTTTCTGTATGACAATTTTGTCATTTAAAAAAAAGGCCGTCTCTACCCTGGTAATATCTGGCCTTCTTTGTAGCTTTTATTTTAGCTTTGTTCAAAAATAAGACCGGCAGAAACACTTTTTAACATTAAAGACTTACAAGTAGGGCGACCTGCTATGACAGCACCTTCTGTACGGAGCACACAGGTCTCCGGAGCACAGGCAACTCAGTCTGATGTAAAACGAAAACAAACTTCCAATTTGGCAGCTCACAGCCTTTTGCGGGGGTGAAATAAAATTTGCGCAATATTTATTCAATATTTATTAAAGTCCTTGCGCAAAACAATGATAAATCTTCCCCTTAGTGTTTA
Source organism: Hyla sarda (assembly GCF_029499605.1). Classification (NCBI taxonomy): domain Eukaryota; kingdom Metazoa; phylum Chordata; class Amphibia; order Anura; family Hylidae; genus Hyla; species Hyla sarda. Next base: position 257,086,719 of record NC_079191.1, on the reverse strand, counting down.
GAAAAATCCCATGAAAATTCAATCGATGTGTATGTGAACATGGATGTTGGGTACCATTGTTGCAAAGGAAGAAATTGACAATTCTAAATTGAAGACTGTCTCGAGCGATATGTATGTGCATAAATCGAAGACTTGTTGCCAGGTTTGCCTCTGGCTCAGACTTCATACATTTGGGCCAAAGTATTTTGGGTCAGTATTTGGTCCCCGTTTCCATCAGTATTTGATCAGTATTCTTACCAAAACCAGAAAAAGGTACAAATCGTTCCATTGTGTTTTCCGGCATCAGGCTGCTCCTGGTTTTGATAAAACTACTGACCAAAATTTGTTTCCAAATACTGACTGAAATGCTGTGTGTTAACCCACCCCAAAAAGTAAAGTGTGGAATATGATGATCATTCTCCTGATGGAGGCACCAGCAACTCTGCCACAGACTAAGATACAGCCCCTTTGGCATGGGTACTGGTCCAGGGGGTTCTAATCCTATTCATGAGACATTAATGGTATACCTGATAAAAATGTGCAAAAAAAAAAAAAACTATCTCAACGCAAATGCGTATTTCAACCACAACCATCTTTGCAAAACCAGATTTCACAGATCTGATGAGGAGGCAGTGTATAGACACGTGAGTGGACATCATATGCTTTATATATCACAAGGCTTTATACAGCAAATAAATAGGTAGTAATGCTGCAGAAGAGTATTATGGAATGCAACATGGCATTGTTTTCCTTTCAAACCAGTAACTGTAAATATACGTAGCAAGTTGCAGCAAAGCCGGACTGTGGCACAGCTTATTGTGGTATAATGTGTGGGACTGCAAATAAATGCTGTGACGTGCAACTTAAAATATAAGCACAGCCACCCCCTGGGGGTGGCTGTGCTTATATTTTAAGTTGCACGTCACAGTGTTGCCATTGCGGCAGGCTGCAGCGCCGCTAAAACAGTTACATTATCAGACAGGGGGTCCCCCACTGGTTACTTTTCATTGTTCAAGCAACACTCTGACACTTATTTTTAACCAATTGAGTGGGAATATTTTATCATACCAATAAAAGTTATATTTTAGGGGATTAATTAAGAGGGGAGTTAGTGACTCCTGGGGTTTGTAGTGATTGTGTTTCAGGACCCCTCATTCCCCCTTTGGGGCGTTTTTTGAGCTGGACTGCAAATAAACCTGCTGCACTATTTTAATCATGCATAATCTCTATAATTCATAATGCACAGTACAGTCTTAAGAGTTAATGAATTCAGCTCTGTTACATCCATGCATATATAGCATACTTTGTGCCCTTCAGACTTTCATATCAGATAAATCTGACCACTCACTCAAAGTCCCTGAATATTGTGTCCTTACTAGGCTTATGTGAATGTGTAAATGTAACAAAGAAATCATAACAGTAGTAATAATAATAGTAGTACAGTGAACAGACTGGCTAAACATACCAGAAACCTTTGCAGCTGCAGCGCAGGATCTGCTATTATCTCACTTGACTCGCAGCAGATATTACCAGTCATGTGACTCAGTATAGCCAATCTCTGCTTTATTCCATCCCCCAGATTACATTACTATATATAGAGATTTACTTAGTATGGGAGAGGCTGTACCTATGTCCTCCTACGTAGAAGTGTTTATCTTCATGTAAGAGAGAACAACTCTGCAGTGCTAAAGTAAATACAAATAATATCATAAATTGTATTCCAAGGTAAACTATGTCTGCGGGGAGAAAAGTCATACAACATAATAGTGATCAGTAAGGTTCAATTGTAAATGTATTGTATTCAGGGCTGTAGTTACAGCATACACTGCCTTACGATTTAGCACATATTGGTGGTTAGCACGTGGACCTGCCATTGTTTTGAGCTGCAAGTCCACTTGCTGCCTGGCAAACAACACTAAATCAAAGCCGCAATGGTCCATGTAAGGCTGGGTTTGCATATGTCTGGCATCTGACATAGGTGAGCTCAGCCTAAATCTCAACGCAACTGATGCCACAACTTGTCATCAGTTTTATGGCATACGGCACCCATTGTTTCTGGGTAGTGGACAGGGGAACGCAGCAAGCTGTGTTCCCCTGTCCGGTGCCCTCCGGCATGTCCAACCATCCGGCGTCAAAATTGAGACACTGAATGACTGTGAACTGTTTCATTCAAATAAATGGGATCAGTACTAGCATCAGTTTCCCTCCGGTGCACACCAGAGGGAAACTGTGCCGGACGCCTGATATATGTGAACCCAGCCTAAGATCACATTTATGTGGTAGACCAGTGAGCTGAACTTTTAGATACTTATCCCCAATCTGTATGCTCTATGTAAATAAAGAATTATACCTATTATAGGGGCATCTTTTAGATTGGCAGGGATGAAACTGAATAACAGCCAGGAACAGCAGTTTACAAGGAACTGCAAAAGAGAGAAAGCAGTGATGTATGTGTGCTGGGCAGGGGCTTATCGCTTCGCGTACCACCCACCTACTGTTTAAGTGCTGTCTCAGTGCCATTACTAAGGATGCAATAAGGCACCCAGAATTCTAGAAAATAAACACACGGACTTTACATCCATTAGAGGAATACTGGGAATACTTTTTTCTAAGTATTTAGATTGACAACATAATCCTAGTACAAGTGGTGCATGGTGTTGTTAATTTATTGGAAAACACAATATCACTGTATTGCATATATTAACTATTCTACGATGTCATTAAACAATTGGCAGCAGTTTGGAAATAGTCAATGGTGATTCCTGCATATTGTATCAAGTTGTCAACCTAGAAGATACAAGCCATACCTAAGACTATCTAAATTCTATATTACTGTTGGTCTTTATTTCAGCTGTGTAGACAACAAGTAATTAATATTGGGACACCTCCCTTTTAACCCCTTAAGGACCCAGGACGTCCGGGGACATCCTGGCACCCTGGGCTTTAGGACCCAGGACATCCCCGGACGTCCTGGCGTTTTCCAGTCCCTGCCGCGCCGGGCAGAGATCGGAAGCGGATGCCTGCTGAAATGCTTCAGCAGGAATCCAGGGCAAACGCTAAGGGGGGCCCCATGTCGGAGATCGTCACAAATCGTGAGGGAAATCTCCCCTGCGATCTGCGGCGTTACCGGGCTGATCGGGTCTCTGGGACCCGACCGCCCGGTAATTTTGCATGATCTCGTTTGTCACAGACAGCCAGGACCATGCTGAAGTATAGGAGCGAGGTGGCAAGCCTGCAATTCCTCTGTTAGAACTAACCACCAATCTCAGGGGGGGGGCGGTTACTTCCTCCCGCCCTGCCCGGCCCCTGGAAGTCCGGAGAGAACGGGAGGAAGACCGGAGGACACGGCGGGGGACGGGGGAGTGCTGGGGCCCGGCCCCGGTACTTACCTTGTCCCTGAAGACCCGGATCCCGGCGGCGTAGATGGCAGCGGTGGCGACGGGTGAGTGGATCTTCGGCGGCGTTGCGGGACCTTTGCAGCAGTCCAGACTGCCGTAAAGCGATCTGGACTGCTCCATCTGGTCCCCTTACACTACAACTCCCAGCATGCCCAGACAGCCCTTGGCGTCTGGGCATGCTGGGAGTTGCAGTTTTGCAACATCTGGAGGTCCACAGTTTGGAGACCACTGTGCCCTTCCAGATGTTGCAAAACTACACATCCTCAGCATGCCCTTACTGTCCAGGCATGCTGGGAGTTGTAGTTCTGTAACATCTGGCCCTTCAGATGTTGCAGAACAACAACTCCCAGCATGCCTGGACAGTTTTGGCATACTGGGAGTTGTAGTTTTGCAACATCTGGAGGGCTACAGCTTGGACACCACTACACAGTGGTCCCCAAACTGTTCCCCTCCAGCTGTTGCGGAACTACTACTCCCAATATGCCCTTCGGCTGTCTGGGCATGCTGGGAGTTGTGGTCTTGCAACAACTGGAGGCACACTGGTTGGGAAACATTGTCTGTTTCCTAACTCAGTGTTTCCCAACCCGTGTGCCCCCAGCTGTTGCAAAACTATAACTACTAGCATGCACTGATAGACCGTGCATGCTGGGAGTTGTAGTTTTGCAACAGCTGGTGGTCCCCCCCCCCCCCCCCCCTGTGAATGTACAGGGTATGTAAACTTGCAAACTTGCAGCCTGATACTCACTGTAAGGCTGCAAGTTTGCGATGCAGCAAATTTTGCGTGGCAGCTCAAACGCTCAGCGGGAAACTCGCTGTTATCCCCCGCCCGTGTGACTGTACCCTAAAAACACTACACTACACTAACACAAAATAAAATAAAAAGTAAAAAAACACTACATATACACATACCCCTACACAGCTCCCCTCCCTTCCCCAATAAAAATTAAAAACGTCTGGTACGCCACTGTTTTTCCAAAATGGAGCCTCCAGCTGCTGCAAAACAACAACTCCCAGCATTGCCGGACAGCCGTTGACTGTCCAAGCATGCTGGGAGTTTTGCAACAGCTGGAGGCACCCTGTTTGGGAATCACTGGCTTAGAATACCCCTATGTCCACCCCTATGCAAATCCCTAATTCAGGCCTCAAATGCACATGGCGCTCTCACTTTGGAGCCCTGTCGTGTTTCAAGGCAACAGTTTAGGGCCACATATGGGGTATCGCCGTACTCGGGAGAAATTGCCTAACAAATTTTGTGTTTTTTTTCCCTCCTTTCACCCCTTATGAAAAGGTGAAGTTGGGGTCTACACTAATATGCTGGTGTTGCCCTATACTTTTCATTTTGACAAGAGGTAAAAGGGAAAAAAAAAGCCCCCCAAAATTTGTAATGCAATTTCTCCCAACTACGGAGATACCCCATATGTGGGCGCAAAGTGCTCTGGGGGCGCACAACAAGGCCCAGAAGGGAGAGTGCACCATGTACATTTGAGGTGATTTGCACAGGGGTGGCTGATTGTTACAGCGGTTTTGAAAAACGCAAAAAAAAAAAAACCCACATGTGACCCCATTTCGGAAACTACACCCTTCACGGAATGTAATGAGGGGTGCAGTGAGAATTTACACCCCACTGGTGTCTGACAGATCTTTGGAACAGTGGGCTGTGCAAATTAAAAATTTTGTACAGCCCACTGTTCCAAAGATCTGACAGACACCAGTGGGGGGGGGGGGGGGGGGGTAAATGCTCACTGTACCCCTTGTTACGTTCCTCAAGGGGTCTAGTTTCCAAAATGGTATGCCATGTGGGGGTTATTTTGCTGTTCTGGCACCATAGGGGCTTCCTAAATGCGACATGCCCCTAGAGCAAAATTTGCTCTCCAAAAGCCAAATGTGACTCCTTCTCTTCTGAGCATTGTAGTTCGCCCGTAGTGCACTTCAGGTCCACTTATGGGGTACCTTCATACTCAGAAGAGATGGGGTTACAAATTTTGGGGGGTCTTTTCTGCTATTAACCCTTGCAAAAATGTGAAATTTGGGGGGAAACACATTTTAGTGAAACATAATTTTTTTTTTTTACATATGCAGAAGTCGTGAAACACCTGTGGGGTATTAAGGCTCACTTTATTCCTTGTTACGTTCCTCAAGGGGTCTAGTTTCCAAAATGTGATGGCATGTGTTTTTTTTTGCTGTTCTGGCACCATAGGGGCTTCCTAAATGCAACATGCCCCCCAAAAACCATTTCAGGAAAACGTACTCTCCATAATCCCCTTGTCGCTCCTTCGCTTCTGAGTCCTCTACTGCGCCCGCCGAACACTTTACATAGACATATGAGGTATGTGCATACTTGAGAGAAATTGGGCAACAAATATAAGTATAAATTTTCTCCTTTTACCCCTTGTAAAAATTCAAAAATTGGGTCTACAAGAACATGCGAGTGCAAAAAATGAAGATTGTGAATTTTCTCCTTCTCTTTGCTGCTATTCCTGTGAAACACCTAAAAGGTTAAAACGCTGACTGAATGTTGAATTTTGAATACTTTGGGGGGTGCAGTTTTTAAAATGGGGTCATTTGTGGGGTATTTCTAAGATAAAGACCCTTCAAATCCACTTCAAACCTGAACTGGTCCCTGAAAAATAGTGAGTTTGAAAATTTTGTGAAAATTTGGAAAATTGCTGCCCTCTTTGAAGCCCTCTGGTGTCTTCCAAAAGTAAAAACTTGCCAATTTTATGATGCAAACATAAAGTATACATATTGTATATGTGAATAAAAAAAATGTATTTGGAATATCCATTTTCCTTACAAGCAGAGAGCTTCAAAGTTAGAAAAATGCAAAATTTTCAAATTTTTTATCAAATTTTGGGATTTTTCACCAATGCAAGTTACCACAAAATATTACCACTAACATAAAGTAGAATATGTCACGAAAAAACAATCTCGGAATCAGAATGATAACTAAAAGCATTCCAGAGTTATTAATGTTTAAAGTGACAGTGGTCAGATTTGCAAAAAATGGCCGGTTCCTAAGGTGTAAAATGGCTGGGTCCTTATGGGGTTAAAAAGGGAATCTTTCAGCTGCATTTCATGCTACAAACTGCTGTCATTTTTAAATAATATATAGGCCAGGGAGATACATAGTACCTTTGTGATACACAGAACCATGTGTTTGCAGGAAAATGTTCTATTGTCTGTTGCACAGTCAAAGCAGCATTTCCAAGCCCTGAAAGTGCGGAGGGCTGGAATGCCACTTCTCTCCCCCTACCATCCCTGACGGGCAGTCACTTCCATTGCAAATCTGTTCCTTCACTGTGAATACAAATTGTGCTTAGGTGTGGGATTTGGAAACAGGGCTTGGCTTTCAGTTGACTGTCAATCAAGCAGGTACAGGGAGAGAAAGCATTTTAGCCTTTGACACTTGGAACTAGAGAATAGAAGCATTTTTCTACATATAGAAGAACAGACAGATATATAAGTTCCATGTGTCTCCTTGCCCTAACAACTATCAGTTAACAAGCTAACAGTTTCGGCAGACAGATTAGATTTCCTTTTAAAAGCATTACCACATCACAGCCACAATGGGGGGAATTTACTAATGCGTGTGCTGTGTGGATGCTTTTTGGTACGGTTTTTCTTTGTGGTGAATTTGATGTACTTTCCTCAAATTTATCAAACAGGTGCACTATGGGGGAGATTTATCATTGCATTTTGAGCTTTTTTTTGGCTGACGCGTGTACGCTAAGCACTTTTTTGTGTGACTTTTGTAGGTACGCATAAAGGACCAAACAGCCTTAAAGGAGTTCTCTAAGCTAAAACTTTTAACCCCCACTGTGCCCGGGCTGTAAAACTATACATAATAAACTTTCACTTACCTGCCTACGATCCCCCGTTGTTCCGATATCGCCGTCCCGTTCTCCGGTCTCTTCCACTTCCTGCGGTTTGGTGACTTCACTCTGCGCTCAGCCTATCAGCGGCCGCGACGGGACATTGCTGCGGCCGCTGATAGGCTGAGCGCAGAGTGAAGTCACCGACCCGCAGGAAGTGGAAGAGACCGGGACCGGAGAATGGGCACAGCGGGGGTTAAATATGGACGGACAAAGATATATGGACGGACAAATATTACATTTTCATACCTTAAATGTGTGGAAATTTTACTATTTACTTTGATGTTTGCATTGTTGCATGGTAGTACTTTTAAACTTTATCTGTGATTTATTCAATATCTATTGCACAACTTTATTTGTAGGATTGCTAACATAATCCACTTTCAGCCTTTTCTTCCATATGGTCTGTAGAATATTGCCGCTATGGTTCGCAGCCTCAGTGTCAAAATGCATGCTTAAATGGTATTCCCAAATTGTGAAAGTGTGTTATTTCTTAAATAAAATCGTTATAGTTCACAGAACAGATTTTACTCCCTACTCAATTTCTCAGGAATTCGGCAAATGCTTTGGAAATTTCCTGCTTTTGCATGGCTGGTTGTTGGGGTGTTGTCTCTTGCCTCTGATTTTCATAGACCTGAAGAGCCAATGTTGTTTATTCCCACATTTTTTGTGTACTTTCTGGTGTGGACAAAAAACAACAACCCTTGTGCGCCAAAAAAAGGACATCTTAGTAAATAACACATGAAAAAAGAAGAGGAGAAAAAAAAAAAAAAAAAAAGACAGCCAGAAACCTACACTCTTAGTAAATCAGGGCCTGTTTAGGTAAAGAAGTGCCTGTGAAATAGACAAGTGTGTAAGTGTAGTCCTTCGGTGGTGAAGCTTTGCACAAACATTTTCCCTATTATGCAAATAAATAAATAAAAAAGTCACAGTTGATGAATAAATGTCCACTGCATCTGTCAAAAAATAGGGCTCAATGTTATGCACTGATGGGAAACACCGTAATTCAATGTTTAAAAGGGTACTCTGCACCCCTAGACCTCTTATCCCATATCCAAAGGATAGGGGATAAGATGTCAGATCGCCGGGGTCCCGCTGCTGTGGGCCCCCGGGATCTCGGTTGCTGCACCCACCTGTATGGCTTCCACCTCACACCGGCAACGCTGGAGGCTTCGGAGCCCGACCACAATGGCGGACGAGCGTGACGTCACGCCCCGCCCTCTCAATGCAAGTCTATGGGAGAGGGTGTGACGGACCTCCCATAGACTTGCATTGAGGGGGCGGGGCGTGATGTCACACGGGGGCGGAGTCGTGACATTACGCTCGTCCGCCATTGTGATCGGGCTCCGAAGCCTCCAGCGTTGCCGGTGTGAGGTGGAAGCCGTACAGGTGAAACATTCCTCAGAGATTTTGGTCCATAGGGACATCTGTACTCCGCCCCCCTTTAATGTGTCTGAATACTTGTCCATATAGTATACATTTATTTTTGGGATAATGCTTGGCTGTGTTTAATTCTTTCAGTGTTGGCTGTATTTTAAGTTCTCCTCCACTCGGGCATACACTTACTGGCCACTTTATTAGGTATACTTTGCTAGATAAAGGTGTTTTACCAAAAATGTGTCAGAAATTGTTCATATTTTATGGTCTCTTTATATTTTTTAAAATGACCTAAATAAAGCTGTTGCATTTTAAGAATTTCTCTGTGCCTGGATCGGATGTGCTGGGATTTTACTCTGTGTTGTCATTCTTGCATACCGGCTGCATGCCCTAAGCACATAATTGGTCATAAGTCCTCCGTCAACATTACTGTGGAGGGGTGAGCGGACATTTTTGCTTTCCATATACTTTGCTAGTACATTTTTGTGGCACACTTACTGCAATGTGCTGGAAACATTCCTCAGAGATTTTGGTCCATAGGGACACGATGACATCACTCACTTGCTGCAGATTTGTCGGCCGCACATCCGGGATGTGAATCTGTGAAAGTCATTGCCTCGTTCAAGAAACAGGTTAGAAATGATGTAAGGCTTGTGACATGGTGCATTACCCTGCTGGAAGTAGCCATTAGTAGATGGATACATTGTAGTCATAAAAGGATGAACATGGTCAACAACAATACCCAGGTAAGCTGTTGCATTGAAACAATTCTCAGTTGGTACTAAGGGGCTTAAAGTGCCCCAAGAAAATGTCCCCCCACACCATTACACCACTGGCCTAAACAGTTGACACAAAGTATTTTTTCATGTTATTGTGCCAAATTCTGACTGTTTAGACGGCAATGCATTTCCAAGCAGATTCCGCAAAAAGAATTGACATGTCAATTCTTTCTGCTAAGGATGTAATCAGAATTTCCTTAGTAAACCTTAGTAAATATGGGACACACGCCTTTTTCATTGTTTTTTTTCCTGAGAAATGGAGTGATGGTCAGGTTTGAGGGTGTTATCAGGCACAAATTCGACACATTACTAAATAACTCCTAATGTGATTATGCTGCAATGAAATTTCCGAGCGGAACTACCAGATTCTGCTTGAAAATTCTGTTATTCTGGAACCATGAACAGATTGCATCAATAATTAAGTCCTCTCGATCTTTGACAAAGTGCGCATGCGCAGGAAATGCATTGGGGTGTATGGGATGGGGCACTTTGTGTGAGCAGAGAAGCTTTCTATAGAATGGAATTGTGTTTTAATGCATATTCAATAAAGGACAAGTTTTACTGAAGAGCTGGATTGAGAGGACTTTTGTCTTGTTGCAGTCATAACGGGCGCTGAGCTTAACGCAGATCTGAGAATTCTACAGATGAGGAGGTGAGCCGAGGATACTGTGTTCTCATTCATTGTTCCATGGGCAGATACATTACAGGAGTATAAAGGCCATTGTGACATATTAATTTAATTAATGCATAGACTTTCACGAGAAAGTGTGTGGCCATAATGTCTCTGTACAATTTTTCAATACTTTTTTTTTTTTTTAGGATAGGGAAAATAGCTATAAACTGGATGCATTGCTTTCTGTTACAATCAGTCATAAAATAAAATCACAGAAAAAAGGCATCACTGAGGTCAACGACATGCCCCCTCCATACAGCTCAATGGGAGAGGCTGGGAATCATGAACGCCGCATCTCCACCTCTCCCATAGAGATTCATGGAGGGGGCATGTTGGCAAAGCAATCAGACACTTAGCCCTTATCCGCAAGGTAGGGGATAAGTGTCAAGGGCTGCAGATTTCCTTTAAATTGAGGCATATACGGGGTGGCAGTAACATGATAACCTGTAGTTATTTTTTGGAATGATTAATTTGCAGTTTGCGGAATGTCCACACTAAGATTCTCCATGCGGATATTTAATTGTGTGAACATGGCCTAAGACAGACTGTGCTGGATGATATCAAATGGAGTGTTTTTTTTTGTTACCATTTAACATACAAGTCTTGTTTTCAAGTATTTGACTGGTTTCCTTCAAAAAAAAGAAAAAAAAATGGATACTTTGCTGAATGCCTAAAAATTTGGTATAAAAAGATCAAAATGACTATACTATGTCAGATCTTTCATTTCTTTTGAAGCTTTCCACTTTTGAATCCCCAAACCATTCTCCTGTTTACCTATGAAACGTTCGCTGCGTCCATACACCGCACGCTTGGCTTTCAGTCCTAGAGACATGTCAAAAGTTTTATTTGTTGGAAGTCTGAATGTTCAGACCTCCACCAATCAGAAGAACGAGCTGGGAGAAGTCCGCTCAAAGCATTCTCTACCAGCTCTATTTTACCATGATCGACACATACTCACACTGTAAGTCTATGAAGCATGTCTCAATCACATGACAGAGCATTGGTGCAGTCTGTACCCCGGCTCGTTCTTCTGATCAGTGGAGGTCTGAACACTTAGGGGGAGATTTATCAAAACTTGTGCAAAGGAAACCTTGCCCAGTTGCCCATAGCAACCAATCAGATCACTGCTTTCATTTTGCACAGGCCCTTTTAAAAATAAAAGCAGCTGATTGGTTGCTATGGGGAACTGGGCAAGTTTTCCTCTGCACAGGTTTTGATAAATGTCCCCCAGATCAAAACTTTTGACATTGACATCACGCACCCCTTTTTACAGTTTCGTGATATACTTTTCCGTTCCCAAGATATGTGGGTTTATAAAATTCAGGGAATCAGTCAGATAGGTGTGACCTTATTTTCATAATGGGAATGAATATAAGGTGATGGGTGGGATTATAAAGTCAGGGGGTGTTAATGCCCTTCCAAGCATCAGCAGCAGTGATATACCTGCCATCTTCTAATGTGCAGAATGTCACTACAGCGTCCACAAAACCTACAAAAAGATATGTATTACAGTCTAGTCCATGCATGGTAGGAAACATGAAGCACTGAGACACAGGGACTAGAAGCACCAAGAGATCTCTCTGAAGGACGAAGAGGTCATATGATGCTCCAGAAGAAGGCATCTTGGGGATGTTCTATGGACAAAACAAGCAGAACGAGCAACAGAAACCAAAAAGGTAATTGAAGTTTAACATTTTCCTGGTTTCTTTTCAGATACAATAACTCTTATAGAAGTCTTTAAGGAATAACAGCTGAGCTCTTATTGTTTCCTTTGGAAAACAGAGTTTTTCATTTCCACAGTTTTGGTAAATAAGGCTCATGTGTATAATGTACTGTTCAATAATAGTGTATATATTTCATATCAAACAATTAATCCTGTTTAATAAAAAGCTGAATTACACATTTGCCACAAAAAATGCCAGTATTTATAACTTTCTAGCCTAACTTTTAGGCCAAGCTATTACTTTGTGCCAAGCTATCCCTCACTGTCCAGCACGGAACTAAAATTCTTTTTGTCCTGTTTTTAAAATCGGTTTGATACCCTGCTGCACACAATTTCATTATAATATTAGGGGACAGTGAAATTGGTTTTCAAAGCAGATTTTACTTTTTGCATTGATGAATGAATAAATGATAGATTGTGCATTGTTATTATGCAACATTCATTGGCATTTGCCATTAGAAAAACAAATCATGAGGAAGGTATTCAGGGTATTAAAAGGGTTATCCAGGAATAGAAAATCAGAGCTAATTTCTTCCAAAGACAGCACCACACACATCCTCAGGTTGTCTGTATTATTACAACTTGGCTCCATTCACTTCACTTCATTGGAATTGAGCTGCAATACTACACACTACCTGAGGAGATTAGCTGTTTTCTAATCCTGAATAACCCCTTTAGCAGAAACATGCCTACATATTTCAGTAAAAACTTTTGACACCAAGTAAAGCATAGTCAAAAGGATTCACTCAAACAGTCCAAAAACAAATGTGGCATAGAAAGCATGACACTAATGTGAACAGAGACCACAAGTGTGGGTTACTCATTGTGATATATGTACATTGTACAGTATAAGCCCAGGCTAATATTTGCAGTGTGTATGTGTATACAAGGTTTATGAATAAAAAGTGTCAATGATATTAGGTCATCTAGAATTTTAGTTATAAGGTAATAAAAATGTTATATTTGTGTTACAGGCCAATAACAAGCCTTTGAGGAATGTTCATATTCTAAGTTTGCATTCTTTGTACCAAATGAAATATGTTAGGCAGTGATTGTAGTCAGTAATTCTGGATATCCACTTTATTATAAGAATTCTCCCAGCATTTCTGATAAGTGGCAGGCAATTACACTAACAATCATATCAAGTACAGCACAACCCACCCGCACTAGAGTGGATGAAACACTAGATCAGCTAAAACTTTGCATTTCAAGGCAAAACAAATAAAAATCTGTAGGAGATAAAATTAAAAGTTACAAAAATAAAATAAGCAGCTTTCAGAAACGACCTGCGTTCCTCAATACAATACTCATCCCTGCAACAACAAAGTCAAATGCCATATAATCTTTTTCACAGGAAGCTTTTCTGTCCACATTCGCTCAGCTAAAACCAGATATACATATAAAAATGGCAATGCTTTCTGCGCCATATTGTGGTCTTATGCTATTAAGCAAGACAGCAGTTCACACCGACTATGATGGTTGAGCAGCAATGCTCCATAGCGCGGAGCACTGCTTGGCTTAATCCACCGACTTTAGTACTATATCATAGATTGGTCACTGTAGTGTAAATATATGTGAATATGTACTTTAGAAGTACAATCCTTGGAAAAAGTGCTCTGAATGGAGGTCTAGAAATGTGTGGTCAACAGTAGTTTTCGGAAAATAAACTTGACAATATATAGTAACGCAGTTCCCTTATAATCTTACATAACTGAGGCCGTTGCTTAAATATTTGCTTCATTACGCAGCCTCTTAATCTTACTGTATGAATGTGACATTTTGTCTTGTGTTCCCTCTATTATCATGTGAATGCTCAAGCCATAGATATTAGCATTTCATACAAAGCTTCAATAATAAAATCCTTTAACAAATTTGAAGTTCTATGTCTAGTCCTGCACCAACAGTGTGAAGCAGTTATGACGTGTCCATAACAGTATTGCATTCATGGAAAAACGCAGATTCTTCAGTGCACCCATAATTGGGCCATGTGTTTGACCACTTCCCGTCTTGTCTGGATCTGCTCCCCTGAAATGTCTGAAATGTACATCTTATATTCTCCAGTATCCCTTTACTCAAAGGCCCACACTTCTAGATCTTGCACAATGAAGTCTTCTTTCTTGGATAAGATATCATTGTTGAAAGTGCTGCAGGGGTTACTGTGTCCATGATATAGATCAGAGTCCAGCCACAGTCCAAATCGACCACTGAAGAAAATACAAACATTAGGGTAAAGAACTAGAACTGAATGTTATTATTGAATGCCGTGTCTACTGGGTCCTGTGATGAGGACACAATTACACTAAGATGTTCTCTAACTGTTTGGGCATTAAGTGCAATAACTTGTGCTACACATTGTGGAAAATGTATCATCAATATATGTAGTCTATATTCTTGCTTTAAGTTTGGCGCAGTTTTTTGTGACTTTTTGCAAAGGCTATTTTCTCGTGATTGTGTAGGTATGTCAAAATAAAGTTGTTTTTCGGCAGGGGTCATGAATTTACCATATGAGACTTTTGTTAAAAAGCTACTTACGGTTTCCCGTGAGATTTAGAAAGTTAATATACATTACTTGAATTCAATATATATCAATATATATGTTTTTGTCTGCTTTTGTGATAGCACATGCAACACCAATTACTGCCAAAAGTAATCAGTAATACCAAGTAAACTGAATACTAACCCTCCACCACCAAGCTGCAAGGAAGTGGTGTCTCCATTGATGAAGTAAGAATTATCTCCACTCCATTTAAATGCCTACAACAATTAGAAAGTATTCTGGTGAAAACCACAAGATATCTCATTTGACAGCAACTAAACACAAGACGAAATAAAAAATGCTGTTAGGGTAGGATCACACGTGCCGTATATTGCAGCGTATTTTCTGCAGCTTAGTTTGCTACCCATTGACTTCAGGAAAATACGGCACATGGGACCTTTTCCCTTAAAGAGTAAATTTCCAGTTATATAGTTTATGCCAAATATTCACACTTGGATATTTAACATAATACAGTCATGCTGAAATCTGCCTTTGCCATTTTAAAGTTGTGCAACTTAGAAACATGCTACAAGCTGCCATGCATCCCAATGAGCTGACATTTTGTAGTCTGGTGTTATTACTTAATTTTAATGCATTAAATATCATTCTATACTTTTGGCTTAAGCTACTTTCTCACTTTTCTTTTTTAGCCTTTAACGGACATTTTTAAGACGGGAACAAAAGGGGAATAACAGGTCCCGATGGATCCCATTTACTATAATGGGGTCCATCGGGCGCTGTTATTTTGTAGTGGGGAAACAGACGGCACATGCAGTACTTTTTCTCCCGCTACTCTCCCCGGCTCCCCTGACAGCCGTCACACTGCCACGTCCTAACGGCAGTGTGAAAGAAGCCTTATATCAAACTATGTAGCTTTAGGGGCAGTTTTTTCATGCATTGTGTATCCATGCAGGATCGCTTGCTGGTAGGCATTTTTATTGGGGGTATTTCCAGTCCTACCTAATATATCTTTAGTTCTGATAATCCTAAAATGGAAGGAGAGGGAAGAAAAAGAAATCACTTACCTTAAAATCAGGATTGAAGGTGAACAGGAACGTTTCCCCTGTGCCATAATAATGATCACTGAGTCTGAAAGGGTGTGTTGCATATGCCCCAAATACCTGTTTTAAATGTTGCAAAAAAGATCATACAGATGTACTTTAAACTTCATCATTTTAGTTACAGATAGATATACACCCGTCATTTTCATAATAAAGACAGAGACATTGTGCAGAGATATAAGATGTTCTACTAAGTAACACTCACGGAAGCATTAACTGGGAAAATATAAATCACACTGTGATTATTTAGAATTGTGGTCAGAAGGGTCATGCTGCCAGGGCATTGTCCTGGCACTTATCGTGGCTCTTCCACAAAAAAAAGTTTCCTTGACAACCAAATAGGTATGTGTTACAACATCATAGGAAAAGATAGAAAAATTATCCTCTTGCAGAGGGAAAGATGGGAACAAGACTTAATAATATTCAAGGTAAATACAATGCAATACTGCGAGAAAAGAAAAAAATTAAATTGGACTTCAGCTCAATACATAAAAGTAGCATCAAGGGGATGAGAACAAAAAGTACAAAAGAGACAGAAAACTAAATTGTTTAATTGATTTAGAAAATCAGAAGTGTTAATGTAGGGTTGCCATGTTTCTGATGTGGTTTTTTTTTTTTTTTAAATGTTACTATACAAAAAAATAAAATAAATAAAGTTTATTGGGCACCTACGACCTTTCCATTCAGTCCATACTCAGAACATAAAATGGCTGCCCTGACACCAAGACATCCCTGTACCTGCACATGACAGAAATCAGGCAATATATTTCCATGATCTCCCTTTGCATAACCACACCCTTTAAATTACACTGAGAGTATGTTCACACTGAGGAATTGGTAAGGAATTGACGAGGAATCATTTTGTTCAGGAAATTTTGCCAATCTGTTATCTTCAGCTTGGAGCGAAATTGGTGCAGAATTTGAAAATTAATTTGACACTGAATTTTTAAGAGGAAATCTGGAGGAGGATCAGTACTACAACCACCAATGGGCTCCTTCTCAATTCTCCTTTAAAAATTCCAAGAAAAAAAATGCTACTTCATATGTGAATCTTCTCATGGAATACAATTCAGCATCGGAATTGTAAACAGAGTGGCGGAAAGACCAATAAAGTGGAAGCGGAATTGGAGCTGAATATTGGCACGGAATTACTCACGTAAAAGCCTTTTCAATTCCTTAGTGTAAAAAGACCCTTAGGGCTCTTTCCCATATGCCACAAAAATACCAGATTGAAAATTATGTCAAAACCAACCACATTGCTGTCAATAGGGTTGTTCCTAGAATTCACTGTGTCAGTTGTCACACCAGTCCAGACCACTGACAAGAGAATGCTTATTGAAACATTTTCTTATGCTGTTTTCTACAACAATAACGAACTAAAACCTTTTTTTTTTTTTTTTTTTTTATTGCAAAGGTTTATAGACGAACTTCATACATGCATCAACAAGGCTTCACTTGATGATGAAATATCATAGGTATCACTGGGGTAAACTGGAAACAGCAGGATGAATCGCTATGGTCAGATGTGGAGGTGCTCCCGTGGTGAAACCAAAACTGTACAAGCAGGTATGTAGAATGAACGTAGCACTCACCTGATGACCGGTGCAAACATGGAGGTTTTATTACAAAATTGCGGTGCAGGACATCAAAATATCAGGACAGTGAGGACAAAACAAAAAGCGCTCATTCTACATACCTGCATAAATATTATTACCATTACCATTGTGCCCTAGGAGGTCTGCAGCATTTCAGTTTATGGACAGGTAGACAAAAATATGTGGACCATGAAAATGGCATTTGGCGATAATTATTATTTTTTTTTTTAAACTCCTTTGCTGCTATCATACTGATCCCCAATGTGGTATTGTACATCTCCTGCACAACAGAACAAACTTATCATTCACACACCTGGTTGTCCATGTCTTTGACTACCAAGAGTACTGGACTGTCCAGAGAACATAAATTCCTGTACAAGGTCTTTAGGCTAGTTCCATGCTGTTGTGTACTGTAAACCAGATGCCAAGGATATCCTTGAACCCTTGCAGGCAGTCTGTGGGCTAACTAGAAGAAAACAAAAAGTTCACTGTAAGGCTATGATTGCTAATAAGCAGTATGTGTAGAAACATGAAGAAAAAGAGGTTTAATGTGTAGAGTAAACATGGCATTACTTTGTCCGAATACAGAATGTAAAGATATATCCAGAACTATTGTGACCTCTAACGCAATGTCAGTTTCTTAACAATTGAAAATAATGTCCACATAGCATGCAGGTGTAAGGGATCGTGTGAAAAATTCCTTTAGAGAAATCTTAGAAAACTTTCCTGTATCCCAAGACATCAGGAACAGACTAACTGGTTTGTAGTAACATGCACTAGAAGCTGACTGAGGGCACACTGGAGATACAAATGATGTATACGAATGATAAATAACTGCACCTATATTTTATCGTACTGTGCAGAAAACCTATGAGATTCAAGCTGATATCCAGAGTCTGGATAAATGTTCCCAAAACCATTTAACGTATTTAATGTTGTCTACAATAGTTAAAAGTAGAGGTGTTAAATGCATCTGTCATTAAGTCTGTCAGAGACCTGTCAAAAGTTTTGTTCCGTCTGAGTCTCCGTGCTTAGACCACCACCGATCATTAGAATGAGCGTGATGGATCGGGGAATGAATCCACAATTCTGATTTATTTCAAAAATAGAATCCACATGTTATGAATATTGCAGCAGCCTTTCTGATCAGGAATGCTGATTGATTGTCTTTAAGGCTTTGAAAAATGCATGCAATACTTATTAAGTAATAATGACAGTCCCATAGTAATATAGAGCTTACCAACTTACTGAAAAACCTTCAGATGCAAATACACTTTTACTACAAATGACAGCTTATGATTTTTATGGTATTACACAACAGTGTGCAATTAATAGATTCAGCGAGACAGCTATAAGTCTACGGTTTTTACCTTCTCAATGTGTGTATCATCCAGCAAATCGCTTTTTTGTTTCAAATCAGGCAGAAAATCCTCATGTGCCTCTTCTTCCTCCTCATCATCATAACTGCAATTACTTTTCCGACGTTTTGCCTCTTGTACGGTGATGATCTAAGAAACAGAGGTTTTTAAGTTCTTCAAATGACACTAGCTGACAGCATAGCGTGAGAACATAAATGACAAATAAGAAAACTTACTCCTGAGCTTAAGAATGTAAAACCTCCACCACAAGGCCCTTGACATCAACATACACTACTGTGGCACTCTATTTTTGCGCATGATAAAGTCAGAGATGCTTGATAATCATAGAAGTGGTTACTTAATAAATAGTCACAGATGGAGGGAATTCAATTCTGCAGCTGTCAAACCGAAGATTCTTCCATAAATAATATGGAACAAAATATCTACCGGTACTTACCTTTCAAACTCGTTCTATTATACTCAATCAATTGAGTCTATAACATTTTGCATAAAAAGTCCCCAAAATGTTTAACACCGTACCTAACCCTTGTCTCCAATAAAAATGCAGAACACACAAAAATACCTGTAGAATAAAATGTAAGCAATCTACCTGCACATAAGGCTCTTGAACCCCATTTGCAATGTAGAGGATTTTGATGTTCAGTGGTTTGTTAGTACTCCGCATTGTAGCCGTTTAAGATCTCTGAAAACCTGAAGCCATGTGGGACCTTTATATGCTCGTGGCAAGCATGCAGAGTCTAGGAAGGACCAGCCTAAAACCACACAGGGGTTTCACTTTAGCTTGATGAAATGAAGTTTCTATTTCCTGCTGAAAAGGAGGAGCTGTGCAGGAAGCAGCTTGCCTCAGTTAGTGCTTGTGTGAAGAACACAAGGGGAATGAATATTACAAACACAACGTTTAGCGTGTTACAGGAAAAGGCTTCACTAGATCTGGCAGTGGACCCACCTGATTTTCAGGCTTCTGAAGTTTAGACTATTGAGCTGCAGTTAAGTTCATTGCCATCTATTTCCCTTTGTATCCAAAACACCTAGATGCAGAAATACTAGCTGAAACTCACACGGATGACACCTCTAACCACCACAGCGTGTCCCTTATCTCTGGAATGCAGATTTATCATCAGGTACAGCAACCGCATTATACTCCAGCTTACCAACAAGATAATCAAAAACAAAACGTTTAGGGTATGTTCACACATCATAATAACTGCAGCATATTCGTAACATGTGATCATACACTTACAAACTACTTGGATGGCACAATATGCCAGTAAAAATACACGGACTGAAGTCAGTCATCCGAAATTTGGTCTGTATAAGGTGGTCTTCCCACATCATAAAATATGATTGTGTACAGTACCCCACATCTCTCCTCCTTGAATCCCCCTTATTTATTTTACAACTTTTTGTTAAAGTCAAGGATAACTACCGTATATACTCGAGTATAAGCCGACCCGAATATAAGCCGAGGCCCCTAATTTCACCCCAAAAACCCAGGAAGTTATTGACTCGAGTATAAGCCTAGGGTGCGAAATACATCATCCCCCCCTGTTATCATCCAGACCCCCGTCATTAACACCCTCATCATCATCACCTGTCATCATCCCCCCTTCATCATCATTACCCTGTCATCATCCCCCCTTCATCCTCATTACCTGTCATCATCCCCCCCTTCCGGAGGGGGTCTGGATGACGACGAAGGCCCGGGCAGTGGTCTACAACCTGCGGACCTCCAGATGTTTCAAAACTAAAACTCCCAGGATGCCCGGACAGCCGATGGCTTTCCGGGCTTGCTGGGAGTTGTAGTTTTGAAACATCTGGAGGTCTGCAGGTTGAAGACCACTGAGGGCGGAGAGTTCACTCGAGTATAAGCCGAGGGGGGTGTTTTCAGCACGAAAAATCGTGCAGAAAAACTCGGCTTATACTCGAGTATATACGGTAAGTATAAATTTAGTAAAACATAACTACTAGTATATTGATTTCTTACACTATTTACCACTACTTTTAGCCAGCTATCTGTTACCACTACAGCTACTAGTACTACTCATTTACACTATGGAATCTCCGCCCCTTGGCACTGGCAAAACAAGCTGGCGCTAGGACCGATCAGGAATGCGCCGTCTCAATAGACGACCATGCATTTCAGAGGAGATTCCACCTAAAGAATGAACATGTTCATTCTTACGGCAAAGTCCGGGGTCCACAATTTCCGCGGCAGAACACCTGTAGTGTGGAAATTCCATAGTGTGAATGGTGCAACAGAATCTCATTGAAAAAAAATGGGAGGCTGCTGTACCATATTTTCTAAGAATTCCGGAGCAGAATCTGCTTGGCAAATCCATAGTGTAAATAAGGGTAGTTTACTCTTGAAACATACTCCAAAGACAAAATTGGGATGCCCACCCATCTACCAAGATACCTTTAGTTCTGAAGGCACATGGAATGGGATTTTTTTTTTTAATCTTTCCACACAGGGGCTTAGGAGGCAGCAGCACAGAACATGTAATAGTGTGTTTGCAGACAGTGAGAACTTTACCCACACAAGTTACTGTCTGTTCTTGTATGGCCTATTTTGTTCTGCAGAGCAGCATCAGAGGCGGGTCTAGCCAATGAGCATAGTGAATGGAACATATACTAGACCCAAAGGCAAAACTGACTTTGTATTTTTTCTTACAGATACAGCCAGTAAAAGCAAAAGGTAGGGTTATTCAAGCAGTGCAAATTCTTCAGCATACAGGCAACCCTTTAGATCACCACATGGAGCTCTGCTATACCTGGAAAAAAATGTGAAATTCATGGTAAATTTTGCAAAATATGTAAATTTTCCAGGTTTATATATGAAGGTTAGGTCCTTAGAACCACATAAAGGACTCAGCCCATTTTGGCCTTAAGGACCCAGCAAAGTTTCGTTTTTTCCTCCTCCCCTTCTAAAAATCATAACGCTTTTAATTTTGCACCTACAGACCCATATAAGGTTTTTTTTTTTTTTTTTTTTTGCGTTACCAATTGTACTTTGTAATGACATTACTTATTTTATAACAAAATCTGCAGCAAAACAAAGAGAACATTTACTCGTGGGGTGAAATAAAAAGAAACAAAAAAGCCATTTTGTAACTTTTGGGGACTTTTGTTTCTACACAGTGCACTTTTCAGTAAAAATGAATACTTATCTTTATTCTGTAGGTCCATACGGCTACAAAGATACTCAATTTATGTAGGTTTTATTTTATTTTACTACTTTACTAATACCAAAATGAGTATTTTTAAATTTGTCATCTTCTGACCCCTATAACTTATTTTTCCTCATATGGGGCTATTTGAGGGTGAATTATTTGCACCGTGGTCTGTAGTTTATCGGTATCATTTTTGCTTTTTATAATTTTTTTTTTAATGGTATATAAAGTGACCGTATGGTTCAACTCACAGTAATATAGGGAAATTGCAGCAGCCAGTGATTTACTGGTGTGTGTGTGTGTGTATATATATATATATATATATATATATATATATATATATATATATTTATTTATTATCATTAGCAATAATTGAAAAGGTGTCAGGTGTGCTTGGTGACCTTTGCAGAGGTCATAGAGGAAGGGGAGGCTGATCTGTGAGCAACAGCTATTGTGTGTACCTCTGTTATCTATTCACTGGTGTCACCTTCCACTGTACTCTTGAATGTGATAAGGAGGACACTGGGAAGTTATCTGTACAGAACAGGAAATCTAAGCGTTTTGTCAGTTATCAATTGAAACTGCAAGATTCCAGCCTAATTTAAAATATAGAACAATGGGAAATTAGAAAGAAAAAAAAAACAAAAACAAAAAAACAGAAAAACAAAAACAATCACAACATAAAAAAAAATATACTGTAGTTAATAAAACTTCATATAAATAAAATAAAAACTTCATATAAATACAATAGATCATTTTCTGACAACACATTCACTTTAGGGCTAGGGCTTACTGGTATTCACATATTAAATACAAATTTATATATAAAAAGGTAATTCACTACCCAGGCTGAGTTAAAAGTAGTGTTGATAGTATTCTAGGTAAGTTTTTGAATCAAACTTCTCTAGTGAAGATTACTCAGATAGATCTCTGATCCATATCATCCAGTCCTCAGAAATACCTCTCAATGGACCCTCAGGGTCACAAGCAATGGTAAGGAACAACTTCCACCAGGATTTACAAAAAGTGGATGCTCTGATGCAATTGGTTGGCGAGGCTCTTTCAGCCCGTGAGTACCCCTACACTGTGCCCTCTACCGAGCACTCACCATAAAAAAAAAAAAGAACTTTATGACTTTATAAAGTCCTAGCCACACTAGAATAAATTACTTTGGACAGGAGATACTCATCTACAGACTTCCCAACCATGTTTCCATGTTGTAACCCTTGCCACTCTTCTCCTACAGCTGCTGAAGAGCTGTGTAAGGGTAGTAAATCAGGTATACTCACACACCCAATCCAATAGTTAATCACTTAGCACAGAGTCATTATTCTCTATTAGAATGTCCATCACTTTCTAAACTTCATCACTTTTAAAAAGGAAGCCAAAAATCCAAAACCATTTCACATGCTGCAGAATTTGTTCAGATACTTGCACAGATATTTCAAAACAAACTGCAGCAATATACAAATTATAAAAAAAATAGGAAAACCCCTTCATATGCAGTGAACATAAACTACAACGTATCATATGCACGCTCCAGCATATAGTATACCCCTTAATTTATCCTACTGTATGTTGACGCATTAAGGCATTTTTACATGCCTCAAAACTTTTCATGCAAATATGTCACAAATACTCGGCAAAAACCACATGCGCTATGTGCAGATTTTGTTGCAGACTCTTTGTGAATCTCACCCCTTATCTCACCCCTATGTACAGAAACTAGTGCAGTCAGTTACAAAGCCTCAACATAAGGAGCGTCCTTTGGCTGCAAATCTACAGGTAAATTTCCCGGCAAGAGATAAATCTAAAGTATTTATCATTCTCCACCCTCCTTAACATTACTGCCCTAGGTTCGCTGTTCTGGTCCCTGCTGCAATTAATACAGTGAGTTTGGTCTCCTCCCGGCCTGGCAGGAGACCAAACTCAGGAAGTGCTTCTTCTGGCTCCACTGAGCTTGAATGACATATGCACAGAGCCTCACGTAAAGTTGCACAGAGCTTCATTGAAAGCTGCACAGACTGAAAACTGCACAGACTGAGAGCCCCAAAACAAACAAAGGATAAAACAAGTGAAGTGGCAGAGTGCATATAACGTATTATGAATTACGAAGATTAAGATTACGACGAAACATGAGAATTATATTTTAACATCACAGTGTTAATACTGTTTTGAAACAGTGAGCCTTAACCCCACAGGTGAGCCTACACCCCACAGGTGTTTGTTGACTTTTCGGATGTGTACATGACTTTTCGGATGTGTACATGAAAAAAAAAAATAAATAAATAAATTATTATATATATATATATATATATATATATATATATATATATTTTTTTTTTTTTTTTTTTACTAAAATGCAGTTTTCCCCCCAAATTAACCATTTTTACAAGAGGTAATAGGAGAAAATGCCCCCCAAAAGTTGTAACCCCATTTCTTCTGAGTATGGAAATACCCCATGTGTGAACGTCAAGTGCACTGCGGGCGAACTACAATGCTCAGAAGAGGAGGAGTCACATTTGGATTTTTGAAAGCAAATTTTGCTGAAATTGTTTTTGGGGGGCATGTTGCATTTAGGAAGCCCCTATGGTGCCAGAAGAGCAGAAAACATGGCAAACTATTTGGAAAACTACACCCCTCAAGGAACGTAACAAGCGGTACACCCCACAGGTGTTTGACAAATTTCCGCCAAAGTTGGACGTGAATGAAAAATTAGATTTTTTTCACTAAAATGCTGTTGTTACCCCAAATTTTTCATTTTCACAAGGGGTAATAGGAGAAAAAGCCTCCCAAAATGTTTAAGCCCATTTCTTCTGAGTATGGAAATACCCAATATGTGGATGTAAAGTGCTCTGTGGGCAAACTACAATGTTCAGAACAGGAGGAGTGCCATTGGGCTTTTGGAGAGAGAATTTGCTTGGAATGGAAGTCGGGGGCCATGTGTGTTTACAAAGCCCCCATGCTGCCAGAACAGTGGACCCCCCACATGTGACCCTATTTCAGAAACTACACCCCTCACAGAATGTAATTAGGGGTGCAGTGAGCATTTACACCCCACTGGCTTTTGACAGATCTTTGGAACAGTGGGCTGTGCAAATGAAATATAAAAATTTTTATTTTCATGGACCACTGTTCAAAATGTTTTTGAACCAGTGGGGTGTAAATGCTCACTGCACCCCTTGAGGGGTGTAGTTTCCAAAATGGGGTCACATGTGGGGGGGGGGTCCACTGTTCTGGCACCATGGGGGCTTTGTAAAAGCACATGGCCTTTAATGCAAGACACATTCTCTCTCCAAAAGCCCATTGGCACTCCTTCTCTTCTGAGCATTGTAGTTCGCCTGCAGAGCACTTTACATCGTCATATAAGGTATTTATATATTTAGAAGAATTGGGGTTACAAATTATGGGGGGCTTTTTTCCTATTTCCCCTTGTGAAAATGAAAAATTTGGGATAACACCAGCATTTTTGTGATTTTTTTTTTTCTTCTCATTTTCACATCCCACTTTAACGAAAATTCTTCAAACACCTGTGGGGTGTTAAGGCTCACTATACCCCTTGTTATGTTTTGTAAGGGGTGTTGTTTCCAAAATGGGGTCACATGTGGGTGTTTTTTTTTTTTGCGTTTATGTCAGAATTGCTGTAACGATCAGCCACCCCTGTGCAAATCACCTCAAATGTACATGGTGCTCTCACTTCTGAGCCTTATTATGCGCTCGCAGAGCATTTTATGTCCACATATTGAGTATTTCCGTACTCAGAAGAAATTGCGTTACAAATTTTGGGGGTCTTTTTTTCCTTTTACCTCATGTGAAAATGAAAAGTATGGGGCAACACCAGCATGTTAGCGTAAACATTTTTAAAAATGTACAATAACATGCTGGAGTAGACCCCAACTTTACCTTTTCATAAGGGGTGAAAGGAGAAAAAAAATATATAAAAAATTTATTAGGCAATTTCTCCCAAGTACAGAAACTGTACTCTAAACTGTTGCCTTGAAATACGACAGGGCGCCATGCGCCAATTTGAGGCCTAAATTAGGGATTTGCATAGGGACAGACCATGATACAAGAATTAGACTTGCCTCCGATACCAAAATTACCCTACGGCAGGGTGCCTCCAGCTGTTGCAAAACGACAACTCCCAGCATGATCTTTGGCTGTCCCTGCATGCTGGGGGTTGTAGTTATACAACAGCTGGAGGCACACTGGTTGAAAAACAGAGTATGTTACTTAACTCAGTGTTTCGCAACCAGTGTGCCTCCAGCTGTTGCTAAACTATAACTCCCAGCATGTACGGTCTACCAGTGCATGCTGGGAGTTGTAATTTTCAACAGCTGGAGGTTGCGAAACTGAGTTAGGTAAACTGTGTTTCACAACCAGTGTGCCTTCAGCTGTTGCAAAACTACAACTCTCAGAATGCACTTACAGCCAAAGGGCATGCTGGGACTTGTAGTTATGCAACAGGTGGAGGCACACGACTGCAAATCCCATCATGCCCTTTGGTTTTCATAGAAAAAATGTGCCTCCAGCTGTTGCATAACTACAACCCCCAGCATGCACAAAATACCAAAGGGCATGCTGGGAGTTGTAGTTGTGCGTTCTGCTGTTGCATAACAACAACCCCCGGCATGCCCTTTTGTGCATGCTGGGAGTTGTTTCTAGGCAACAGCAGGAGGCACGGTCTTACGTCCTGCCCAACATCCTGCCGCCGCTGCTGTCACTGCTCCGGGGGCCCCAAACCTGCTGCCGATGCCGGGGATCAGGGGCCTTCACTACAGGTACACACTCCTGGCACCCGCTATCGTCCTCCGGAGTAGGGGTGGAGCAGGTGCTGTTAGGGACACCCCCACAGCAGGCATCCTGATTCCGGACAACGAATCAGGACAATCCTGAGGTGGCACCAGTGCCACCTCTCTCCTGTTGCTAAAGGGTCATAGGTGCCGTCCAACACAGCACCTATCACCCTTTTTTTCTGGGTCACCGGGGACCCGATTGACCCGGAATCGCCACAAATCGCCAATCTGAGTTGATCCACATTGGGGGGGTTTTGCACAGGGTGCCTGCTGAATGAATGATTACAGGTACGCCCTGGGTCCTTAAGGGGTTAAAGGGGTACTCCGCTGGAAATTTTTATTTATTACATTTTTTTTTTTTCTTTTTATCAATTGGTGCCAGAAAGTTGAACGTTAATTACAAATTGTAAAATTGTAATCCTTCCAGTACTTATCAGCTGTTGTATACTACAGAGGAAGTTCTTTTCTTTTTGAATTTCTTTTCAGTCTGACCACAATGCTCTCTGCTGACACCTCTCTCCAGAGCAGGATAGGTTTGCTATGGGGATATGCATCTATTCTGGACAGTTCCTGACATGGATAGTTCCTTACATGTACAGAGGTGTCAGCAGAGAGCACTGTGGTCAGACAGAAAATAATTATACAACTTCCAACTATACTGCTGATAAGTACTGGAAGGATTAAAATTTTCATATAGAAGTAATTTACAAATCTGTTTAACATTCTGGCACCAGTTGATTTAAAAAAAAATTGTTTTCCAATGGAGTACCCCCTTAAAGGGGAGCTGGGAATGGGACAGTGTTGTAGTGCGAGGGGGAAAAAAGGGGGCAGTTGCCCCAGGTGCAAAACTATCAAGAACGCAAAATCTTGTGCCCCTAAGTATGTAAAGTTAACTGCAATGCAGTTAGAAGGTGTGATGAAGCAGAGAGCCATTAACATTTCACTCTGCCACTTGCTCCCAGCCTCTTTCATTGTGGTCTTCCCCAAGTGGAGCAAAGAAGGGAGAAGGGCTTCACCGAGCGGCTGTGTGGGAGCTGGGAGAAGATTTTTTGTTCCCCTTTGGTGATAGGGGATCTATCTAATAATGGAAATTATCTACCTACCAGGGGCAACCACTTAATGGGGAGAATTACCTGCCTACCAGGGGCACCTAATTAATAGGGGGAAAATTACCAGCTCCAGCTCCTGTATCACCGAACAATTGCTACCAGTTCCTAAATTATTTTAGGGTATTTCATATTGTGTTTTTTTTCATTGCTCAGTTGCTATAAAAAGTCTTATTTGGTCCTTCAATCTATACTACTTTAAAAGGGAAGCTGTCATCAGTGTCACCCGAACTAACCTTAGTACAGTACAGGCCTGTAGTGCAGGTAACCCTGATAATGATACTTATCTATCCCCAATCAGTGGTCCCATTCATTTGTTATGCTCCTTGTTCGAGCTCCAGGAGCATGCTGACACCACCACTGCACCTGATGTCAGCATGCTCCTGGAGTGCTGCCCAAGCGAAGAAGATTATGGACAAACAAGAATACAGATCAGGGATAGGCAAGTATGGTTATCATCAGTGTTACTCGCACTACACGCCTGTACCAACAGGTTAGTGTGGGTGACACTGATGACCGTTTCCCATTAAGTAGATGACAATAACATGAATCTGTATGATAACATTGCATGCTGGGTCTCTAAATTACAACCAAAAAGATTCATAAATCTGTTCAGGAGCTGTGGAGGTTAAAGGGGTACTCCAGTGGAAAACCTTTTTTTTTCTTTTCTTTCTGGTGGCAGAAAGCTAAACATATTTGTAAATTACTGCTATTAAAAAATCTAAATCCTTCCTTATTAGCTGCTGAATACTACAGAGGAAATTATTTTCTTTTTTGGTCAACCCCCGATTTCAGACCCGAACAAAAATAGTGTGAAATCGGATGCGGATCAAATCAGATGTGTGTAATTTATTCGATTTTTTAATGGAGGTCAATGGATCCGACTTTATATGCGATTTCATACGATTTTAAGCTATAAAAATAGTGTACTCAAGTCGGGTGGAGAAATTGTGATGTGAATGCTGCCTAACATATCTCAGAAAAGAAACAGACCACGGAACTGGGTATATGATGCAAATAAAAAGGGTTCCTTTATTGCGGCATTGCAGGTAACAGGAGTGAACAGTGAGGCTGCCTGACTGTTCACTCCTGTTACCTGCGATGCCGCAATAAAGGAACCCTTTTTATTTGCATCATATACCCAGTTCCGCGGTCTGTTTCTTTTCTGAGATTTTTAAACGCTGCTGTTTCTTCTGCTGAGCACGGGACTGCTGGAATCAACTCTGCTATACATCCAGGACTTCATTTGGCTGTGAGTAGTGCAGGGCATTGTTTCTTTGTTTGACTGCAGCCTAACATATAGTTGGTTGCCATATGTTTGAAACAAAACAAAAACAAAAAATGTTTTTTGAAAATACATTACTGATCCAGTGTTACAGTCCACTATATAATTCAGAGCTGAAATTATCCAGCATTCCTTGGTGGCTTATAATGTCTGCAGAGAGCATTACGGTACATGGGCAGTCTCCTGCTAAAAGTATAGTCTTATGGGGGGGTTGTCTAGATTAAGAAAAACTCATTTTATAATCGCCTCTTGGTGCCTGGAGAACATTCCCACTATATTGCAGCAACTCCAAAAATCTTTAATAGACCTGTCTGATGACAAGTTTGAGGACTGCCTCCAATGACGAACAGAAAAATTGTATCATTATATCCCAAATGAACAACTAACCCCTTTGCAACATTGACATGTCAGGTCTGTCAAATTACTCGTATCCTTGACATTTTTCCTTATGTTCATATGTTCTTAAAATGTCATTTAAACTGTCATTACGTGATATCACATGTTTCATTTTCAATAAAACTGAATTGAAAAGAAAGAAAAATTGTACACAATGACACTGTCTGTAACT
Source organism: Hyla sarda (assembly GCF_029499605.1). NCBI lineage: Eukaryota > Metazoa > Chordata > Amphibia > Anura > Hylidae > Hyla > Hyla sarda. The sequence goes on along the minus strand of NC_079191.1, from coordinate 257,057,422 downwards.
CTGCATCAAATCAAAAGAAGTAATGCAATGCAAAGTTACCCTAATTTTCATTTACAATAAAAGGAGACAATCTTAAAGGGGTTATCCACAGGATAGATGTTAACTTTCTGACTGGCAGAGATCACACGGTCCCAATGCCCTGAATGAATGGAGCCGCAGCACGCCACTCACTTAGGACTGGCACTACTGGCTACCTTCAGTAGTCTGACTTACATCGATCAGATGCTTATCTGGTGGAGAGAGAATATATATTAAGCTTGACATAACCCCTTTAATACCTTAATGTGTGCCATGTTTTTTTCACCACATATGGTAAGTCCTGCACTGCAGAGATTTTCTACTGTGGTATAGCTGCTGTTATAAGGTATATAGATAATTCTGTATGCAATCTACTTGACTACAAAGGCTTTTTTTTTTTTTTTATCTGACATATGTCTCTTTATGTGGTAATGAATTTGGAATGTTTTTACTGATCAAAGAGATTCTGAAACAGTTTATTCGTGATATATTCTACTTTATATTTGCGATAATTTTTTGTTGATACATCATCATACATGCAGCAGTTTGTGCGATAAACTCCAAAATATTGTGAAAAAATTGGAATTAGATTAGCATTTTTTCTAGATTTAAAATTAACTACATGATGTTTATGGCGTTCATTGTAAAAATGATGTTATCTTTATTTGGTGGGTCAGTAAGATTATGGCTATACCCAATTTACAGTGTGTGGTTTTTTTTTTTCCCTTTTCACAACAGAATTTTTCCCCCCCATTTGTGTGTTGCCATGTTCTGACAGCCATAACTATTTTTTCGTCCAACTGTATTGTGTGAGAGTTTATTTTTTTGCATATCGAGCTGTACTTTTTAGTGTTACCACCAATACATGCTACCTTTTTATCATTTTTTATTATTTATAGAGACAAGTTGACCAAAACGAGCAAAATTTTTTTTTTCTTTTTTAACAGCGTTCACCATTGCGAATGTGGCAATACCCATCACATATTTTTTAAGGAGAATATAGGGCTTCATTTGGAAAGGGGTATTTTTGTTTATTTATTTAATTTATTGAAAAAAAAAAACATTTATTTTGTTATTTTGACACTTTTTACTTCTGATCGTTATTCCACTATATTGCAGTACAGATATATGGTGTCCACTTGGCCTGAAGAAAGCAATCATCTGGCCTCCTGCTGACATGCCATTCATCGGGACCCCTCAACTGCATAACAGGGTTGTTGATGGGGGACAGGGGGAACCCCCTCCCCCTGGAAATCCTTTAGAAGCAGTGGTCAGTACTGACCACAGAATCTATGGGGTTAAAACTGCTGCAATCTGGAATTCCCCAGTTGCAGCAGGATGCCGGCTGTCATTCCAGGATGACAGCTGGTTCCCATTGCTGGTCTCTGCCTGCAGCGTGTCCCGCAGGGCAAGAAATAGGTAGGACTTTTATGTACTATCTGTGGTGGGAACTTACCCGCTGCAAGAACGTTCTCATACATAAAAATAAAAATTTAAAAAAACCAACACAAAGAACTTTTTAATTGTTACGATTGTTCCGCAGCACCCAATAATTTTTATTATCTGTACTCCCCACTACATTAATTTGAATCTTTACTTATTGATAGAAATTCTGATATTAATGCATATTTTTTGTACACATTTGCTGGGAGAAGAGTCGCTAAAAGTTCCAAAGACTTGATAGTCTTACCTCCCAGCTTTTAGTAGAGGGTTCACTGAAGAAGTTGTCAATCATGTCAAGTTCATCTTTCTCCACCACCACGAATCCTTGCTCTTTTGCATCTTTTCCATAAACTTCAGGAGACCATTGAACAAAAAAAGTGTACAGATGATCCACTCTGCAAAATAAAGTATGAAAAGAATGGGTCAGGAATACACTACGTACAGATGTAGGTATTTCAGATACATATCAAAATGAATTAACCATTAAAGGGGTACTACAGCCTTAATTAACCTAAAGTAGCTGGGACGTTCCACAATCTCCGGAACGGGACCCCATCTCAATCAATGAGGAGCGTGTGTCATCTACCAATAGAAATAAATGGAGCGCGTGAAGTCTATCAGAGCGTCGATGATGCCAGAGTGCTGGACTCTGGTCTCTTCGGAGCACGCGCTCCCCACTCAGAACCGGGTTACGTTCCGGAGATTACGGGGGATCCCACCAGTCAGACCCCTCCTTGATCAGCTACTTATCCCCTATTCTGTGGATAGGGGATAAGTTAAGTTTGGCTGCAGTACCCCTTTAACTCTTGCCACTGCAGCGATTTTTGGTTTTATCTCCCCCTATCTTCTTACAGCATTTTATAGTTTTTGTTATGCTTAAAGTGTACGTGTCTCAAGAGAAAAAAAATGCTCCAGAGTTACTCTTTAAGGGTCAATTCACACGTGTGCATTTTCTGCTGCAGATTTGGTTCAGCTGTCAATGGGCAACAAAATCTGCAGGAGCAAATCTGCAACAAAAATATGCACATGTGAACATACCCTAACTGTGCTGATCCTGTGTGTGCTTACATCCTGGTTTTCACCTAATGTTTCCTAATTCCCTTGCTTCTGTTGCTTACACTCCATGCAGTTCACTGAAGAGAAGGGGAATTTCCCCTGCTTCCTCTCACATCTGATGTGGGAACTTTTTTCCTTACTTCTCTGAGTTGACCACTAGCTGTGCACTGAGGCTCTGTGACATGCCCCGGCTCACAGAGCAGGCTGATTGACAAGCCTGAAGCATGTACAGAGCCCTGCTTGTGCCACCTAAACTTCCTGTATTTTGTCTCAGCACAAAAGACACACAGGCAATAGCTGCAGGGACAATACAGCGGAAGGACCCCTAGTAGTAAGAGGTATGGAGCATTTATTTATTTTTTTACCCAAAATACACACATTTTCTAACAAATGTATATTACAAATATACATATATTATCTACATTGTATAAAATCTTTATTACAATGCAGATTTAAAATGTTTGAAATATATAAACTTATTTGAAACTCAGACAGCCTCATAGTAGACACTCATAAATTAGAGCATCTTGCATATCAATATCAGGTATTCTTAAATAGGGGTCAAGCAGAACACATATATTCAAATATATAGGGAACTATAAAACATTCAATAATTATAACCAAAATCTGTAGCATAATAATAAGATATCAATGGCTGCAAAATGTTCACCTGGGTCTCCCTAAATTGATGCAATCTCCTCACAGCATAACATTAAAGGGGGGGGGGGTGGTCAAGTGGATAGGACCACAGGACACAGGATAAATGACTGATTGCACAATCACACGATCTCCTGAACGGGACCAGGTTCTATGAGAAGAGCACATGCACGTACTCTGTTAATTCTCTATGGGAGCGCTGAAGAGACTGAAGTGCTGTACTGTAGCATCTCTGGAAATTGAAATAAATCACTTCTACAATATTATTTCTGTCCATCTGCATATTACTCACTCCTGAATGCTGTAGGATACCCCCATGTTAAGAGAGAGGAGACTAATCCCAATTGGATCCTGCACACTGGTCGCAGGACCAGCACAACTACTTATACAGGGTTCTGTCCTGAACGTAGTTAATTATTACAGATCTTAAATTACAGAAAACTCAAAATATTGCATCCGCTTAAGCTGCAGAAAGACTGGTTAATAGAGAAGTAGGTCAATTGGAAACTCTGCTAGAGTAATAAGAACTAAAAAATGAAACCAGGGTAAAAGGACTTTGATGTTTCTTTAAATATAGAGACATTTCTCTGTACAGCTAAAAAGGTAATCATGCTAAAATAAATGATTTCCATGTCACAATTTATACAAAAAAAATAACATGAAATATTTTATACATTTTCACACTAAGCATGGGGAAGTACAGGATCACAGTACAAACAACACAGGCCCCACCATCAAATTTCCTTTTTCTTCTTTATAGCTCACGTCACAGAGCAAGCTCAGAAAACTCAAATGTCTTGCTATAATTCTTTACTAACCGGTCTTTCCTTCTCCAGACTCTCCCCTCTCCTGTGCATCCTGAATGCAGCAGCAGTCTAATCTTTATGTCCAGCCGCAACACTAATGATTTCACTGTGTGCTAGTCATCTATGCAGAGCTCTCCACAATGCTGCTCCTCCCTACATCTTCTCCCACATCTCTGTCTATCATCTCACCCTTGCTCTGTTTTCCCTGTTAAAGTAGGTATTAAATGGGCACTGTCCCCCTTCTGGGTGTCCCTCCTGGCAGTCTAGGGGAGGCGTGTGTGGCCATTAGGTTCCTCCCCTCCCTGCAACCCCTGGGCATCTTGGCTTCGGTCAAGATGCCATCAGTTTACGGCTACTCGGCTGATACCTTGGTTAGCGCCTAGGTTTAAGCCAGGAGCATTTTCGGCCCCTTAGTAGCTTCTGCGAAAAAGGGGCATTGAACCTGGATCCTTGCAGGTGCCTTTTGACCCGGAGGTGAAGGGTAGGTTTGGTGGGGGGCCTCTCTCCTGTTGGAGAAGGGCTTAGTGATAGACCGCATCCTTTGTGCACGTTTTTTTTAGTGTGACACCTTTGCACTTTTTCTTGCACTTTGGGTGATAGAGAGCATGCGCCTCGGCTCTTAATAAAAAAAAAAAAAAAACTGTCAGAATCTAAAACTTTTTATATGTTATAAATCTTGGGAAAACATTTCATACATTTTTTTTATCATCTTTTTTATAGAAATCGTGGGGTCCTCAGAACATCCAGAACATAATCATGTCTGGCTGCAGCATCATCTTTGTCCAAGCTGAAGCACAGGCTGGGACAAAGTTCAGTAAGTGAGGACAAGACTAGCACTCCTCTGTGTTCAGTCCTGTCCTATCAGACTGCAGCATGGTAACAGAGAGGAAGGGGTTACAGAGCAATCTGCCGTGATTGGATGATGAGACTCAGCACAGCACAGCAGACTTAGGGAGGAAGTGAATGCATAGTGAGGAAAGGCGGGCTCAGTGCTTGCCTCAGACATGACCCTTCCTGAGCAGTGGATGCCAGAATGAGTGAGCAGCAGAATTGAGGAATTTGTGAGCCAAATACAGAAGCTAGACACATATAAAAGAGCTTTTAAGCACCCACAAGACCTAGTAAGTAACACCTATAGGCTCTCTTTTTTTCTGTCTTATGACAGGAATGCTTTAAATATATTTGTTGTTTACTCAATAAAACATGTTTGTCTCCATCTTGTTTGCACACACAGGAGTTAAGTTTCTATTTAGCTTCTGGTATCTGGTTTACCAGAAATGAAACTTACTGCTTGGGAATATATCCAGGTTCTAGCTTTAATAGATGGCATTGTTTCGTTTCTGCAACACTGTGGAATGTATAGCAGTTAATACTAACTGAAATATAGTCATGTGTAATAATATTATTCACACATCATGCATTAAATATGGTTGTCGAGTGAAACTTATTTAACCAACGTGCCCAGACTGCCTGATAAAACAATAAAACATTCCCTCATAGCCTCCAGTGTTAGGGTTCCCCGTCTGCGGCCCGTCTCAGCTGAACTTCTTGCCCAGAGCTGTAGATGGGAATTCACAGCCTTGATCAGCCAATCACCAGCCGCAGCGGTGTCCTGCCTCAGCCAGTGAATGGCACTGTTAGTTACCTCAGCTGCAGACGCTACAATATGCAGCTCAGGTAAGCGCAGAGTCATGTCCCCAGACAGGGTGCCCAGGCTACGAGGAAGGAGAGTTTTATTAGGCAGCCTTGGCACTTATTTAAATAAAAATGTCACTGGACAACCCTTTTTTATATGTATTTTTCAAGTTACTGACTTTGAATGGATCGCTATAAAAGTTGTGTAAAATGCCCAATAAATCAAATAAGAGCTTTTTCACTCCATTGAGGTGTGTGAAGAGAGGTTTTTTCACTATAGTATGCTATAATATCTTTGTTAGACCAAGGCTGGCATTCTTTGGGTAGGTTTATGCTCTGTACATATTGATATAAGATTGTGTGAACATTCTGCTAATGATCTAAGGGTAACATCTTCCATAATCCAAACTTTACTCACATTCCCTGAAAAGTACCTGTCATCAAACCATATTTTCTAAACTAACTTAGATTATATTCCCTAACTACTCCTAACACCCCTCCTGCCCTTAAATTTTTCTCCAAGCTTTAAAAAAGCTCTATGTCATACAGTACAGCGCTACCTACTGCCCGTTATTTTCAATTACATTAACCCCTTCACGACGAGTGACGTACATGTACGGCGCCGCGAAGTGTCACTTGGCGCGCGGCGACATACATGTACGTCGCAGGGTTCCGGGAGCGCCGCGTCACCGATAGCGGTGATCGGGCCAGGATGACTGCTGTTATCTAACAGCAGGCATCCCGGCACATCGCCGAGGGGGGTCCCGAGACCCCCCCATGACCGCGATGCGCGCAAATCGCAGGTCAATTCAGACCTGCGATCTGCGCGATTCCGGGTCATACGGGTCACTGGTGACCCGGAAAATAAGAGGGATCGGGGGTGTCCGAGACACCCTCGATCCCCCTGAAGGGATAGGAGTTGCCGCCTCTCCTATTCCTGCTATTGGTCAGCGACCGACCGATAGCAGACCGGGGGAGGGGGGGGGGGGGGGGGGGTTAAAGTTCGGTTCCCCCGCTTTGCCCACCTATCGGTGTCCGGGCAAAACGGGGGAACCGTCCAGGGAAGGTCGGCGCTAAAGGTCCCTTACCTGGATCCCGGATCGCGATCCTCCCCCACGTGCGGCGGCAGCAATACTTCCGGGTCCTGCTAGGTGAGTTGTTGCCTAGCAGCATCCGGAGGGCCACAGTTTACAGTGGTCTCTACATCGTGGCCCTCCAGATGTTGCAAAACTACAACTCCCAGCATGCCCAGACAGCTGTTTGCTGTGTGGGCATGCTGGGACTTGTAGTTTTGCAATATTTAGAGGGGTTCAGGTTGTAGATCACTAAGTGGTCTCAAACTGTAGCCCTCCAGATGTTGCAAAACTACAACTCTCAGCATGCCCAGACAGCAGTTTGCTGTCTGGGCATGCTGAGAGTTGTAGTTTTGCAACATCTGGAGGGCCACAGTTTTGAGACCACTGGACAGTGATTTACAACCTGAACCCCTCTAAATCTTGCAAAACTACAACTCCCAGCATTCAGGAACAGCATAAGGCTGCCTTGGCATGCTGGGAGTTGTACTTGCATGCCTCCAGCCATTGCATAACTACATTTCCCAGCATGCCCTTCAGCAATCAGTACATGCTGGGAGTTGTAGTTTTGCAACAGCTGGAGGCACACTGGTTGAAAAATACTGAGTTAGGTCATAGAACCTAACTCAAGGTTTTCCAACCAGTGTGCCTCCAGCTGTTGCAAAACTACAACTCCCAGCATGCATGGTCTGTCAGTGCATGCTGGGAGTTGTAGTTTTGACCCCCCCCCCCCTCCCATGTGAATGTACAGGCTACATTCACACTGGCGGCAGATTACAGCGAGTTCCCCGCTACAAATTTGAGCTGCCGCAAATTTTCCGCCGCAGCTCAAACTCCTAGCGGGAGACTCAGTGTAATCCGTCGTCAGTGTGAATGTAACCTAAAAACACTACACTACACTAACATAAAATAAAGAGTAAAACACTACATATACACACACGTACACTGCCGCCCCCCCCCCCCCCCCCCCCCCCAATAAAAATGAAAAACGTATTGTATGGCAGTGTTTCTAAGATGGAGCCTCCAGCTGTTGCAAAACAAATACTCCCAGCATTTCTGGACAGCAATTGACTGTCCAAGCACGCTGGGAGTTTTGCAACAGCTGGAGGCACCCTGTTTGGGAATCACTGGCATAGAATACCCCTATGTCCACCCCTATGCAAGTCCCTAATTCAGGCCTCAAATGCGCATGGCGCTCTCACTTTGGAGCCCTGTCGTATTTCAAGGCAACAGAATAGGGTCACATATAGGGTATCGCCGTACTCGGGAGAAATTGCCTAACAAATTTTGGGGGGCTTTTTCTCCTTTTACCCCTTATGAAAAGGAACAGTTGGGGTCTACACCAGCATGTTAATGTAAAAAAATAAACATTTTTACACTAACATGCTGGTGTTGCCCTATACTTTTCATTTTCACAAGAGGTAAAAGGGAAAAACGCCCCCCAAAATTTGTAACGCAATTTCTCCCGAGTACGGAGATACCCCATATGTGGGCGCAAAGTGCTCTGGGGGCGCACAACAAGGCTCAGAAGGGAGAGTGTGCGCCATGTACATTTGAGGTGATTTGCACAGGGGTGGGTGATTGTTACAGCGGTTCTGACAAACGCAAAAAAAAAACACACACCCACATGTGACCCCATTTTGGAAACGACACCCCTAACGGAATGTAATAAGGGGTGCAGTGAGAATTTACACCCCACAGGTGTCTGACGGATCTTTGGAACAGTGGTCCGTGAAAATGAAAAATTTTGCACAGCCCACTGTTCCAAAGATCTGTCAGACACTAGTGGGGGGGTAAATGCTCACTGTACCCCTCATTACATTCTGTGAGGGGTCTAGTTTCCAAAATGGCATGCCATGTGTTTTTTTTTTTTGTTGCTGTCCTGGCACCATAGGGGCTTCCTAAATGCGACATGCCCCCCCGAGCAAAATTTGCTCTCAAAAACCCAAATATGACGCCTTCTCTTCTGAGCATTGTAGTTCGCCCGCAGTGCACTTCAGGTCCATTTATGGGGTACCTCCATACTCAGAAGAAATGAGGTTACAAATTTAGACCCATGACCTGAGGAAGAGGGGTGATCCCTCGAAACGCGTTGTCTGTCCTGTCTGTCCTTTATGAAGCAATAAAGACTGAATTCTTTACCACACCTGAAGTCTCTCACCTAATTGACCACCAACACGGATCCTGCGAGCGCCAGAGGAGTATCTGATTTTTCCATTCTGTGACCTCTGCCATGGGCACAGAACACGCATCTTGACTGAACCGCCTCGACTATCTCGAGAAACGGAAGGATACAGGCTGCCGCGGATCACATCATTTCCATGCCATGTGTTTTTTTTTTGCTGTCCTGGCACCATAGGGGCTTCCTAAATGCAACATGCCCCCAGAGCAAAATTTGCTCTCAAAAAGCCAAATATGACGCCTTCTCTTCTGAGCATTGTAGTTCGTCCGCAGTGCACTTCAGGTCCACTTATGGGGTATCTCCATACTCAGAAGAGATGGGGTTACAAATTTTGGGGGTCTTTTCTGCTATTAACCCTTTAAAAAATTTGAAATTTGGGGGAAAACCAACATTTTAGTTTTTTTTTTTTTTTACATATGCAAAAGTCGTGAAACACCTGTGGGGTATTAAGGCTCACTTTATTCCTTGTTATGTTCCTCAAGGGGTCTAGTTTCCAAAATGGTATGCCATGTGTTTTTTTTTTTTGCTGTTCTGGCACCATAGGGGCTTCCTAAATGCGACATGCCACCCAAAAATCATTTCAGAAAAACGTACTCTCTAAAATCCCCTTGTCGCTCCTTCGCTTCTGAGCCCTCTACTGCGGCCGCCGAACACTTTACATAGACATATGAGGTAGGTCCTTACTCGAGAGAAATTGGGTTACACATACAAGTATACATTTTCTCCTTTTACCCCTTGTAAAAATTCAAAAATTGGGTCTACAAGAACATGCGAGTGTAAAAAAAATGAAGATTTTGAATTTTCTCCTTCACTTTGCTGCTTTTCCTGTGAAACACCTAAAGGGTTAAAACATTTACTGAATGTCATTTTGAATACTTTGGGGGGTGCAGTTTTTATAATGGGGTAATTTATGGGGTATTTCTAATATGAAGACCCTTCAAATCCACTTCAAATCTGAACTGGTCCCTGAAAAATTGTGAGTTTTAAAATTTTGTGAAAAATTGGAAAATTGCTGCTGAACTTTGAAGCCCTCTGGTGTCTTCCAAAAGTAAAAACTCGTCAATTTTATGATGCAATCATAAAGTAGACATATTGTATATGTGAATCCCCAAAAAATTTTTGGGGGGGAATATCCATTTTCCTTACAAGCAGAGAGCTTCTAAGTTAGCAAAATGCAAAATGTTTATTTTTTTCATCAAATTTGGGGATTTTTCACCAAGAAAGGATGCAAGTTACCAGAAAAATTTACCACTATGTTAAAGTAGAATATGTCACGAAAAAACTATCAGAATCAGAATGATAAGTAAAAGCATTCCAGAGTTATTAATGTTTAAAGCGACAGTGGTCAGATTTGCAAAAAAGGGCTTCGTCCTAGAGGTGAAAATGGGCTCAGTCCTTAAGGGGTTAAACACATATAAAGGTTGAGATTTTTAACAGCAAGTAAATAAGTCTCCTATAATTACATAAGGAACAATATACCGTATATACTCGCGTATAAGCCGACCCGAATATAAGCCGAGGCCCCTAATTTTACCCCAAAAACCCAGGAAAAGTTATTGACTCGACTATAAGCCTAGGGTGGGAAATACATCATCCCCCCATGTAATCATCCAGACCCCGTCATTATCCCCCCTCAATCCCTTCATCAGTGGTCTTTGACCTGCGGACCTCCAGATTTTGCAAAACTACAACTCCCAGCATGCCTGGACAGCCATCGGCTTTCCAGGCATGCTGGGATTTGTAGTTTTGAAACCTCTGGAGGTCTGCAGGTTGAAAACCACTGCGGCCTTCATCATTATCCCCCCCTACCCCCCTCATCATCACCGCCTGTCAATCCCTTCATCAGTGGTCTTCAACCTGCGGACCTCCAGATGTTGCAAAATTACAACTCCCAGCATGCCCGGACAGCCATCGGGCTGTCCATTTTCACCGGGGGGGGGGGGGGGGGGCCTCTTCTCCGCACTTCGGGCCCGACCCCTGACTAGTGATATTGCCTTGACGACGACGCACAGGGACATTGCGCATGAACGTCCCTGTGCGTCGTCGTCAAGGAGACGTCAGTAGTCTGGGGCCGGGCGCGGAGAAGAGGCCCCCCGGTGAAAATGGACAGCCCGCAACGACAAATCCTCCCCACCGGACTGTCCCTGCATGAATTGTAGCTGAGATATTCCCTTAAAACAAGGTTTTTGTAAGATAAAACTGTGTAGAATATAAAATAAAGTTATTATAGTGCTGTAGATCCATGAGATTAGTCATTGTTGGGTTAAGAAACCGAATGCGCAAAGATCTTGTTATCCAGAGTACTATCAATAATTAAAAAGATGAGATTCCACTTATATTTTATTAGTCTATTCAGCAGATGGTTAGCAGCTTAACTGTGCCAATTTTACAGTTGTGCAAGCAGTAGAGTGGTAGCTGTCTGGCATACCAATATTTCTGCTGGCTTAATCAAAATTAGTCTCAGACAATACGTTCCATCTCACTGCACAGTGCTCAGGGATTTTGCCTCAACGTAAAGTCTGCATTGCTTAAAGTGTACCTCCAATACTTCCTTCACTTCTTTGACAGAATGACGTTTGAATGCTATATCAAACAGTGCTGCACTATAGAGTGCCTGTTCTCACCTGCATTAGGAGATGGAGCTTCACGCTCCATATCTATGGTGCCCATCCTCAGTGCAAGAGCCAGCGTGGAGAATTACATTACACTGGATCTGGCTCTGGAGACAGGTACTATGGAGCAAGAGTGGGAAGCCTGGTCTCAAAATGCATATTGAAATGCAGGGTGAGCGGGCGTTCAGAAAGTTTTCTGAGCACCCCAAAATCTAAGTGCACAAAATAAAATGTGGAAACCTTTTTATATTTGCTCAAACAATATACTATATAACAAAAATGCCAACACCTGACCATCTATATGAACTTGTTAGACAGCTCATTTCAAGACCATTGGTCATTAATGTGGAGCTGGGTCCCCTTTGACATCTATAAAAGTCTCCCTTTTAGAATACTTAGACCACCATTTACAGATGTAGTAGCTTCAGAGGCATCTGCCTCACCACACCCTATGCATACCAGGAGGGGAAAAGAGAAAAGCAAGATTAAGAATGCAAGGCAACCTTAGTACATTTAATTAAAGTGCAACTGTCATGACATTTTGGTGCAATAACCTGCACACAGCCTTTGTACTGTGTGCAGGTGGTGGGTATAGCAATGTTTTTACCTGAAATTTGGCGGCTTTCATGACTGCAAAAAAGGCTTTTATTCAAAGCCACTGACTGTCGGATAGGCGTGGTGCGAGGTACGCGATGCCCCGCCGTCGCCACGCCTACCCCATATGTCCGCGGTGGGACCTCTGTGTGATTGACACACAGGTCCCAGCGCATGCGCTTCAGCAAATCTGCTGTGTGTCATCCAGCAAACTCTAGCTCCCGCCGCCGTCTTCCTCCTCAGTTAGCCTGCGCAGTGCTAGGTGCAGAGAGCGCGCTTCCTCTCTGACTAGTATTGAGAACTAACCTGATTGCGTGCTGCGCTGGGACCTGTGTGTCAATCACACAGAGGTCCCAGCGCCGACATACGGGGTAGGCGTGGGGGTGGCGGTGGCGGGGCATCGCGTACCTCGCACCACGCCTATCCGACCGTCAGTGGCTTTGAATAAAAGCCTTTTTTGCAGTCATGAAAGCCGCCAAATTTCAGGTAAAAACATTGTTATACCCACCACCTGCACACAGTACAAAGGCTGTGTGCAGGTTATTGCACCAAAATGTCATGACAGTTGCGCTTTAACTGGACACCGTAAGTCTATTGGAAAGAATTAGTTGGTGGCACTTTGCAAACACTATTCCTAAAACAAAAATGGTCATAATTTGGGGCTGGATTTAGCTAGAAATAAATATTCTCCATGGAACAATACCTTAAAGGAAAGTTAAAGGAAGCCTGTCATCAGTTTTATGTTGCCCAAACCTCATGCAGCATAAAACTGGGGTAGGCAGCGCTATACTGGGACTCCACTATGAATTACTCTAATACGCTTGGGTGTTTCAGAGTTTAAATCATAGTTTAACCCCTTAACACATAATCAGGTACATGTACGTGGTGATTAAGGATGACTTACAGCATCACCACATACAAGTACCTGATGATTTTAAACTGTCACAGTGCCACCGGGCGCTGAGACAGTTTAGTGAGCTCGGCTGTACAGCACAGCCAAGCATCCCTAAAGCCGATCAGGGATAAATCGCAGTGGTCCCCGGCCAGCGACTGCTCCTATTGGACCAATAGGAGCAGTCGCTGGCCGGGGACCACTGCGATTTATCCCTGATCGGCTTTAGGGATGCTTGGCTGTGCTGTACAGCCGAGCTCACTAAACTGTCTCAGCGGACCGTCAGTACTGACAGATCAATAGGAGTGACTTTCGCCAGGTCTCCTCCTCCTCCTCCCCTACTCCGGAGCCTCAGCAGGTGAAGCAATCAGAGGAGAGGAGGGGCCCAGTCAGAGGAGACCAGCCGCAGCAATCAGGATCGGAGCTGTAATCCAATCCTGAGTTGACCTTATAGAAGCTCCGGTCACTGTGATCGCAGCATCTATAAGAGTTACAGAAGGAGGGCTCCCTTGGTTCCTCATCGGCGCCTCGCAGCAATGCAGTCACAAAGCACTGATGGTAGCCATGGCAACCACAGACCTAACAATGGCCTCCATTGTCATGGCTACATAAGCCGATCTAAGGCAGAGCCTGCCTCGCCGTACTATGCCTGTCAGTGTAACACTGACAAGAATAGGCATAGAACAGTGCAATAGAAATGTTTACTGCACTCATGTGTGATCAGTTAAAAAAAAAAAGTGTAAAAAAATAAATAAATAATATAATATAATATAATAAAAACGTCAAAAAAAAAAAAATTATATATATTTTGACATATACATATCATGTGTCCAAAAATTGTCCCCCTTAATTCGTCAACTCAATGCGTCCTGGAATAAAAAAATAAAATTAAATACATTTTATAGTGTAAATGTAATAAACCTAAAGTATAAAAAGTATATAAATTAGGTATCGCCATAATCATACTGTCCATTGGATAGAGGGATAAGATGTCTAGGTGCGGAGTACCCCTTTAAGGAGTTAAAAGTTATTACTATTTTCAGAGACACATATCAGATTTGAAAAATGGAGCTTGGTCATTAAGGTCAAAACCGGCCAAGTAGTAAAGAGGTTAAAAATTCTGCTGGGACTCCGGTACCTATCTATACACAGAGAGAAACACTCATAATTCAGGCTGCCCAAGCGGGAAGCCGCCTCCCGCCTCAGGAACCCACCCCAATGACTGGGTCCGTGCAGCATTTTAAAACTAGGATTAAAATGAATTAAAACTATTAAAACACTATTTTATATTACGCATAACCATATCAGAGAAATTCATATAGTGTCCTGGAATCACACTGCCTACACTAATTTTATGCTGCAGCATTTTTGTGCAGCTGTTGCCCCATCTGCTTGTTGCTTATGTATCTTTAGGTATTAAATAAAGTTGAAGGAATTGCCTTTCCAGGGCAGCATATTTAATACCTTCTGACTGCAGGTCAGAATTCCAGGCCAGCCTCTAGGATGGGTAAGGCAGAAGAATAGGAGGGGCATATGAGCTCTCAGGTGGATGCCCCCTCTCTTTTACACCTTTTTTTGGAAATGGGAAAGATCTATATCTTCCACTATGAATCAGATACCCAAATATTTATTTTATTTTTGGGTTCACATTGATTGCCCTATCTATGGATACCTGTCATGATCCACCTATTGCATAAGGGAAATTAGTTTTGCCCATCTGGTACAAGGCTTAACTGGGTATGGACGCCTAGACAGAAAAGGCATGTGTAGGCTTGTAGGCTCATTTTAAATGGAGTAGGGTGAGGAGTCCACCCAAATATGACAGGAGTTGCAGGTATGCCTCCTTGAATCTACACTGCTCAAAAAAATAAAGTGAACACTAAAATAACACATCCTAGATCTGAATGAATGAACTAATCGTATGAAATACTTTAGTCTTTACATAGTTGAATGTGCTGACAACAAAATCACACAAAAATTATCAATGGAAATCAAATTTATCAACCTATCAAGGTCTGGATATGGAGTCACACTCAAAATCAAAATAGAAAACCACACTACAGGCTGATCCAACTTTGATGTAATGTCCTTAAAACAAGTCAAAATGAGGCTCAGTAATGTGTGTGGCCTCCACGTGCCCATATGACCTCCCTACAATGCCTGGGCATGCTCCTGATGAGGTGGCGGATGGTCTCCTGAGGGATGTCCTCTCAGATCTGGACTAAAGTATCTGCCAACTCCTGGACAGTCTGTGGTGCAATGTGGCGTTGGTGGATGGAGCGAGACATGATGTCCTAGATGTGCTCAATCGGATTCAGGTTTGGGGAAAAGGCGGGCCAGTCCATAGCATCAATGCCTTCCTCTTGCAGGAGCTGCTGACACACTCCAGCCACATGAGGTCTAGCTATGTATTGCATTAGGAGGAACCCATTGCCAACCGCACCAGCATATGGTCTCACAAGGGGTCTGAGTATCTCATCTCGGTACCTAATGGCAGTCAGGCTACCTCTAGCAAGCACATGTAGGGCTGTGCAGCCCCCCCAAAGAAATGCCACCCCACACCATTACTGACCCACTGCCAATCCGGTCATGCTGGAGGATGTTGCAGGCCGAAATATTCTCCACAGTGTCTCCAGATTTTGTCACATGTGCTCAGTGTGAACCTGCTTTCATCTTTGAAGAGCACAGGCGCCAGTGGCAAATTTCCTTTCTTGGTGTTCTCTGGCAAATGCCAAACGTCCTGCATGGTGTTGAGCTGTAAGCACAACCCCCACCTGTGGACGTCGGGCCCTCATACCACCCTCATGGAACCTGTTTCTGATCGTTTGAGTGGACACATCATCATTTGTGGCCTGCTGGAGGTCATTTTGCAGGGCTCTGGCAGTTCTTCTGCTCCTCCTTGCACAAAGGCGGAGGTAGTAGTCCTGCTGCTGGGTTGTTGCCCTCCTACAGCCTCCTCCACGTCTCCTGATGTACTGGCCTGTCTCCTGGTAGTGCCTCCATGCTCTGGACACTAAACTGAGACACAGTAAACCTTCTTGCCACAGCTCGCATTGATGTGCCATCCTGGATGAGCTGCACTACCTGAGCCACTTGTGTGGGTTGTAGACTCCGTCTCATGCTACCACTAGAGTGAAAACACTGCCATAATTCAAGTGTGACCAAAACATCAGCCAGGAAGCATAGGAACTGAGAATAGGTCTGTGGTCACCACCTGCAGAACAACTCTTTTATTGGGGATGTCTTGCTAATTGCCTTTAATTTCCACCTGTTGTCTGTTCCATTTGCACAACAGCATGTGAAATTGATTGTCAATCAGTGTTGCTTCCTGAGTGGACAGTGTGATTGACTTGGAGTTACATTGTGTTGTTTAAGTGTTCCCTTTATTTTTTTTAGCAGTGTACATTTAAATTTATTATTATTTTCCACAGGGGGGTGGTACAACTAGTCATATTATCTCTAGATAGTAAAAGCTCTAGTGGGTGCCTTTCTGACTACAGAGGTGTTGATTTGCCACCCCAGCAAAGATGCATCTTTTTAGTAACACAGATATGTTAACTACCCCAAATGGAGAACTGTTCACACATTTACCAAAGTTTCTCTGATCATGTGTCTCTAAACTCAGCTGGATTAACCTGTTCAGGACCCAGGGCGTATGCATACACCCTGCATCCTGAGTCCTTAAGGACGTAGGGTGTATGGATACGCCCATGGGAATTCCGGTCCCCGCCGCTAGCCGGTTGGGGACCGGACCCGGATGCCTGCTGAAATCATTTTGCCATGGCATTGCTGGGAGTTGAAGTTCTGTAACATCTGTCCCTTCAGATTTTGCAATTTTCATGAAAATGTTGAAAATTGCTGCTATACTTTGAAGCCCTCTAATTTTTTCAAAAAGTAAAAATATGTCAATTTTATGATGCCAACATAAAGTAGACATATTGTATTTGTGAATCAATATAAAATTTCTTTGGAATATCCATTTTCCTTACAAGCAGAGAGTTTCAAAGTTAGAAAAATGCTAAATTTTCATGAAGAAAGGATGCAAGTAACGACGAAAATTTACCACTAAAATAAAGTAGAATATGTCACGAAAAAACAAATCTCAGAATCAGAATAATCGGTTAAAGCATCTTAGAGTTATTAATGCTTGAAGTGACAGTGGTCAGAATTGCAAAAAATGGCTCCGTCCTAAAGGGGTACTCCGGTGAAAACCTTTTTTCTTTTAAATCAACTGGTAGCAGAAAGTTAAACATATTTGTAAATTACTTCTATTAAAAAATATTAATTCTTCCAGTACTTATAAGCTGCTGAATGCTACAGAGGGAATTCCTTTCTTTTTGGAACACTGATGACATCACGAGCACAGTGCTCTTTGCTGACATCTCTGTCCATTTTAGCAACCATGCATAGCAGATGCATAGCAGATGTATGTTAAGGGCAGCATGGTGGCTCAGTGGTTAGCACTGCTGCCTTGCAGTGCTGGGGACTTGGGTTCAAATCCCACTAAGGACAACAATAAATAATGAGTTATTATTATTATAATAATGTCAGCAGAGAGAACTGTGCTCGTGATGTCATCAGAGAGCATTCCAAAAAGAAAAGAATTTCCTCTGTAGTATTCAGCAGCTAATAAGTACACGAAGGATTAAGATTTTTTAAATAGAAGTAATTTATAAATATGTTCAACTTTCTGGCACCAGTTGATTTAAAAGAAAAAAGGTTTTCACTGGAGTACCCCTTTAAGGTGAAAATGAGCTGCGTCCTTAAGGGGTTAAAAGACATGAGATAACTTTTGAAATGCTAAAATCAACCTTAGCTAGAGAAGCTTAGCTTATACCATGAAGCCAAAAGGTGTTACCTATGAATTTGTCAGTCCATGGACCCACTACACACATATGAATAACAATAGTATACAATGGTATCCAGGTTTTCAGAATTAACTTGATATGTACAACCTACTTTAAAAGTTATGTATTAACTTTGTTTCAATCAACCAATCCAGAAACCAGATCAAAGCTAGTAACCTGAATGGGGAACACTCAGGTTTATATATTAACTGGACTGTTAATGTGCCTATATATAACAAGGTACATTTAGACTTATAACCTTATAAAGAGAATATACAGGGTGGAAATCATGCACTAGTGGTGTTGTAGCATTAGATTAGTTCCTCTCAACTTATATCAAAGCTAAACTAGTGTAGAGTCTGATTTACCATTCCATTTAACACATTATAAAATACTGCTGCTAGGATCAGTTATCTATTATGCGACAGGCCAGCACATGAACATCATAAAGGTAAAGGCATGTTTGCTCCTGAGCATTCAGTGGAATTGTATTTGCGACTGTTCAGCCATTGCATGCACAAGACAGTGACTACATGCTTGCTTATAAAACACTAACAGTATAGGGGGAGACTTACCAAAATCTGTCAAGAGGAAAAGTTGCTAAGTTGTCCACAGCAACCAATCACATAGCAACCAATCTTTCATTTTTCAAAGGTTTAAAAAAAAAAAATGAAAGAAGCAATCTGATTGGTTGCTATGGGCAACTCAACAACTTTTCCTCTTGACAGTTTTTGATAAATCTCCCCCAATATAACTACTATGCAACCAGGATGCAGTTGAAAGAAATATACAAAACAGCCACTTTTTGTATGTGTATGCACTTGCAGGATATACATCATAGTGTAAAAGCTAGTACCGCTCACTCTCCCAGCCAATTACTGGAACACCTGCGCAGGGACGCACCGGTCCCGCCCTCGGCTCTGTATGCAAGCTTATAAGGAAGAAAGTTCGTCCAGCGTAAGGTATGCAGATAAAGTCTTGCTTAACTGAAATAATCCAACAGAAGTCACTTACAGAGAACAGTGTCTAACGCGTTTCGCACCTAGGTGCTTAATCGTAGACTGACACAAAGTACAAACCACACAAGTTAAAATACATGAAGCAGGGTCACATGACCCATTACGTCATTAATTGTAAAACACGCAAGGCAGCCTTTCAAAAACCCGGAATGGAAATGTTCTTTGCGTCCATCAGGATGATATTGCAACTTAACGAATTCTGTAGAGAAAATATTTTATTTTATTCCTTATGGTTTGTGCTTAAGATTTAGGGCTACAGACCATGACACCCCGGTATTCTCAGCGATAACTTCATAGGAATTTAACTGGTCACCAATGCACTTCAGACAAACTCCCATTTCTTGTTTCCGTTGCTACGGGTTACCACCTATTGGACGCAATGTTAACATCTTTACAATTTTATTGCATGGACCTTTCCGGAGCTAAGGGAACAAGAACCACAAATTTATGAATGATGAAGCAGGGCAAAGAAACCTACACATGGATATTTTCAAACCACAACTGTTTTTTTTACACGGGAAACAAAATATACCAAAAATTTATGGACATGTTAGAAATAAATCCAATCTTTTATTTAAGCCTCGCAGATATCTTGTTTCAAGGAGAAATATACAAAATGTTTCTCGGTTGTATAATTTCCTCCTGTGATCACCTCCTCTGGGACCCAATTTAACTTTTTCTATACCGGACACCCTGAGTGATCTCTTATCTCTTTACTCCATTATAATTGACATCAGCAGCAAAACAGTTGTGGTTTGAAAATATCCATGTGTAGGTTTCTTTGCCCTGCTTCATCATTCATAAATTTGTGGTTCTTGTTCCCTTAGCTCCGGAAAGGTCCATGCAATAAAATTGTAAAGATGTTAACATTGCGTCCAATAGGTGACTTCTTGGAACAGAATAAAATAAAATATTTTCTCTACAGAATTCGTTAAGTTGCAATATCATCCTGATGGACTCAATGAACATTTCCATTCCGTGTTTTTGAAAGGCGGCCTTGCGTGTTTTACAATTAATGACGTAATGGGTCATGTGACCCTGCTTCATGCATTTTAACTTGTGTGGTTTGTACTTTGTGTCAGTTTACAATTAAGCACCTAGGTGCAAAACGCGTCACTGTTCTCTGTAAGTGACTTCTGTTGGACTATTTCAATTAAGCAAGACTTTATCTGCATACCTTGCGCTGGACAAACATTCTTCCTTACAAACTGATATACTACATCATAGTTCATGTTGCTTCACAGAGATCCTATTTCACTGATGTAAATGAGCTACTAAAAATCAAATTTCAATTGGGGCCCTTCACACTATACATAGTATTCAATATCTTGTCTACTGACAATTTCACTTTTAGGGTCTATTCACACGTACAGTATTCTGCACAGAATTTCAAGCTGTGTTCAGTGATTCAGTTTACATTGAAATCTGCAACAGAAAATCCTGCACATCAAATCTGCGCAGAATACTGTACGTATGAATAGAGCAGTAAGCATCAGCATCTATATGTTCAATGTGCTTAGCAGGAATCCGCATTTGAGTGACCACGTTCCCTTTCAATGATTTTTCTAATTTCCTTTAAAACATAAAAAGTCTATGTAAGTAGCCTAGTACATAAAATACTAACCTCTCCTGTGGAACTGCAAACCAGTATTCAGGCTGTTTTCTCTTCCTTGCATACTGTTGCACCATTGCTGCAGTTTGGGTGGCAAAGGACTTCCTCATAGGTTTCCCCACCTTGATACATAAGAACATGGGAGGGATCTTGCTTTTTTCTTCTTTAGATGGCAACATATCTGGGTGAGAAAGAAATAATTTTTTTACTGCACTCTGCCATAAGGTTTCTAATCTGGTGTATACACTGGGAGCCTTATAGTGGATCTGTATATACAAGTGGTAGAAATAAGTATTATGGAACGTTCACACTAGGGATCGACCGATTATTGGTATGGCCGATATTATCGGCCGGTAATCACGATTTTGGGCATTATCGGCAATTATCTTGCCGATAATGCCCCGCCCCCCGCACCGCGACCGCCACCCCCCCGACCCGCCGCACCGCGTCGCACCCCCCACCGTGATGCTGGGCGGTATACCGGTATGGATTTTTGCCCATACCGCTATACCGGTCGGGCCCCTCCCCCACCCTCCGAGTCAATAAAAAAATTAAACTTACCCGTAATGGGCGTGGTCTGGGACATCCATCGTTCCTTCCTGTAGTGTCCGGGGGCGTTCCGGGTGAAGAGTGAACCGGTCCGGGCTGTCCTTCTCCGGCGGTCATCTTCTCCACTCTGGGCAGGCTCCGGCCTAGTACACTGCATAGACGCCGCTACGCCGTGACGTCAGGTGCGTCGCTGCGCACGGGCGTCACTGCGCAGCGGCGTCTATGCAGCGTACTAGGCCGGAGCCTGCCCGGAGTGGAGAAGAGGACCCCCGAGAAGAAGGACAGCCCGGACCGGTTCACCCTCCACCCGGAACGCCCCCGGACACTACATGAACGATGGATGGATGGCCCGGACCACCCTGACAGGTAGGGGGAGAGAAGCGGGTGGTGGCGGCGGCGGCCTATGGCCCCGCAAAAGCCACTGCAGATCATTGATTTAAAGCGCCCGCTTTAAATCAATGATCTGCAGCGGTGTCGCAGGGGGTTAAATAGCCGATTACTTATACCGGAATATCGGTATAAGTTATCGGCTATCGGCCCTAACCTGCACCGATTATCGGTATCGGCCCTAAAAAAACGATATCGGTCGATCCCTAGTTCACACACATACGCAAATTTGATGCGCAGGATTTTTTCTTAAGGTCCAATAGCTACCTTACCTGGTCCTCTGAGTCTTAGCTGGCTTGGTGACTGATCCATGTAATCTGCCTAAAACAGCCTTCAACAATGTAATGCAATAGTATTACATTGATCTATGTATGATAGGCCCCTAGAGAGGGCCATGTTTTAAAAATGTTTTTAAAAATATAAACCCAATAAAAATTTTAATCACAACCTTTTCCCATTTTCCAATAAAACTTTGTAAACAAACAAAAAGAAAAAAAAAACAACATATTTGGTATCGCTGCATGTGTAAATGTCAAACTATTAGAATATTACATTCCTCATCATGCTCCGATAACAGCGAAACACCGAAATTGCTGATTTTTGGTCACATCACATCCCAGAAATAATGGAATAAAAAGTGATCAAAAAGCTAGAAAAAAGTTGAACAGTTAAAAACTACAGCTCATCGTGCAAAAATTAAACCCTAACATAGCTCTGTAGGTGAAAATATCAAGTTAGAGGGGTCAAAACACGGCAATTAACAGTTTTTTTTTCTTTTTCAAGTTTAAAATTGTTAACCTGTTAAGGATCAAGGGCCTACATCCTGGTACTTAAGGACCAAGGGCGTATCTGTACACCCTGGTCCCGTTACCAGCATTTGAAGTGTGCTCACAAGCTGGTAATATAATTGCCAGAAACTGCCAGAAGCATGCACACCTATTGAAAAACGTGTCACATCATCATCATCATCATACAGCAAGTTTGGTTTAAGTACTCTATGTATTGAGCATGGCACTGTTTTCTTACACAGTAGTAAGCTTGGTTCTGTTGCTGTATCTAATCTTTGCCATAAGCACACTACGTCACACTTTTTTTTTTTTTTTACAATATTTACATGCTTGAACCATGTTATTTGGTGATGTAGTGCATCACAAACTGTACTGTACCTAAGACTCCCTCATAACCATTTGGCCAGTGCATATGGCTATAACACTAGGCTGACTGTGGGGTGGCACTAAAGGGGTACTCCAGTGGAAAACTTATTTTTTGTTTTTAAAATCAACTGGTGCCAGAAAGTTAAACAAGTTTGTAAATTACTTCTATTAAAAAAAAAAAAATGAATTCTTCCAGTACTTATTAGCTGCTGAATACTACAGAGGAAATTCTTTTCTTTTTGGAACACAGAGCTCTCGACTGACATCACGAGCACAGTGGCGTCTCCAGCATTCATATTTAGGGGGGGCACATGGGGGGCCAGTGACAAAAGTGGGGGGGCAATTTTAAAACGTGTGTGCGTGTATATATATATATATATATATACACACACACATATACATATGTGAGAAAGCCAGCGTGAGGCTGGAGAAACGTAGTCTCTCACATCATGGAATAAATTCACCGTTCCTTTGAACTCTACCTGTGGTGTGCTGCTTCTATATTTTTGTATGCATTGAGGAACCAGTGGACCGAGGTTCAGAATATGCGGACACCCCAATTTCTTTTTTTCTTGACATTTCTGGAGGTGCTGTTCTTATTGGATATTTATATATATATATATATATATATATATATATATATATATATATATATATATATATATATATATATATATATATTACACACACACAATGATTTTTTTTTCCATTTTTGCCATAGATTTTTGGGTAAAATGACTGATGTCATTATAAAGTAGAATTGGTGGCGCAAAAAATAAGCCATCATATGGACTTTTAGGTGCAAAATTGAAAGGGTTAGGATTTTTAAAAGATGAGGAGGAAAAAACAAAAGTGCAAAAATGGAAAAAAGCTCTGTCCTTAAGGAGTTAAAACTTTTGGACACTACCATCAACTTTGATAGCGGCATCTAAAGTGTTAATGTCAGACATCAGCCTGATTGGTGATGTCTGGCATTAGCTGAGGGTTCTAGCTAATGATTTATACAACACAGTGGGAGCAGGCACTGTGCGTACACATACGCCTTGTGTCCTTAGGGCTCATGTACACGGATGGATCCCCAGCATATTTTACGCTGCGGATCCCCCGTCAATGGACCCTACAGTGCTGCCTCCATCTGTGCCTGCTCAAAACGGCAATCCACCACTACGAGCAGACACACTTTTAAGTGTATACTCGCACACATCGCGGCTGTTCTCGGCCTAGCTCAGAGAGCAGGAGCGGCCATGATGTGTGCGAGTATACACATCAAAGTGTGTCTGCTCGTAGCGGAGGATTGCCGTTATGATCAGGCACAGATGGAGGCAGCACTGTAGGGTCCATTGTCGGGGGATCCGCAGTGTAAAATACACTGTGGATCCACCCCTGAATGAGCCCTTAGGGTACGTTCACACGTACAGGATCTGCTGTATATTTTCTGCAGCTGATTTTGCTACCTATTGAAGCTAATGGGTTGCAAAATCAGCTGCACAAAATATGCAGCAAAAATATGCAGCAAAAATATGCAGCAGATCCTGTACATGGGAATGTACCCTTGAGGGGTTAATGAGGGGTTAATGTGTTCACATGTTGTCCTTCCAGAGGGGTCACTTTCCCTCCTCCAGTGTCCATAGGTCACCAACAGGCCACATTACCAGAACAATTTATGTAAAAATCGCGGCAAAAATTGCGCTGTTTTACCGCGATTTACGAAAAATCGCGGTAAAATCGCGCAATTTTTGCCGCGATTTTTCCTAAAAAATTTTGTGATAATGTGGCCTGTTGATGACCTGTGGACACTGGAGGAGGGAAAGTGACCCCACTGGACTGCTACTATACACATCACCCAGCCCCAGGATAGACTGCTGATCAGGGGGAGAGAGGGAGGACACGGGACATCACTCACCTCATATGAAGCGGCCGCTCTGCTGTGTGACCTGTCAGCTCTCGGCCCGTCCTCTCCTGTGCTGGGGGCGGAGCCATCAATGTATTGGGACATCCCTATTTATTTTAAATTGGGGGGGCCCAAGGGGGGGCACGGCCTTATCTAGGGGGGGCCATGGCCCCCTCTGGCCCCCCCCTAGCGACGCCACTGCACGAGCACAGTGCTCTCTGTTGACATCTCTGTCCATTTTAGGAACTGTTCGAGAGCACTGTGCTCGTGCTATGTTCCAAAAAGAAAAGAATTTCCTCTGTAGTATTCAGCAGCTAATAAGTACTGGAAGGATTAATATTTTTTAATAGAAGTAATATAAAAATCTCTAACTTTCTGCCACCAGTTGATAAAAAAAAAAAAAAAAAAAAAAAGTTTTCCACCGGAGTACCCCTTTAAATTCATTAATTTCCTTTAATACAATCACAGCAGATAAGACATGAATACAAGAATCTCACCTTCTATTGGTCCCTGAATTCTTTTCAAAAGCCACAGTTTTAGTTCAGATTCACTGTCCATTTGGGCTTCTTTTTGGCTGTTCTCTTCAGTAGAGCAAGGGGACAGAGAATCAGGAGATTCCTCAGGAGCATGGCCTAACTGCTGCTTCACGTTCTCATTATTTAAAGATACCAGGGTGGGTTCCTTATTCTTCTCTTTAGATTTTAGCTGGATGCAAGTGGAGTCTTTTTCTCGTGGTTTATCACTACCAGTGACACATTCAGTATTCACTGCAGTAGGACTCAAGCAAATTTCGATGTTTTTGGCTTCATCAATTTCTTTTTCACTACTCATATCACCAATATTTACTCTAGCTAGCAAATCAGAGGTTAGGGTCTCACAAGTTATTTCTACTGTCCCATTGCAATTCAGATCTGCCCTAGGAGAAGTAGAGTTTGAAGTCCTGGAATCTTTGACCAGAAGAGTTACTGTATGTCCCTCTGAGTCTTCACAGACATCATTACCATTGTGTAGTGATAAAGAATCTACTAACTCTATGAAGTCCTCATCTCCTAGAGAATGACAAGGTTTTTTTGTTTCAGAATCCAAAATAATGTCAGTGGATTTTTGTTCAGTTTCTTTTGTGACAGTATTATCAATATTTAAATGCACATTGGATAGGTTATCTAGTGTTGTATCCAGCTTTTGTTCAGTAGCTACTTCTGCAGTCTTTTTCTGCTCTTTGGGGTCTACACCTGTAACCCCATTTTGCTTTTTTTCTTTGTTGAGGGATTTGAACTTGCTGAATGGATTGATGTCTTTTTCAGATGAAAGATCTTCCCATTCTCCAGGCCTGTACAAAGGACAAAGATCCTTGGGTATATCGCTGTTGACGGAAAATGTTGGATGGGTGTGGAATGGTAGAAATGAAAATACAAATTAAAAATAAAAAATAAAAACAACAAAAAGCACAAACTAAAATGTAACTAAAATATACTGATACTTTAAAATAAAAACGGTACACAAGTGTAAAATGATATCAACATTAAAAATATAAATGCAAATAATGTCAAAAAGGAAAATATGGTAAATGTGTAGTGAATGACATGGTTGGTGGTAATAAAGTACAGATGATAACTTTAAAGTACAACTGCAAATCAATCATGGTTGCATAACAAATACTGTGTTGGGGAAAAGCCGCAGTAAAACACCCAACAAAACTGTAAAGGATGTCAATGTGTCCTTAGAAATTCAGATCACAACAATATAACTTAACACGCAAAAAGTTACACAATATGTTAAGCGATAAGAAAAAAAAATTTCCGCTAGATTTGAGTTCTACTGATTTGCAAATCGGGTCCCAAGTCAGTCATCAAAAATGAATTACAGTTGACATTGAAAAATGTTGAACAAATCACTGTAGTCACTGTTAAACTGTAAAATCAACAGTTTCATGACTGTGAATAAAGCCCAGCATTTTACACCCATTATGGTAGGGAAGAGTTCAGTTTCATTATATTGGTTTACTTTACTTCATTGGCAGATACCAAGACAATAAAGAATTCTGCTTTCAGATTTCAGTTCTGAAGCCTGCATAGTCTGGAATGCCACTGTATTACACCAGTACAATGTAGTCACAAAGCTACACATCTTTTTAAATCAACTAATACTAAATGGTACATGTAATTAATACTAAATGGTAAATAAATGGTCAAGTGTTTAAAACTGAATAAAGATGTGAAAGGGGAACTCCGGTACACAAGTTCTTATCCCCTATCCACAGGAGTGACCTCCGCTTCATGCACGCATTACTGCCAACCACTGAACAAAGTGGTGCCCAACACGCCCCTCTCCATGTAATCTCTATGGGAAAGCCAGAGATACATGAGCGTTGTATCTTCGGCTCTCCCATAGAGATGCATGGAGAGGGAGTTTTTACCACCTGTCATGATGTCTGGCACCGGGATATGTTTTAACCCCTAACGACCATGGACGTAAATGTACGTCATGGTTTGGCGGAACTACGCGCACCAGGATGTACATTTACGTCCTGTGTATGACCGCGAGCATCGGAACAGTGCTTGCGTCATACACGGCAGGTTCATGCTGCTAACAGCAGCGGATGTCTGTGCGGATGTCCGCCATTAACCCCTCAGGTGCCATGATCAATACAGATCACGTCATCTGCGGCAGTACGGTACATTGAATGGATGATTGGATCGCCTGCAGCGCTGCCGCGGCGATCCAATCATCCAGCATGGCGGCCGGAGGTCCCCTCACCTGGCTCCGGTCGTCTCCCGGGGTCTTCTGCTCTGGTCTGAGATCGAGCAGACCAGAGCAGAAGATCACCGACAATACTGATCAGTGCTATGTCCAATGCATAGCACTGAACAGTATTAGCAATCAAATTATTGCTATAGATAGTCCCCTATGGGGACATAAAAATTGTAAAAAATTCCCTTCCCCAATAAAAATTTAAATTGTCAGTTTTTCCCATTTTACCCCCAAAAAGCGTAAAATGTTTTTTTTTTAATAAACATATTTGGTATTGCTGCGTGCGTAAATATCCAAACTATCAAAATATAGTGTTAATGATCCCGTACGGTGAATGGCGTAAATGTAAAAATTCAAAAAATGCTGCTTTTTTTTGTCACATTTTATTCCAAAAAACATTTATAAAAAAATGATCTAAAAGTTTTATATATGCAAATGTGGTATCGATGAAAAGTACAGATGACGGCGCAAAAAAATGAGCCCTCATACCGCCCTATATACGGAAAAATGAAAAAGTTATAGGTGGTCAAAATAGGGCGATTTTAGATGATTGATTTTGTACAAAAAGTTTTAGATTTTTCTAAGCAGTACAAAAATATAAGTATCTAGCCATGGGTATCATTTTAATCATATTGACCCACAGAATAAAGAACACATGTCATTTTTATCGTAAATTGTACAGTGTGAAAACAAAACTTTCCAAAATTAGCAAAATTGTGGTTTTCATTTTAATTTCCTCCCTAAAAAAATATTTTTTTTGGGTTCGCTGTACATTTTATGGTAAAATGAGAGGTTTCATTACAAAAGTCACTCAAAAAACAAGCCCTTATATGGGTCTGTAGATGGAAATATAAAAGAGTTATGGATTTTAGAAGGCGAGGTGAAAAAAACGAAAACGCTCAAATAAAATTGGCCTGGTCCTTAAGCTTAAAATGGGCTTGGTCCTTAAGGGGTTAAACTCCTGAGCAATCTTGTAGCCCAGAACTTGACATGTTTATGAGACCTATGCAGTGTTAATTTTAACAACAAAATGATTGAGTTTTAGTCACAGTCTTTTTGACAAAAACGACATTTAGTTTAAGTCCCATTTTAGTCATCTGAATTGTAGTTTAAAGGAGATCTGCAGCCTTAGGGTGTCCAAATGCTGGGATCCCCCGCGATCTCCCGTGCGGTTACGCATTGCCGCGGCTCTCCCGTGCAGGAGGCAAGTAGGCCACAGCGTGATGCCGTGGCCGACACTCCCCCTCCATGTGTCTCTATGGGAGAGTCGGAGATGCAGCATTTGTGCATCCCCGCCTCTCTTATAGAGCTGTATGGAGGGGGAGTGTCGTCAACCTCGGCAATGCCGGGTCCCCGTACAGGAGATCACAGGTTAAATAGCTATTAACCTGTTATTTATGGAATTAAAGTTTGAATATTAATTACAGACAAAAAGATTAGTTCTGATGGGATCTATTCGGTAATCTTCTCTAGGTAATGATTTAGTCAGCGGACTTAAACTTCAATAGATTTTAATTATAGTTGTAGACATCAAAAAGTTTTTTTTAATTTAGTTTTTATTCACTGAAAAAGTGCTGTTGACTAAAAGTATAACAAAAATGATTAGTCAACAAAATTAACACTGTACATATGATTGGAATTTCCATATAATTGCATGGGAATTCCAAGCATTATGTCTTCAGACCATGTCATCTAAGGCAAGTCTCAGGTTATGAGATTGCCCAAAGGTTTTAAAACAGAAATCGTCAGACATTATAACAGGTACCATTTAGCAAAGCTCTCTAAACACCATATTACAATCCGGCAGCTGCATTCAAATGCATATATGGATTTGCTGGAGCTTTTGCTGTAATAAATATAACTGTGAGCAAAAAAAGTGACATTTTTTTATCATTAGTTATAACTCAGAGGTTATGGTGCAAAGCCTTAAAGGGGTTGTCGATTTTTATTTATTTATCTATATAATCTGTTAATAAAGTTGGTGATCATGATCCTGTGGTTAAAGGGAATCAGTCAGCTATATTTGCTGCTACGGTCAGCAGACATCATATAATACCTGTTAAAGTATGAAAACAAACTGAACCTTTCCTGGGGTTGACTGTTGTTGCTAAACTTATAAAATCTTTAAATTTTTTCACCATGTGTGCAGAAGGTGGGGCTTGGCATGCATCCTCACCTCTTAACCCTTCTTTGAATGAAGTATAAAGCCATGTATTTAACAATGGGTTGGAAGGTGAGGGCAAGTGAGAAGAAAGTGCCAGGCTGTGACACAAACAGCTCAGGCTTGCTTCCTTGACTGAAAAATAAAAAAAGGTGATTGTATAAGTTTGGGAACCACCATCAGCTCTAGGAAAGGAACAGTTTTCCTTTTTAGTTCTTAATAACCAATAAAGCGGACAGATTCCTGTAAAAAAAACAAGTTAAAAAAAGAAGAGTATAGGTCCGATAATATATGTCCGATGTTTGCTGCATTTTACAAAAAATCATTCCTACTGATTTAAATATGGTGGTAGCATTAAAAAAAACACAGAACATAAGTTAGATAGAGATAGTGTTGAATATATTACACGACTGTAGTTGCAACTTACGATGGCAATGCATCTTTAATCTTCATGTGTGAAATGTCACTATAAAGTGCAACAGACATTACTTCTTCCATGGGACAAATAAGTCCATATTCTTCACAGCCATTCTCGATAACCAGTGGATCAGATTTATGGGGATCAAACATGACATTGTTGGGAGTGACTATCATGACTCCACCAACAACACCCTGTGTACAAAAAGGAGAAATTACATACAGAATAGAATTCATCATTATATGCAAATTTATCACATGTGCCAACATCACTAGGTTTCCCAGCAAACAGTTTACAAAAAAGAGGTTATTAAACTCTGCTACAAAGTGACACCACCACCTGCATGTGGCTCCCAAGCTTTTGTGTACTAGTGGCACCATGTTATATCATTACTAGAACTTGGTACTTGGGTCAAAAGTATACGGAGGTAAAAGCCATATAATTGATCTACAAAAGATAGACATCTGTTCCTATAAAATGCAACATTATACAACAAAAACCCTTCACGTGGAACTACAAAACCTGCATCTAACAGAACTGATGAGGGCTATCACTATTTATAAACTTACTAGCTGGGTACCCAGCGTTGCCCGGTTTTTCCTTCCTAATCCTTGTAGGGGAGGAAAATAAACAAAGGACGAAGCTTTTGACTTCATATCCCATCCTCATATATTGTTGTCATATCCCAACCAGTAATATGTGTACCAGGAATGAAATATCTCCAGCTGTAGGGAAGTTATGTGGGAACATACATTTCCCATTGATTTGCATGGGACTTTAAACAAAAACCCAGACCCTCACAAATGGGGGTAGATTAACTATACTATATTTTAAGTGGACATATAAGTAACATGTGACCAAGTATTATTGAAATATCTCCAGCCATTTGGAAGTTATGCAGTAACATATATTTCCCATAGACTTGTATGGGACTTTAAACATAAACCCCGACTCTGGCAAATGGGGTTGAGTAAGGGTTAAATCACCTATAGCCGTTTGGACATTATGCTGGAACATACACACATACATACATACATACATACATACACACACACACACACACACACACACATTGAGAGATAGAGATTTAGATATATATCTACCGGGGGCATAACCCACCTTCCCATCTGTGATGTATCTACAGTTCATTTTCAAAAACTTCACGACAATGGGTTCTTCCTCTTCAGATGTAGATGACAAAACTCTTTCTATGGGTTTTGTAGCTTTTCTTGCAATGTCTGCATCCTTTATAATAAAATAAATAAACAGACCTACTAAGTGAAAGGGATTCTTAACATGAGGGGTAGTAAAGTATATTGGTCCACTTTGTAACACATTCTAACTGCTTCCATTGAAGATTCCCCAGGATTTGAATGGAGCTGTGCTGGACAGCTCCTGGCTTGGAGTGCTAATGTAGATGATGGTTATAGAGTAAGTCCAGCTTCCCGCATATGAACAGACACCTTGTATATATTGGGCTTCCATAAAAAGGAAAAGCTGTGAACTAACTCTATAGATATGGGAAACAGGAAGCCAAAAGTCCAGTGTGAATGCAGACAATATTTATATGACTTTTCACATTATAATACTGAATCAAACAGTCCTCCAAAGTAGTTTTATTATTACTTTACCTTCTGGACTTTTCAGACATACAGAATCAAATATATTTTATTGCTAGGATATGATCATTTTCATTGAATGCTGTGCGATCTGTGGCACCCCCAATTTGAAACTTAAAAGAAATGAGGTGTATATTTAGTGGTGCGTCCCCGTCTAAGCTTGGAGCCGGTCAACTGCAGACACCTGGACTCCAAGTGGCCAGGGCACCACTGAACAGGCAAAAACAGTGAAGGGAACGCAGAAATAAATCACTGCTGTGCCCTCTTTATTCTCAAGATTAGTGTGGAACCAAAGGTAAGACCCCCCAGAGATTGTAAAGTGACGGCTTATCCTAGTGATATATTATTTCATAAACTGTGAATAACCTTTTATATGGGCACTGTCAGTTATAAAAACAAAAAACACACACGTCCTACAGACATGTCAAAGTTATGTTCATTCGGGGTTTGAGTGTTTACTGAAGTGCTCGTCAAGTGTGTTCTCTCCCCTCTTGGTACTTAAAGAGGTTCTCCGCCACTAAACATCTTATCCTCTCTCCAAAGGATAGAGGATAAGATGTCTAATTGCGGGGGTCCGGCTGTTGGGACCCCCCGCCAATCTCCGGAGTGGAATCACAGTCTAGTCATAGACTCCGCTCCATGCCGGATGACGGGCGACCACAGCCGTCCCACCCATGTACTAGCAGTGACACCCACAGACATGAACGGAGAGGGTGTGGCGTGACCTCAAACACATAAGCTCCAAACTCCTGTGTTCAGAATGCTGCGGTGCTGGCCCAAAGCTAGCAGACGGTCCCAGCGGCTGGACCCCCTGTGATCAGACATCTTATCGTCTATACTTTGGCTAGGGAATAAAGATATCTAGGGGCGGAGTACCCCTTTAAGAAAGGAGACAGACTTCCATAGGAGTTCTATAGGACTCCAAGACAGTTAAATGGGGAGAGAACGCTCAGACGCAGACTCCTTCCCACTGGTTCTAGAGATTGGTGAGGCACTGAATACCCAGACACAGACTGACCAAAACTTTGACAGGCCTCTAGGACATGTCAAAAGCGGTTTTTTTAGATGACAATTGAAAAAAAAAGATTCTCCCCCAGAGAAGTTTAAGATTTTATCTTAGCAGAACATTTTTCCAAAGTATTTTAAATAAATAAAAAAATGGTCTCAGATTATGACAGTTCTTTTGGTAATTGCTTCATACAGTATATGATGCAGTAAGGGGAGGTGGCAAGTTGTTCAATGGAAAAGAACACCACCCACACTATGATATAGGTACAAATAGATGGAAATTCCGTGCATTTTACTCAAGGAACAAAAAATATAGAACACCTACTTTCTTAAACCAATAACAACCACAAGCTCAGATGGTTGCTTAAAGAGAGGTCAGGCTTTGCGCACAAGCCTGCCGAACATCAATCAGGTTGGCGTGGTTTTTTCCCAGCTATTTGAGGTTTATGTTGTTACTGCTTGAAGGTGAACATACAAGTGAGAAGAAAGTCTATTACCTCTATGATTCAACTCATTGAAATCAGTGATCCTTTGCTCAGAACATTATGGAAAGCTGCCAGTAAAAGAATCTCTGCACAGTGCCAAAGGGATTTCAGTGTTATGTGAAGCCTTTTCATGATGGATAATAGGGGTGATCACAAGATTCTGAAATCACTATTCATGAATGGTGGTAGAATTTCCTATAACAAGTGATCCACACAGACACTTGGCCACTTAAGACAAACAACTACATTTTTACTACCTTAAAAAAAATAAAAAAATTAAAAATTTAAATAAATCTACATGGGCTTTTGTAGAACTAAAAATATACTCACTGGTAGTTTATCATACTCTGCATCTGAAGACAATGGAGACGCTAGAATGCCAGTATTTGCATCTTTTACACTAGAATGAGGTTCACAGACTGGAACATAAAGTACCTGTTAAAACATTGTTAGTACAATTAAAACTTAGTTTACATTGTAACTTTAACCTCATAAATATGTTAAATAGTTTAATGCCAAATAAAGTGTGCAGGTAACCGCAAAATTGCCATAAGGCTAGGTTTCCACTTGGTTTTTTGGCCCAAATTAAAAAGAAAAATTGCTGGAATAAAACCGCAATGTGCTAAAGCCTTCTTCCAGACCGGTCCCATTCTAAAGACCAAAGCTGACAACGGAGCTGCATTACCAGAAATGTCAGCTTATTGTGTATGCTTTTGTGGTCATATACATATATTTTTTTTTTCTATTTTAAATAAACATATACACTTTATTACAGAACAGATTTTAAGCATAACAAGTAATTTTCTTTTGATAAATTTCTTTAAAAAAAAAAAAAAAAAAAAAAAGTAGACCATACAGAATGAGCTTTAAAGGGGTATTCCAGGCCAATTTTTTTTTATATATATCAACTGGCTCCGGAAAGTTAAACAGATTTGTAAATTACTTCTATTAAAAAATCTTAATCCTTCCAATAGTTATTAGCTTCTGAAGTTGAGTTGTTGTTTTCTGTCTAACTGCTCTCTAATGACTCACGTCCTGGGAGCTGTGCAGTTCCTATGGGGATATTCTCCCGGGACGTGACATCATCATTGAGCAGTTAGACAGAGAACTTCAGAAGTTAATAACTATTGGAAGGATTAAGATTTTTTAATAGAAGTAATTTACAAATCTGTTTAACTTTCCGGAGCCAGTTGATATATATAAAAAAAGGTTTTGCCTGGAATACCCCTTTAAGTTGCATCCTTTTTTCCAAAATAGTTAAACAATGAATAACTTCTGCAAAGCTTATGAATGATGTGCAAACAATACTGTTGTAGTCCTACATAGGTAGCATTGTTAATTTGTGAAATCGAGCATTATTGTTCAGGGGAAAAATCCCAATAACCATGAGGTAGTGGAAATCACAAAAGATACGGTAATGAAGATAAGATCATAAATGCTAAAATAAACAAGGAAGGCATTCTAGAGGGGTTTACCTGTCCCGGCACAATGGTTTGTGTGAAGAGTCTGTTCAGTTCCACCAGTTTGTTCGGAGTAACATTGAATCTCAGTGCTATGCAGTTTAAGGTGTCTGTGTTAGAGGCCTAGAAAAACAAATACATTTGGATAAATTTGATAGTTTATCTAAAGCCATCTCTGGTAATACGCCTATATGGGTAGGCCTAACATCACTTTCACCATTTTTTGTAGAATTATGAATGGATGTCCGA
The DNA here is from genome assembly GCF_029499605.1 of Hyla sarda. Taxonomy (NCBI): domain Eukaryota; kingdom Metazoa; phylum Chordata; class Amphibia; order Anura; family Hylidae; genus Hyla; species Hyla sarda. The sequence continues at coordinate 257,022,844 of NC_079191.1, read as the reverse complement.
ATACAATCAACTTCTTTTAAAGTGTCCCTGTCCTTTTGACATGTTGCAGTTTTTATCAGTCGTAGTCTGATTGTTCAGACCCCCATGATCTAGATAGATAGATAAAGGAAATCTGGCAGCAGGATCTTTTGCACTAACCTGCATATACAGCTATACCGAGAAAGCCCATTCACACTACGTGTTTTCCGAGCGGAATTCTGCTGCGGAAAATATGGTGCAGCAGCCTCCCATTGTTTCAGTGGGATTCGGCTGCACTGTTCACACTACAGCATTTCTGCAATGTACGTTTTGCAGTCATAATTCCTGACCCCAGATTCCACTGAAAGAATGAACATGTTGATTCTTTTGCTCAAATATGCTCGGAAAAGCATTGCAATTTATGGATATGGCAATGGCTTGTTCTACCAGCGCCCGCTACAGATGTAGTCTCTGCCAGGAATAACTCTCTTATAGTGTGAATGAGCCCTTATTAATAATATGCTAATCCTTTTCTGTGCATAGGAGGCGGTCTCCAGCTGTGTTCGCAATGCTTCATGCATCTTCTGTGGCCCGAGATCACCTTCCTCATCATAAATATTCATTTTAGCTTCACTCCCACATCTGATGGGGGAGGGGATATCAGGCCGGAGCAGACGGGAGAAGCATTGATAACACAGACAGAGACCGCCTCCATATCACACAAAGTAATTAGCATGTTAAAACAATAAGAATTTCTTAGGTATGGCTGCACAGGTTTTCACAAGGTAAAAAGCATTAGAATCAGGGTCACCAGCACTAACCTGTATAGGTTGGTTAGTTAGAATGATCTTGCGGTCAGATTCCCTTTAAAGTGTACTTATATTAAGGTTTAGGAGAATGAGCAAAAAGAGCGCTCTCTAAACATGTGAGCAAGCATCCCCACAGGCTTATAATATGAGTCCATCTTGGTCACATGCTAAGTGTGCACTCCAGGCTCATGCTACTGATTGGTCTGAAAACTCAGATCTTAAAGGGGTACTCTGGTGGAAAACAAGGGGGAGATTTATCAAAATCTGTGTAGAGGAAGAGTGGTGCAGTTACCCATAGCAACCAATCCGATCGCTTCTTTCATATTTCACAGGCCTCTCTAAAAATGAAAGCAGCAAGCTGATTGGTTGCTATGAACAACTGCACCACTTTTCCTCTACACAGGTTTTGATAAATCTCCCCCAGGTGTTTTCAAATCAACTGGTGCCAGAAGTTAAACCCCTTGTCATGGGTCAGGCGAGCGATTCGTGGGGCCGCGTCATAACTGGGAGATGCCCACTGCTATTAGCAGCTGACATCTGCCGGTAATGACAGACATCAGAGATCGCTCAAATGTCCATCATTTAACTGGTTAAATACCGTGATCTGTACAGATCACAGCATTTAAAGATTAAATGCTGCTATTCCCTGGTGTCTAGAGGTCCCATCGCCCCCCCCACCCGAGATGTAATCTGACCTGGTCCTTGGCGTCTTCCCTGGCTCCAAGACTACTTAACCCATTAAAGGACCAGACCAATTTTATTTTTGCATTTCCGTTTTTTCCTCCTCGCCTTCTAAAAATCATAACTCTCTTTTATTTCCATCCACAGACCCATATGAGGACTTGTTTTTTGCGTTACCAATTGTACTTTGTAATTACATCACTTATTTTACCATAAAATGTACGGCGCAACCAAACAAATATTAATTATTTATGTGGGAAAATTGAAAAGAAAACCGCAATTTAGCAAATTTTAGAAGGTTTTGTTCTCACGCTGTACACTTTACGGTCAAAATGACCTGTTTTCTTTATTCTGTGGATCAATACAATTAAAATTATACCCATGTTATATGCCTTTTTATAATTGTACCGCTTAAAAAAAAAAATCTCAAACCATTTTAACAAAATTAGTATGTTTGAAATTGGCCTATTTTGACCACCTATAAACGTTCTCCTTTTTCCGTATATGGGGCGGTATGAGGGCTCATTTTTTGCGCCATGATCTGTAGTTTTTATCAGTACCACTTTTGCTTAGGTTTTACTTTTTATAATTTTTTTATAAATTTTTTTTTGGAATAAAATGTGACAAAAAAGCAGCAATTTTTGACTTTTTTTAACGTTTACGCTGTTCACCGTACGTGATAATTAACACTATATTCCAATAGTTCAGACTTTTACGCACGCGGCGATACCAAATGTGTATTAGATTTTTTTTTACACTTTTTTGGGGGGAAAATGGACGTTTTACTTTTTTATTGGGAGGGGATTTTTCACATTTTTTTTTACTTTTTTTAAACACTTTTTTATGTCCCCATAGGGGACTATTCATAGCAATTTGTTGATTGCTAATACTGTTCAGTGCTATGTATAGGACACAGCACTGCTCAGTATTATCAGTGATCTTCTGCTCTAGTCTACTTGATCTCAGATCAGAGCAGATGACCCTGGGTGACGGCCGGAGCCAGGTGAGGGGACCTCCGGCTGCCATGCTGGATGATCGGATCCCAGCGACAGCGCTGCGGGCGATCTGATCATCCATTCATCTTCATGCCGCACATGCCGTGATCTGTATTGATCATGGCATCTGAGAGGTTAATGGCGGCCATCCGCACGATCGCGTATGTCCGCCATCACAGGCGGGTCCCTGGCTGCTGATAGCTGGTGGCACGTAAATGTACGTCATGGTGCGTTAAGTACCACGTCACCATGACGTACATTTACGTCCATTGTCGTTAAGGGGTTAAAGAGCTTAAAGAGTACCTGTCACCAAACTAAACTTTTAAAGAGGTATTCCGCTGGAAAAAATTTTTTTTTTATCAACTGATGCCAGAAAGTTAAACAGATTTGTAAATTACTTCTATTTAAAAATCTTAATCCTTCCAGTACTTATCCACTGCTGTATGCTCCACAGGAAGTTATTTTCTTTTTGAATTTCCTTTCTATCTGACCACAGGGCTCTCTGCTGACACCTCTGTCCATTCTAGGAACTGACCAGAGCAGGAGAGGTTTACTATGGGAATTTGCTCCTACCCTGCACAGTTCCTAAAATGGACAGAGGTGTCAGCAGAGAGCACTGTGGTCAGACTGGAAAGAAATTAAAAAAGAAAAAAGGACTTCCTGGCACCAGTTGATTTGAAAACTTTTTTCCCACCGGAGTTTCCGTTTTACAAAAAAAAAAAAAAAAAAAAAAAAAAAACAACACTTGATATGTCTTAGAGACATTTCCAATGTTTTGCATAAACGATCAAAGGCACAAGGCAGGTTCCAGTATAAGTCTATCAAGATTGCCTCAATGAGAAGTCTATGGAGCCACACAGTTCCCCTGGTTTGTTCTAATGGTTGGTTGGGGGTCTGAACACTTTTTCCCTGCAAAATTTTTTCGGATATATGATGTGACTGGAAATCAGCAATTCAGAAATACCACCAACAGTGGTGGCTGTCAGCCCTCTTCATACACCCTTAATGAAACATGATGGATACATCTGTCAATGGTGGTTCAGGGGTTTTAAAAGGGTTGTAGTGATCAAAAAGGCAAAAACAGTGTATTATTGTTTTTTTGGTCTTCTCTCTTGTGAATTAAGCTGTCCCTGACAAAAACAAAAACAGAAAAACAAGGCTTCACACTCTAGATAAAAGGGTCCTAAATGACCACATCAAAAAGCATATTGGTGTTCAGGTGCGAAACAGTACAAACAGTGAACAGCACATGTCCATGTTGTTTACTACTTGTGAATGCCCCACAGAGGAAAAATGGATCTTTAGCCACTGAACCAGAAAACAAAGCTGCCTTGACAGAAGAATAAATCCGAGAACAGCTTTGGTCTCAAATAAACACATTCTTTAATCTACAGCTTAGGCTGTATTAGGTGTACAGCTTTTTACAGTCCTGGGAAGACTGCATTAAACTCTAAAGGACCAAAAAAAAAAAAAAATGTATACTAAAAGCATAACATCCCAGTTAAATAAAAAGAAAAACTTGTAGGTATGAATACAACAATACATACACCTGTAAATTGCATTAAAAATGTCTCTCTCCCTTGCAAAATGTTCTAATATAACACCACTGTCACTCAAAGCAACAAGTCATTAAAGCGCAACTGTCATGAAGTTTGGGGCATGTAAACGAACCATAGTCTGTGTATTGTGTGTGGACTATTAAGCCAGCATTACTTTTACCTTCTTTATTCCAGTTGTAATTACCATGGAAAACACTTTTCTTTGCAGTCACTGACAGTCTGATAGGCGTGGCCAGGGGCTCGCTATGCCCTCCTGCCACCACGCCTATCCCCTATACCACAGTGCTGGGACTGCTGTATGATTGACACACAGGTCCCAGCGCATGCGCCCCCTTTGATTTTTATGTTTGCGCCAACTGACAGGAATTTACACAGCAAGCGCAGGCTCCCCCGGCCAGCACTCGCTCCTGCTGTCTGACATCGCTGCCAGTACAATGCTAGAGCAGGGAGCGAGTGAGCTCTCAGCCTCTAGTGAATCCAGGCACACAGAGAACGGGCGCTGTTATCGCTTCCCCACCAAGTACCTGCTCCCACTGTTTCACATCTCTGTGCGCCTGTGCAGTGCTAGAGAGCTCACTCGCTCCCTGCTCTAGCATTGTACTGGCAGCGATGTCAGACAGCAGGAGCGAGTGCTGGCCGGGGGAGCCTGTGCTTGCTGTGTAAATTCCTGTCGGTCGGCGCAAACATAAAAATCAAAGGGGGCGCATGCGCTGGGACCTGTGTGTCAATCACACAGTAGTCCCAGCGCTGAGGTATAGGGGATAGGCGTGGTGGCAAGAGGGCATAGTGAACCCCTGGCCACGCCTATCAGACTGTCAGTGACTGCAAAGAAAAGTGTTTTTTGTGGTAATTACAACTGGAATAAAGAAGGTAAAAGTAATTAATAGTCTACACACAATACACAGACTATGGTTGGTTTATATGCCCCAAACTTCAGGACAGTTGCACTTTAAATCATAAAAGCAATATTGAACTGTGCCCAACTTTTCTTTTTATTATCAGTTTTATTTTAAATAAATACCGTATTTTTACATTACATTTCTATTCCATGTCCCCTTTTTGCTCTATGGACTAGACTGCACTTTAGTGATGTTTGTCAGTACTGGGGCTGCTTCTTCACCTCCCCACTGCAGATCAACAGATCACTGACAGGCAGCAGTAAAGAAGATAGGGGAGCTTCATAATGATATTACAAGAATCAACAATGTATTGCTCTGCATACCCAGACCTATCTTATATGTTTATTGGCTTTTTTTCCATAATGCATGATGGACATCATTTCATTAGGAGATTTCTTAGAAGATTTGATTTACTAAAATGTTAGAAATCTATGTGCAAAGAATCAGTTATTTTAAATGGAGACAGGATGGCACTGTGCGATTTTGGATATGGCGCTGGATCAGACTGTCATACGGAGTACTTGCTAAAAGCAGAAGAGAGAATACCTACAGTAGGGCTTTCCTAGAGAACCTGCTTATGTCATTTAAGGGACTTTCACACAATTATGACTGTATGAATGGAGCAATTCAACATGTACATTGTCGCTCCATTCAATGTGTTATTAGACTGAGGAAGATAGCAGAGCTCTTTATTCTTGGACACATGCAGAGATATCACAAGGAGACTTTTCATTGCATATCTGTGTAAGCAGATCACGGTTAACCATCATATAATGATCTTATTGTTATCAGTAATATGTTTCCGGGGACAGCATGGAAACATAGATAATTGGGGGCTTTATCTTTATGTTTATACAAAGTTGATTTGTACATAAACTGTTTGCAATGTGGTCTCGGCTTGAAGTAAAAGAAAAATCACTAGCATAAGAATCTGACAGCACTAACGATCAGGGCGTGAAACACCAGTCTTATAGATTCCCTCCTCAATGGCCCTGATTTACTATTGTAAACCTGACCTGTTTTGGTCGGGTTGTGTGCCAGATTCTGAAAAAAATAAAAATAAAGAAAACACCAGCTCTCCATTTTACTTAGAAAATCCTGTGTTTAAAAAAAAAAAAAAATATATATGTAAATATGTCATATGTAAATTAAAGGAGTAGGGCATTGAATAAATAACTTATCCCCTATACAAAGATAGTTTATATATCACAGGGGGGGGGGGGGGTCCGACCACTGCGACTCCCGCGATCTCCTGAACGGGGTCCCGGCAGTCTGCCGGAAGCGGCCATTCCGATAGATTACTATCCGATTCCGAATCTGCGGCTGATCTCCATGGGATACATGGAGGGGGAATGTCGGCTGCCGCTCTGTGTGGGTGTCGGCACGCCCCCTTCCAGCAGACTACTGGGGCCCCGTTCAGGAGATCGCAGGGGGTTCCAATGGTCATCTTTCACTACAGAAATCATTTAACCTTAACTAATCATTGGGGCATTAGAATACTTTAAATCAGACCAATGTCACTGCTTTTCTCACTGAAAGTCCAGACGCTGTTCAACATCTCTTTTGCACAGCATTGGTGTGAAAATTCAGTCAATCATACTTAAATAGGCTGGATTACAGAATAAATGGGTGTGATTACAGCCCAGGGTATGTAGACTAGATCGGAAAAGCTATTCTGGTATGCATGTACCTCTGATAAAACACATTATCAACAATTCCTTAAAAGCATTACTGTAATATCTAAAAACTTTTGACATGTCATGCAGACACATCAAAAGATTCCATTGGTTGTGGTCTCTGTCCCAAGAACCCTCCAATCCCTAGATATAGCCAGGCTCTGTTATAATCTATGGTGCCCCCAGGTTTCTCCTGGATATACTTAGGGATTTGTGGGGGTCTCAGCACTGGGAAATGACAGTAATACTTTAATATGTTATTACTGGAAAGCAATACGGGGGGTATATCCCCAATGGATTATAGGCTGCAGCATAACGTCACCTAAAGTGTGAATAGGCAGGCAACATATAGTATACTAACTGGCTGACAGTCAGAGAATCTGAATTACAATAGTTCCTTTACTATATAATAACCAATCAGGGCACAGCGATATACTTACTCCCTTCCCCAATCTCTGTGTTGGCCCCCTGCCATCCTGCACTTCCTTGTGTCTGTGTCGCACATGGACCTTCCCACTCATCCAATCAGTGGCCAAGGTGGGACATATGAAAGTACAGCACGGTGGGGGACTGACACGGAAATGCAAAGCAAAGGCTGAAGGTATAGGTGTTTTTTTCTATTTAACTGTGCTTGAGCACAGTTAAATAGATAACAGATAAAATCTCTGTAATACCCCTTTAACAATATGGCAAGAGTAGGGGCAGCCATTGACAAGTGATGTGCCCTAAATGGATAATGAGTGAAGGAGAACAAGCACTACGATATAGAACAGGTCTTGGTGATTTATTCTTTTTGTTGCCCAAAGGGAAGTTGTTTTTGGCTGCTTTCACACTATAAAATTCATCTGTTTTAAAGTTCTGTTTGATGTTCCGTTATGAAAACCCTGAAAATCGGCCATTAAACATCCGTTAGAAAATCCCATACGTCCGTTAGAAAATCCCATTATAGTCTATGGGATTTTTACATTATCTGTTTTAATCCGTTATAGTCCGTTATTTTGTGATGGAAGATAGTAACGGGAGAAACAGCACATGCACTATTTCTTCCGTTCATTCTCCCGTCACAAAATAACGTCCGTTATTAATAACGGGCGATAACGGGTTAAAACGGATAATGTAAAAATCCCATAGACTATAATGGGATTTTCTAACGGACGTATGGGATTTTCTAACGGACGTTTAATGGCCGATTTTCAGGGTTTTCATAACGGAACATCAAACGGATCTTTAAAACGGATGAATTTTATAGTGTGAAAGTAGCCTTACAACTCACAGGAACTCCACAATCTTATACCAAAATCAATAAATAGATACAAAAACTAAACAATAGACAATGTTTTAGAAATAAAAAATAAAAAAATAAATGTGTACACGGACTAGACAGTCTATGAATGTGCCAGATTTATCAGTAGACCATGAAGTTAGTATATCTGTTGCAGATTTACATTGTCTGGTTTAGGTCACAAAATATCATTTGGCTTATGTTACGCCAAATCATGTCACAATCGCACACATGCCATGCCACCTTTCCCAAGAAAGCAAAACTACTCAGAGAACGAGGGTCAAAAATTTTCTTAAAGGTGTCTAAAACTTGTAACAAATGTGGCCCAAGTTATACAAGCCATATTTTGGAGCAAACTGCATTACTTGCAAAAATAAATTTGCTCCATAGAGTTTGTTCACTGACAACATGCGACTTACTGTATATTCAATGGTCCCCAGAGGTTTTTTCGTGACCATTTTTTTCTCTCTCTTCTCATTTTTGTTATTTTGTATATCCCCTGAAATATAAAAAAAATAAAAAAAGAGAAACATAAATTTAGCTTCTAATCTTTTTGCTTTAAATACATTAAACTTGAATGCAATAATGCACAATTAAAAGGGGTTTTCTGAAGCATTACTGTCATTTATACAAACTTTGATCTGTCATTCAGACATGTTAAAAGTTAAGATCACAGTGGCTGCCAGATCCAGTTAATGTGCTCCATGGAATATGATGGAGCGGATCAGACAAATCTGATGGCCAGCGGGGGAGTGAAGCACACTGCCACAAGCTTCACCCAGTTATTACTTATGATTGCAGTGGGTCTCAGGACGGAAACCAATGCCATCTAAACTTTTGACATGTCTGGACGACATCCAAAAAAAGAGCAACACTGACAGCATCAAAAATAGTGAAATAGTTGATGTCTGGATAATGTAAAAATTGTATATCACTGACAGACACTCTAAAGTAATGCAGAGTCTTCCTAGCATAAAACACACATTGGAGTAGATTTATCAATCTGTCCAAGGAAAAAAACTGTCTGGTACTGTCTACATACAAACTATTAGTTGTAACATGAACTGACCAGGCAGTCACTGCAGGCCTGTATCATTCTGATAACATAATATTGGAGTACCCCTTTAAAAGGGCCGAGGAACGTGCTCTCGAATCACCCAAAGTGGAAGAAAAAGTGCAAACGTGTTACACTAAAAAAAAAAATGTGCACAAAGGATGCGGTCTATCGCAAGCCCTTCTCCGATAGGAGAGAGGCCCCCCAACAAACCTTACCCTTCACCTCCAGACCAAAAGGCACCTGCGAGGTTCCAGGTTCAATGTCCCTTTTTGCCGAAGCTACTAAGGGACCATAAATGCTCCTGGCATCCCCCTTGGCGTTAGCCAAAATATCTGCCCATAGAGCCGTTAACGGTCAGTACCCTGCCCATGCAGGAGTACCCGGGGTTATTGCAGGGTGGTGCAGAACCTAATGACACACCTCCCCTAGACTGCTAGGAGGGACACCCAGAGGGGCTACCGCATCCTAACAATCCTGTGGACACACAACACACAAAAAGTGACACAGTGAACAAAAAGTAAATAAGTGAATGAGCGCAGGTATACTGCCCGGACATCCGGCCGGATCTATAAAATGTCTCCAATCCTAGCCAGAAGGCCGAGAATCAAGTGATGTGTGCCTTTCATGCACTATTAGTACAATTTTACTATATCAGTAGTCCAGTCACACACGTTACTCACAGACATCGCAGCTACTCAGGGAGCAGGGGAAATGACCGCAATGTCTGAGTACACTGCGACTCGCAGATCCCTGCTGCGGATGCGCTACATGTGACCCTACCCTAAGGGGTTATCCAGGGTTTAAAACAAAATAAAATAAAAGAGCAGATTTCTTCCAAAAACAGCACCACATTTGTTTACAGATTGTGTGTAGTACTGCAGCTCAGTTCTATTGAAGCGAATGGAACCAAGCAGTAATTCCACACAATACCTGAGGACAGGTGTTGTGCTGATTTTTGAAGAAATCAATCAGTCTATTAACCTGTTGGGGACCACCCTTACACTTAAGGACTAAGGGTGTACCTGGGAATTTCGGTACCCGCCGCGCACTGGACGGGGACCGGGATGACTTCGGATAGATCTATCCCCCCCCCCCATGTCGCAGCAAATCGCCGGTGAATTCACACCGGCGATTTCAGGTCATACAGGTCTCCAGTGACCCGGAAAATAAAGGGGGGGGGGGGGGGGGGTCTTGGACATCCCTGGTTCCCCTGAAGGGATAGGAGTGAGGTGGCAGGGGTGCCACCCCTCCTATCCCTGCTATTGGTCGGTTGACCGACCAATAGCAGATCGGGGGGCGAGGGGTTAAAGTTTGGTGTTGTCTGGGCAGAGTAGGGGAACTGCCTACGAGTAGAGGTCACCTACGATCGGCGGCGGCGGCAGCAGCAGATGGCGTTTACATGCGGCTCCCTGGTGCAAACAATGGAAGCCGGTGAGTTGCCTAGCAACATCTGGAGGGCTACAGTTTGAGACCACTATACAGTGGTCTCTAAACTGTAGTCCTCCAGATGTTGCAAAACTACAACTCCCAGCATGCCCAGACTGCTATTTGCTGTTCAGGCATGCTTGGATTTGTAGTTTTGCAACAGCTGGAGGGCTACAGTTTGGAGATCACTGTGCAGTGATCTCTAAACTGTGGCCCTCTAGATCTTGCAAAACTGCAACTCCCAGCATGCCCAAACAGCAGTCTCTGCATAATGGGAGTTGCAGTTACGCATCTCCAGCTGTTGCATAACTACATCTGCCAGCATGCCCTTTGGCGATCAGAACATGCTGGGAGTTGTAGTTTTGCAACAGCTGGAGGCACACTGGTTGGAAAATACTGAATTAGGTAACAGAACCTAACTGAAGATTTTCCAACCAGTGTGCCTCCAGCAGTTGCAAACGTACAACTCCCAGCATGCACGGTCTGTCAGTACATGCTGGGAGTTGCAGTTTTGAAACAGCTGGAGGTTCCCCCCCCCCCCATGTGAATGTACAGGGTTTACAGTGAGTTTCCTGCTTCAAGTTTGGGCTGCGGCAAACTTTCCGGTGCAGCGCAAACTCCTAGCGGGAAACTCACTGTAAAGCTCCACCTGTGTGAATGTACCCTAAAAACACTACACTAACACATAATAAACGGTAAAACACTACATATACACCCCCTTACACTGTTCCCCCAATAAAAAGGAAAACGTATCATACGGCAGTGTTTCCAAAACGGAGCCTCCAGCTGTTGCAAACAACAGCCACTGACTGTCCAGGCATGCTGGGAGTTGTAGTTCTGTAACATCTGGCCCTTCAGATGTTGCCAAACTACAACTCCCAGCATGCCTAGGCATGCGTGGAGTTGAAGTTTGGCAACATCTGGAGGGCTACAGTTTGGAGACCACTACACAGTGGGCTCCAAACTGTTCTCCTCCAGATGTTGCATAACTACAACTCCCAACATGCCCTTTAGCTGTCTAGGCATGCTGGAAGTTGTAGTTTTGCAACAACTGGAGGCACACTGGTTGGGAAACATTGCCTGTTTCCTAACTCAGTGTTTCTCAAACCCTGTGCCTCCCGCTATTGCAAAACTATAACTTCCAGCATGCACTGACAGACCATGCATGCTGGGAGTTGTAGTTTTGCAACAGCTGAAGGCACAGGGGTTGGGAAAGACTGAGTTAGGAAACAGACATTGGTGCGGAAACACTGCAGTAGTCTGTTACGTAACTCGGTTTTTACCAATCCCAACCAGTGTGCCTCTAGCTGTTGCATAACTACAACTCCCAGTATGCGCTGTGTACATTCAAATGGGCGGGGTTTACAGCAAGTTTCCCACTTCAAGTTTGAGATGCAGCAAATTTTCCCCTCACTGTAAACCTCCGCCCGTGTAAATGTACCCTAAAAACACTACACTAACCCTAAATAAATAAAAGAGTAAAACACTACATATACACTATACTCTTACACTGTCACCCCCCCCCCCCCAATAAAAATGTTAAACGTCTTGTACGTTATTTTTTCCAAAACAACTCCCAGTATTGCCGGACAGCCATTGACTGTCCAGGCATTTTGGGAGTTTCGCAACAGCTGGAGGTACCATGTTTGGGGAAAACTGACATACAGTATTTTTGGTGGAGGAAGCAAGTGTAACGCTTTCATCTGGGTACACCCCTAAGAAAATCCCTAAATTAGGCCATGGCGCTCTCACAGTCGTATTTCAAGGCAACAGTTTAGGACTACACATGGGGTATTTTTTGTGGCTTTTTTTTCCTTTTACCCCTTATGAAAAGGTAAAGTTGGGGGTCTACACCAGCATGTTAGCGTAAAAAAAAATTTTTTTTTACCCTAACATGCTGGTGGTGTCCCATACTTTTCATTTTCATAAGAGGTAAAAGGGAAAAAAAAGACCCCCAAAATTTGTTACACAATTTCCCCTAAGTAAGGAAATACCCCATATGTGGACGTAAAATGTTCTGCGGACGCACATCAAGGCTCAGGACAGAGAGCGCACTATGTACATTTGAGGCCTAAACTGGTGATTTGCACAGGGGTGGCTGACGGTTAGAGCGGTTCTGACAAACGCTAAAAAAGAAATACCCACATGTGACCCCATTTTGGAAACTACACCCCTCACGCTGTGTGCGGGATTCCGTGTTCGCGGCCGCCGGTCGTGACATCACGCCCGGCCCCCTCGTGACGTCACGCCCGCCCGCCCCCTCAACGAAAGTCTATGGGAAGGGGGCGCGACCGCTGTCACGAGGGGGCCGGGCCTGATGTCACGCCCGGCGGCCGCGAACACGGAAGCCCGCACACAGCGTTCGGAGTAATGAACTTCCGGACGCTGCGTGCGGAGCTCCGAAAGGCAGGGCAGCGCACATTCCCTTTAACACCCCACAGGTGTCTGACGGATTTTTGGAACAGTGGTCCGTAAAAATGAAATTTTTCATTTGCACAGCCCACTGTTACAAAGATCAGTCAAACGCCAGTGGGGTGTAAATACTCAATATACCCCTTGTTAAGTTCCATGAGGGGTGTAGATTCCAAAATGGGGTCACATGGGGAGGGGTCCACTGTTCTGGCACCATGGGGGCTTTGTAAATGCACATGGCCCCTGACTTCTATTCCAACCAAATAAATACTCCCTCCAGAATCCCACTGTCGCTCCTTCTCTTCTGAGCCCTCTTGTGCACCCGCAGATCACTTTACATCCACATGAGGTATTTCCTTACTTGAGAGAAATGGGATTACAAATTTTTGGGGACATTTTCACCTGTTACCCCTTGTGAAAATGAAAAATTTGGGGTAACACAAGCATTTTATTGCAAATTTTTTTTTTTCATTTTCACGTCCAACTTTATTTTAAAAAAATTGTCAAACACCTGTGGGGTGTTAAGGCTCACTGTACCCCTAGTTACATTCCTTGAGAGGTGTAGTTTCCCAAATAGTATGCCATGTGGGGTGTTTTTTTGCTGTTCTGGCACCATAGGGGCTTCCTAAATGAGACCTGCCCCGCAAAAACCATTTCAGCAAAATTTGCTCTCCAAAATCACATTGTCGCTCCTTCCCTTCTGAGCCTTGTAGTGCACCCACAGAGCACTTGACATCCACATATGAGGTATTTCCTTACTTGAGATTTTGGGGGCTTTTTCTCCTTATACCCCTTGTAAAAATTAAAATATGGGTCTACAAGAACATGTAAGGGTATGTTCACACTGCGGAATCCCCGCGGAATTCCGCGAGTAAAAGTCCGCACAGTGAACGTTACCATTAGTGTGAATGGGTCTTCCGTGAGACCCGTTCACACTGCGGAATTTCAGCCGTGGACAATTCCGCCGCTGAAATTGTACCGCGCAAAGAAAGAACATGTTCATTCTTTGCGTGGAAGTCTGCGAGCACTGCATAGCCGTCAATGGTGTGTGAACATACCCTTAGTGTAAAAAAAATGAAGATTTTGAATTTGAGCCTCAATTTTGCTGCTATTCCTGTGAAACACCTAAAGGGTTAACACACTTTCTAAATGTCATTTTGAATCAGTTGAGGGGCTTAGTTTTCAAAATAGGGTCCATTATGGGGTATTTATAATATAAAGACCCTCAAATTCACTTCAAAACTGGACTGGTCCCTGAAAAAATTTAAATTTTTAAATTAAAAATTTGAAAATTGCTGTTGAACTTTGAAGCCCTCTGATGTGTTCAAAAAGTAAAAACATCTCAATTTTATGATGCAAACATAAAGTGGACATATTGTACATGTGAATCAAGATATAAATTTATTTGGAATATCCATTTTGCTTATAAGCAGAGAGCTTCAAAGCTAGAAAAAAAGCTAAATTTTCAAATTCTTCATGAAATTTTGGAATTTTTCACCAACAAATGATGCAAGTATAGACGAAAATTTACCACTAACAAAAAGAAGAATATCACGAAAAAACTCTCAGATTCAAATTCATAAGTACAAGCATCCCAGAGTTATTAATGCTTAAAGTGACAGTGGTCAGAATTGTAAAAAAAAATGCTCTGGTCCATAAGGTCAAAATGGGCTCGGTCCCCAAGGGGTTAAGAGAATCTCTATAAATAGTTGCCAACACTGAGAAGTTTTTTTTTTTATTTATGTGTGCCCCCAGCTGTTGTAAAACTACAACTCTTGGCATGCCTGGACATCCCACAGTTTGGAGACCAGTGACCCATAGGAATGGCAGCACACAATACATGTACCACAGTTACCAGCACACCTACCAATGGCACCGCAGGGAAGCTGGCTGCAGTCAATAGTCCAGCAGTAGGACCTGTTGGATAAGGGGGCACCCAGAGGGGCTCCGTGGCAGGGCAGGGCTTTGGCTGCAGGGAGCTCACTTGCCTCTGGTGCCCGCTGTTCCTCATCTCCCGTGGCACAGGGCAGCTCTCCCTCAGGGCATAGTGCACAGTAGTCAGTGCCATGCATACACTCCACGGCGAACATGGTGACCCCTGCTATAGAGGAGAAGGCGCTGGTTGTGTGCAGGCAGGTACATTAATGCTGCTCCAGGACATGCCGGCTCCTTCCTTCATGGAGAGCGCTGCACTAGCGCATTGTTTCCTCACACACAGACCAGGAGACCGGGCCTGCACTTATCCCTCCCCTCCCCCACACAGGGGGCACAGGCGAGCAGAGCTCTTCTCCGGGGCATACATGTTTTTTTTTTATAAACCATAAAACTTTATTGAATGGAGACAACAATGAACATGTCGGTCACTATGATGTCCGGTCACTATGGCTGGAAAACTCCTACATATCGGTAACCATTATGTCCGGTCACTATGGATGGATGGATACATGTCTACAGTACTGTGTACAAATACACATAGGACTACTCTATTCTCTCTACTTATTGTCATACATAAAGCAGAGCCCATACCCATCATAAATACATGTCCTCTGCTTTTTTTTATTACAAAATGTTTAACCCCTTCTTGGCATAGGTTACCTTAAAGGGGTCTTCCGGCGGGGGGGGGGGGGGGGGGGGGGGAAATAATTTCAAATCAACGTGCCAGAAAGTTCTACAGATATATAAATTACTTCTATATAAAAATCTTAGGGGGAGATTTATCAAAGCTTGTGTAGAGAATGAGTGGTGTAGTTGCCCATAGCAACCAATCAGATCGCTTCTTTCATTTTTCACAGGCCTTTTAAAAAAAAAATGAAAGAAGCGATCTGATTGGTTGTTATGGGAAACTCAGCAACTTTTCCTCTGCACAGGTTTTGATAAATCTCCCCCTTAATCATTTCAGTACTTATCAGCTGCTGTATGCTCAACAGGAAGTTGTATTTCTTTCTGAAGTTCTTTTCAGTCTGACCACAGTGCTCTCTGCTGACACCTCTGTTCATATCAGGAACTGTCTAGAGTTCAAGCAAATCCCCACCAAACCTCTCCTGCTCTGGACAAGTCCTGATATGGACAAAGGTGTCAGCAGAGAGCACTGTGGTCAGACAGAAAAGAACTCCAGAAAGAAATACAGATTCCTCTGTAGTATTCAACAGCTAATAAGTACTGGAAGGATTATGATTTTTTAATAGAAGTAATTTACAAATCTGTTAAACTTTCTGGCACCTGTTGATTTGAAAAAAATAGTTCCCCTTTAACCCCTTAAGGACCCTTGACGTACGCGTACGTCATGACATCCTGGTACTTAAGGACCCATGACGTAAACGAGAATTCCGGTACCAGCCACGCGCTTGGCATGGATCGGACCGGGATGCCTGCTGAATGATTTCAAATGCCTAGGGGGGTCATCAGACTCCCCCATGTCGGCTATCGCCGCAAATCGCAGGCGAATTCACACCTGCGATTAGCTGCGATTCTGGTGATGCGGGTCACATGTGGCCCACTGACCCAGAGATACATGGTGATCGGGGGTGTAGGATACACCCCCAATCACCCACTGCATCTATGGGGAGATGGCGACTTTGACACCCCTCCCCAGGAGCGCTGCTATTGGCTGAACGATCGTCCAGCCAATAGCAGCCGGCAGGGGAGGGGTTAACAGCATCTTATCGCAGCTCTGACAGCTGGCTGAGTTCAGAGCTGCGAGAAGGAGCCGTTGACCCCCCCCCTCTGCCGAGATCGGAGCCCCCTCAGAAGAGAAGAAGCCCCCATAGAGCAGGGACAGAATAAAGCCCAGGGAAAGGTAGGAGTAAAAAGTGAAAAAAAAGTTTAAAAAAATGTTCCCCCCCTGGCCCCCTAATAGGTCCCCAAGGGTCCGCCGCAATTTTTCAGCGTGACCCGGGCCCTATTAGGGGTTCAGGGCGCTGCATTTGGCCGCCCATTTTTTACTGGCCGCAGCAATTTCCCCCCCCCCCCATACATTTACAGTCACACCAAGCACATACACTACATACTCAAACACCCCCCGCACCACCGTAGAAAAAAGGCGATGGCGATGGCCAGGCATTTTCGGCAGCGGAGGCATACTCTTTTCTTGACTCCGACTCCGAATCTGTCAGTGAGGACGAGGAAGATCCTACATTCATGTGTTCTTCCTCGTCCTCCTCATCATCTAGTACTGATGATGAGTCACCTATACGGCGGCGGAGACGCCGCCAGGCGAGGCCACGCACCCCCCATGATAGTGGCCCAGTGGCCAGTACTAGTACGAGCGACAATGCCGCTGGTGCTAGGAGTCCGACCCCCAGACAAGTTTACCAGAGCCCCCTTCCAGTGAACCTGTCTGGAGACCCCCAGAGGCTTATCATCCACGGGTTCCGGAGTTTGTTGGCGACTCCGGAATCCGGATTGACACGGCCGGGTTCACTGAAATTGACTATTTCAGTTATTTTTTCAGTGACAGTTTTGTCAATCACATGGTGGAGCAGACGAATCTGTACGCCAGGCAGTTCATCGCCCACCACCCTGATTCTGTTTTGGCCAGGCCCAATGAATGGTGCGCCATTGATGAAGCAGAAATGAAGACATTTTGGGGCCTCTTGCTGCATATGGGCCTGGTCAAAAAGCCAAGTGTCAGGCAGTACTGGAGCGGGGACATCCTATACAAGACCCCACTTTACAGTATGGCGAAGACACGGAAGCGGTTCGAGGCCATTCGGAAATGCCTTCATTACGCTGATAATGCGGCATGTCCACCCCGAGGTGATCCCGCCTATGACCGGCTTTACAAAGTGAGGCCGGTCATCGATCACTTTGGGGCCAAATTTTTGGAGGCCTATGTACCGCTCAGGGAGCTCTCGGTTGATGAGTCTCTCATCAGTTTTAAGGGGAGACTCATCTTCCGGCAGTATATTCCCTCGAAGCGGGCGCGGTATGGCGTGAAGCTCTATAAACTTTGTGAGAGTACCTCCGGGTACACTTGCAAGTTTAGGGTGTATGAGGGACGAGATTCCCGTATTGAACCCCCAGATTGTTCCCCCACTCTGTGTTAGCAGGAAAATCGTTTGGGAGCTTGTGCACCCATTGCTGGATAAGGGTTACCACGTGTACGTGGACAACTTTTATACCAGCATCCCTCTTTTCACATCCCTTGCCGCCAGATCCACGTCCGCTTGTGGGACTGTGCAGAAAAACCAGAGAGGCCTCCCTCTAAATTTTGTTAAGACGCCTATGCCCAAGGGTGAGTCCCGTGCTCTTACCCATGATAACCTGTTGCTTGTCAGGTATAAGGATAAGAGGAATGTCCTTATGCTGACCACAATTCATGGTAACGGCAGCACCCCTGTCCCTGTGCGAGGTACCACAACACCGGTCCTCAAGCCCGATTGTATTCTGGACTACAATCGGTATATGGAGGGAGTTGATCTTTCTGAACAAGTCCTCAATCCATACATGGCCATGCGGAAAACACGGGTATGGGACAAAAAAGTTGGGGTCTACTTGGTACAGGTTGCCATGTACAACTCTTTTGTACTGTCCCATTACGCTGGCAACACAGGGACATTCCTTCAGTTCCAAGAAGAAGTCCTAAAGGTCCTGATCTTTGGCGACCAGGAAAGAGCGGGTCAGACTTCCCAAGGAACTGGAAATATAGGTGCCAGGATCGTCCCAGGCCAACACTTTCCAGGTGAGGTCCCCCACACTGGAAAGAAGGGACGAACCCAGAAAAGATGCAGAGTGTGTCACAGGAGGGGGATTCGGAAGGACACCACCACTCAAAGTGACACTTGCCCCGATCATCTGGGCCTCTGCATTAAAAACTGCTTCAGGGAGTATCACACTTACATGGAGTACTACATTTTCCCTTCTCATTTTAATTTTCCATAATTTGACCCCAATGTACCAAGTCCAGAGTACATTCCAAGTTTTAACCCCATAAACCACTAAATTGCCCAAAATAATGTTTCATCAAAAAAAAAAAAAAAAAAACATAAGACCTCTGGGGGTATTTTTTCAAGAAAATGGGTCATAGGTAACTGAGTCACTAACATCGGAGACTTTTTATGTTGCCTCAAATGCGCAGCGCTCTCTCTCCACCTAAGCGTGGTGCGCATTTGAGGTAAGAGGTTAGGGACGGCCACACACATCACATTCCAGAATGATGATTCAGAGCATAGGGTTTGGGGCGGGCATATTTTTTAGTTTTGGCTATGCTCTGGGTTATCATTCTGGGAACATAACCTGTTTTATAATTTTATATCCCATTGTACCCCATGTTAGTTATTTAATGTACCCCAGTTATTTACCCCATGTAATGCCCCTTGAGGGGGGGGGGCGCTGTTTTGGCTCCATAGGCAGCAATGCAAAGCTCAAGGACCCTGACTGATCTCCAGCACCTCTGAGACCAGCGTGCACGCTGTTTACGCCAAGATATGAGGTATGTCCTTACTCCAAAGAAATGTATTTACAAATTTACAATGACATTTTCTCCTAATACCACTTGTGAAAATGAAAAATTTGGGGTATTCCCAGCACTTTAGTGTAAAAAAAATAAAAAATTTCCTTTCCACATCCCGCTTAATGAACATTTATCAATCACCTGTGGGGTGTTAAGGCTCACCGTACCCCTTGTAACGTTCCTTGAGGGGTGTAGTTTCCAAAATAGTATGCCATGTGGCTTTTTTTTTTTTTGTTGCTGTTCTGGCACCATAGGGGCTTCCTAAATGCGATATGCCCCCCCCCCCCCCCATTTCAGCAAAATTTGCAAATGTGGCTCCTTCTCTTCTGAGCATTGTAGTGCTCCTATTGCCCCTTGTAAAAATGTAAAATTTGGGGAAAAAACTGTATTTTAGTGGAAAATAAGAATAAAAAATCATTTACACATCCAAAGTCGTCAAACACCTGTGGGGTGTTAAGGCTCACTGTACCCACTGTTACGTTCCTTGAGGGGTGTAGTTTCCAAAATAGTATGCCATGTGGGGATTTTTTTTTCTGTCCTGGCACCATAGGGGCTTCCTTAATGGGACATGTCCCCCAAAAACCATTTCAGCAAAATTTGCTTTGCAAAAGCCAAATGTGACTCCTTCTCTTCTGAGCATTATAGTGCGCCCGCAGTGCGTACACATATGTGGTGTTTCCCTTCTCAGAAGAAATGGGGTTACAAATTTTGGGGGGCTTTTTCTCCTATTACCCCTTGTAAAAATGTAAAATTTGGTGGAAAACTAGCATTTTAGTGAAAAAATAAATAAAATTATTTACACATCCAAATTTAACAAAAAGTCGTGAAACACCTGTGGGGTGTTAAGGCTCACTGTACCCCTTGTTACGTGCCTTGAGGGGTGTAGTTTCCAAAATGGTATGTTATGTGGGGTGTTTTTGCTGTTCTGGCACCATAGGGGCTTCCTAAATGTGACATGCCCCCCAAAAACCATTTCAGAAAAACTCACTCTCCAAAATCCCACTGTCGCTTCTTCCCTTCTGAGCCCTCTAGTGCACCCGCTGAACACTTGACATACACATATGAGGTATTTCCTTACTCGAGAGAAATTGGGTTACAAATTTTAGGAAGATTTCTCTCCTTTTACCCCTTGTAAAAATTCAAAAACTGGGTCTACAAAAACATGCCATTGTAAAAAATGAAGATTTTGAATTTTCTCCTTCAATTTGCTGCTATTTCTGTGAAACACCTAAAGGGTTAACAAACCTTTTGAATGTCATTTTGAATACTTTAAGGGGTGCAGTTTTTATAATGCGGTCATTTATGGGGTATTTCTAATATGAAGGCCCTTCAAATCCACTTCAAAACAGAACTGGTCCCTGAAAAATTTCGATTTAGAAAATTTTGTGGAAAATTGCTGCTATACTTTGAAGCCCTCTGATCTCTTCCAAAAGTAAAAACATGTCAACTTTATGATGCAAACATAAAGTAGACATATTGTATATGTGAATCAATATATAATTTATTTGGAATATTCATTTTCCTTATAAGCAGAGAGCTTCAAAGTAAAAAAAAAAAATTGCAAAATTTTCAATTTTTTCATAACATTTTGGAATTTTTCACCAAGAAATGATGCAAGTATCAACAAAATTTTACCACTAACGTAAAGTAGAATATGTCACGAAAAAACAATCTCGGAATCAGAATGAAAGGTAAAAGCATCCCAGAGTTATTAATGCTTAAAGTGACAGTGGTCAGATGTGCAAAAAATGGCCGGGTCCTACAGTGAAAATTGTCTGGGTCCTTAAGGGGTTAAATGGAACCTTACAGGAGGGTCACCCACACTAAGGCTGCATTCACACTGCGGTTTGGAGCGTACGGCTGCCGGATCCGGCTGTGGGAGGGGAAAACCGTGCGCTCCAGTACCCCAGCCGGACCAGCGCCAAACTCCATTGACTTAAATTAGTCGAACGAGTCAAACAGTGACTCTGGTCAGCTCATTTTTGCCCCGTATCCGTTTTTGTGACCGGACCTAAAACCGTAGTTTACTGTGGTTTTAGGTCCGGGTCACAAAACCGGATATGGGCCAGAAATGAGCCGACTAGAGTCATTGTTTGACTCCGGTCAGCTCATTAAAGTCAATAGAGTTTGGCGCCAGTCCTGGGGTACGGGAGCGCACAGTTTTCCACTCCCCCAGCCGGCAGCTGTATGCTCCAACCACAGTGTGAATGCAGCCTAACCTGAAAATACAGAGCCCATATGACCCTCTTTCTAACAATGTTTACCTTATGTAAATCCGTCCAGCCCTTCAGGAGAAATAAGCAAATATTTATTCATGCTTATTTACAAAAACTATCGAACACTCGAACAGGGCCAGCTCTACCATGGATCCCTCTGGGTCCATTGGACACTGGCAGCACATACCTTGACAGGAGTGGCATACGTATTGCTGTCCAAGAGCATTTTTTTTCCTTACATTTATTTTTTTTGGTTACTCATTTTAAAGGAGTACTCCAGGAACTAAAAACTTATCCCCTGTCCTAAGGATAGGATATAAGTGTCAAATCGAAGGGGGTCCAACTGCTGGGTCCCCTGCGATCCCCCCGTACAGGGCCCTGGCAGTCTGCACAAAGGGCACGTGTCAAACACCGCACGAAGCGGGAGCTGACACGTCCCCTCAATACAACACTATGGGAGATCCGGCAAGCTGCATTCGGCAATCTCCGGCTCTGCCACAGTGCTGCATTGAGGTGGCATGTCGGTCGCCGCTTCGTGTGGACTGGCAAGGCTGGAAGGGGGATCGCAGGGGTCCCAGCTGTCGGACGCCCGATCTGACACTTATCTTCTATCCTTAGGATAGGGGATAAGTTTTTAGATCCTGGAGTACTCCTTTAAAGGAAAACTGTCACTAAACTGCCCCAGCACTAACCAGAGGTACTGGCTGGTAGTGCGGGGGACATTGATCAATATGCTGCCTACCATGCCCGGATCCGTAATGCCGTTCGCCCGTTATCTTCATTATTCTTGACAAGGATCCATCTGGCACTGTGATATCAGCGACGCTCATCTGCAGCGCCGCCGGCTTATGAATATTCATGCTCTCCCTCTCCTCCCCGCTCGGTATGTGACTCCACTGCACATGTGCCGCTTCCTGTGTATATCCGCAGCCGTCACACCCCCTACCATAGACTTGCATTGAGGGGGCGGGGTGTGACATCATGAGGGGGCAGGGCTACGACATCACGAGCTCCCAGCGCCGGCTCTAAGCATTCGTAACATTTTGTTCCAAACACTGAGCATCGGAGTACCCCTTTAATGGCAAATGTTTTGTCTTATGATAGTAGCCTCTTTCAGCAGTATAATGCGTTCTCCCACAATAGTAAAATTGTTAGGGTGTGTTCACACTACGTTATCATTTCTAATATATGCATTTGGTTAATGGATGCTAAAAACAGATACTGCAGTATGCCATCCATTTCCATTGAGTTACATTATAAAAAAAAAAAGGTACATGAGAGCCTAAATGTGTTTACTTTTCCATCAAAGGGTTTCTCTTTTTTGCAGGGTGTGAAATAACTGGTACCATTGGGGTACAAACAGCTTTTTGATTGCATTTTAATCAGTAATATGTAGTTCTGATTCAATTCCCAGCCACGTCTCCTCTTCATCACTCTCAGTTTTTGAGCCTGTAACGGAGGATGAGGTTTCCAGGCTCCTCTCCTCCGCACGCCCCACTACCTGCTCTAGTGACCCCATGCCTTCACACCTCATCCAGTCTCTCTCTCCAGCTATCAGCTGTCACCTAACTAAAATCTTTAACCTCTCCCTCTCTTCTGGGGTCTTTCCCTCCTCCTTCAAACACTCTATCATAACCCCACTATTGAAAAAACCATCTTTGGACCCGTCCTGTGCAGCCAACTATCGACCAGTCTCAAATCTCCCCTTTATCTCCAAACTCCTGGAACGCTTGGTCTACTCCCACCTTATCCGCTATCTCTCCGAGAACTCTTTCCTTGACCCCTTACAGTCTGGTTTCCGCTCCCTTCACTCCACAGAAACGTCCCTAACCAAAGTCACTAACGATCTTCTGACGGCCAAATCAAATGGCAATTTCTCTTTACTGATTCTCTTGGACCTGTCTGCGGCTTTTGACACTGTGGATCACCAACTCCTCCTCAGTAGTCTCCGCTCCATCGGTCTCAAGGACTCTGCTCTCGCCTGGTTTTCCTCCTATCTCTCTGGCCGCTTCTTTAGCGTCTCGTTTTCTGGCTCTTCTTCTTCTCCTCTTCCCCTTGCTGTCGGGGTTCCCCAGGGATCGGTCCTGGGTCCTCTACTCTTTTCACTCTACACATCCCCCATTGGAAAAACAATCAGTAGATTTGGTTTCCAGTACCACCTCTATGCTGATGACACCCAACTCTATACCTCTTCCTCCAACATCACCCCTGCACTCCTACAGAATACCAGTGACTGTCTCTCTGCCGTCTCAGACATCATGTCCTCTTTATATCTGAAACTAAATCTTTCGAAAACAGAACTTCTTGTCTTTTCTCCATCAACTGATACTGTACCTAACCCTGACATTTCCATCTCGGTATGTGGTACTACCATAACTCCCGGGCAGCAGGTTCGCTGTCTTGGAGTTATACTTGACTCTGATCTGTCTTTCACTCCCCATATTCAGTCTCTTTCACGTTCTTGTCACGTGCATCTCAAAAACATTTCAAGAATCCGCCCGTTTCTCACTATTGAAACTGCTAAAACTCTCATTATTGCTTTGATTCACTCCCACCTCGACTACTGTAACTCTTTACTAATAGGCCTTCCTTTCTCCAAACTCTCTCCTCTCCAGTCCATCCTTAATGCCGCAGCCAGACTCATCTTCCTCTCCAGCCGCTACACCGACGCCTCCTCCCTGTGCCAGTCACTACACTGGTTACCAATTCAGTCCAGAATACAGTACAAAATCCTCAGTCTCACACACAAAGCTCTCCACAATGCTGCACCTCCCTACATCTCCTCTCTCATCTTGTTCTCTCCGATCTGCTAATAATCTCACACTAACATCTTCTATAATCCGAACTTCTCACTCCCGTCTCCAAGACTTCACTCGTGCTGCACCGGTTCTCTGGAATGCTATCCCTCAATCCCTCAGACTCAACAACAACATCCACAGTTTCAAACGTGGCCTAAAAACACATCTCTTCAGACAGGCCTATAACAGTCTCTAATTGGCCTCAACATATCCCCAACATATCCTCAATATATCCCCACACCTCTTGTTTGAATAGTTATTGTGTAATATTATGTCTGATAGTTGTCTTTGTTTGTACCCCATAATTGTAAGCGCTGCGGAATCTGTAGGCGCTATATAAATAAATAAATAAACCTTCTTTATACTTTCTATACATTTTTTTTTACATTTTTGATAAATGAAAGCATTAGACAATAGTTTATGGGGGTTTGTTTTTTCATACATTGTATATAATTTTTGCTTTGCATTTTTAGTCCCACTAGGGAACTACACCATGGGTGTACAATACTTCTGTATAACACTGACAAACATCAGGGTAGGCCCTAATAGGTATACAGAGATGGCAGAACTGGGGCTTTACCTGATCTTTAGCTGCTTTGACAAGGTTTTAGAACTCTGCAACCATGATGGCAGTGGGCTGACAGTGGTTGCCCCCTCCTTCTGTCTGAGATTACCGTATTTTTCGCCCTATAGGACGCACCCAATTTATAGGTGCAAAATCTAGAAAAATAAAGATTTTGAACCCAATAGTGGTCTTCAACCTGTGGACCTCCAGATGTTGCTAAACTACAACTCCCAGCATGCCCGGACAGCCGTTGGCTGTCAGGGCATGCTGGGAGTTGTAGTTTTGCAACATCTTGAGGTCCGCAGATTGAAGACCACTGTATAGGAGGTAATATTCACGTGTCCCCGCCGCTCCGGACCCGTCACCGCTGCCCTGGATGTCGCTCCATCGCTGTCCCCATCGCTCCGGAACGTCTCTGCTGCTGGCCGGGTATCCTCGCTCTCCGTCGCCGCCATCACGTCGTTACTCACGCCGACGCATGTACGCGACAATGTGATGACGAGGAAGGAGAGCGCCGGCGATACAGGGGATCCCTGAACGGAGAAGACACCGAGGAGGCAGGTAAGGTCCCTCCCGGTGTCCTGTAAGAACTAACCCGGCTATTCAGTCGGGCTGTTCGGGACCGCCGCAGTGAAATCGCGGCGGTCCCGAACAGCCCAACTGAACAGCCGGGTTAGTGTCACTTTCCCTTCAGACGCCGCGGTCAGCTTTGATCGCCGCGTCTGAAGGGTTAATACAGGGCATCACAGCGATCGGTGATGTCCTGTATTAGCCGCGGGTCCCGGCCATTGATGGCTGCAGGGACCGCCACGATAGGGGTGTATTCGCCATATAAGACGCACCGACTCTTTCCCCCCATTTTTGGGGAAGAAAAAGTGCGTCTTATACGACGAAAAATACGGTATGTTTACACAAGGTAAAAACCTTGTAGATTTTGACACCATGGGTATTTTTGCATCAATATCTGTGCATTTTTAATACTTCCCAATGGTACCAAACATGTATGGTGGATGTCAGAAAGGGGTAAATGCTATGGCGGATCTGTGTTATATGCATGGCATACTTTATTCATAGGATACAAGTCTCGGGGATGTGCTTGGGTCTTTTTATCTTTCATTTGCTAGACTATAATGGGCAAGACATATCGATACAGATTGGGGGCCAGCCATATCGATCTAAAATTTCTTAATGTTAATTTCATGTTTCTTGGTTAATTTAAAGCTGTTAGAATAACACCTACAAACTTTAGCATCTTTTTGTATATGCGTTTTTGAGGGTTTTTAAGAAGCCCACTGAAGTCTATAAGGCATGTTTTCAGAGTTTAAAGGCATCTGGCTTCAGAGTTGTTAGCTATGAAACCCCCCAAAAATTTTGATAAAATGCTGCATGAAATGGCATAAGGGTAGTTTCACACATGCAGTTTTTTTTAATGTTGCCTTTTTTTAAGCCAAACTAAGGAATTACTACAAAAAAAAGTGCATCCATACATTCCTTTCTTTTTACATTCACTCAATTGTTTGAAAAGAAATGCACTAGAAACTGCATATGTGAATCCAGCCTAAAGCCTCATACACATGACCATATTACAGTACAGTTTGGTGCAAAGCACCTTTACTATACCTCTTATGCATTCCATTTTATCCCCATGTAAGGAGTTATTCTGTCCTAGATATAATGCTTACAGGGCTCATTTTCCAGCACTGAGCCTTGTATGTCAATCAGTAAAAGCAAGGGCAGATGGGGGAGGTTGGAGCATGTATGCTGCAGCTTGGCACCACCTCCTTGACACTTGAGTTCTGAGCATAACATAGACCTAACAGATTCCCTATAATAAACTTTAGACAGGTTGCCCACCATATACTATATAATACTAACCAGGGCTAGTGCAGGTATTTGCCACCCTAGGTCAAACCTTATTTTGTCACCCTTTGGCCCTACCCCTTGGTTGCACCTTTTTTTGCACTATACTGTTACTGAATAAAGTAAATCTATACAGAGATCAACATTTTCACAAACAGAGACCATATAGTGGTAGATACCAGCTTCAGACCGGATAAGTTATTACAACTATATGTAGTGACTCACAAGTGATGTCTTCTCTGATCGGAGTCATTCATTTTTCTTTTACTTCTTCATCTGGCTCAAACCATTATGAAGAATTCTCCAGGCTTGACTTGTCTTCACGGAATCTGCCAAACATTTTAGACTCCTCATTCCAGCGCAATTCTCACTTCTATACAAACTATCCATGTGTATTGCTCCACACAGTAATAGTGCCCACTTTCTGCCCCCATTTTGCTGGCCCTTTACATTACCCCCATATATTAGGCTTCTCATTTCCCCCCATATAACAGGCCTCTCACATTGCCAATACATTGCGATTACATTTTCTGCACATTTCCCCACACTCACTCACATTGCCCACCGTATTCACTCACATTGCCCCCCATATTCACTCACATTGCCCCCCATATTCCCTCACATTGCCCCCCATATTCACTCACATTCCCCCCATGTTTCTCATATTGCCCCCTATATTCCTTACATTGCCCCATATATACTCACATCCCCCCATATTCCTCAGCTTGCCCCCTATATTCCTTACATTGCCCCACCACCTTGCTAACATTGCCCCCCCATATTTTTTATAGTGCCCCAATATATTCCTCACATTGCCCGCATATTCCTCACTTTACCCCCATTTTCCTCACATTGCCCCCCCCCCCGTATTCCTAACATTGCCCCCATATTCCTCACAGTACCCCCTTATTCACTCACACTGCCCAATAAAGAAAGAAAAACACCACTCACCTCTCCATCGTTCTCCTGAAGCTCCAGGTGCTCCCCTCCCACCGCTCCTATTTTTTTCGTGCAGGCAGTGGCATACAGAGATGCTGCACACACAGGAAGCATTGCCTGAAGTGACAGGGCGAGCCGCGAGGCTCCATCCAGTTACTGCCACAGTATTCTTTAAACTCTGTGTGTGTCTTAAGGGCATACTTAAAGTTTGGTTTGTCCAGAATGTGCGCCATGAATCCTCAGGGCACTCTAGGCCAGCGCCTACCTCGCCTATTGTTGGCACCGGCCCTGAACCAACACCGTTGTTCAGACAAAAAATGTAGTTTTTGTTGCAGGGTTTTGTACATTTTTTGAGTCAGAACCAGGTGTGAATTCAAAAGAAATATAAATGATGGTGTTATACCTTTCCTTTCTCCTACAGCCACTTCTTTCTTTGGCTCAAAGAACTGCATTAAAAACTGCAGTGGTAGTTTTCTTAAAAAAAATAAAAAAAGTTTGTGTGTTCCACAAGCCTTATGGAGTAACTCACCATTATATCCAGGCAAAGAATGTTTAAGGTTTACTAGCAGTAGTATTGTAGATTACACATATTGGCAGTATTGTAGATGACATATATACAGTCCAATTGTTACGTTGAAAAAAATGAAATTCTGACTCCAATATTTTTTACAGGAACAGACAAAAAGTTATTAAGATTAATAAACAGATAGCAAACATATAATCACAAGCAGACTAATTTCTTTTATTATATAATAATACAAAGCAAATATTTCTGTAGGTGTGTTTACACAGCATAAAATCTGTACTCTGCACTTTGCCACGTTAATCCAACAAAGATAATAACAGTAGAGCAGGATGTTCATACCCAATGCTGTATTACAGGGGATTACATTGCATCTAGGTGATAACTGAGGACTTGTAGTGCCGCCAGGTCTTGTTTCTTTCCTTTGTACAACATTTACATTGGTATAACACTGGTGTCCAGAGATACTGAAAGCTAAAATTGTACAGATATTGTATCCTGACATGAACTGTTTGCCATATTTCTCAAGCCATTATTGAAGAATTTTGCACCATGGCAGGCCACATTAACCTACTAAAAGAGTCGACTGCCATTCGGAAATACTATCGTAATGAAGTTGTGTACTTGGTCTACAAGAATATTTTGATAGGTGGCATGCCTCAAAGTTCCATCCACATGAATGCTATGATCCAAGGCTTCCCTCTGATTGGCCATGGGCTCACCGCTGCTCTTTTCTAAACTGCAGGCAGCTTTATGCCTGTGGCCTTGACGGAAGAAAGATGTCGCACCCCAGCACAGGCAGTATGGTTGGTGACATCATCATGCCAGCTGCCTGCACAGGGGACGCGACCTGCAGGTAAAGTTGGAAGTTGGAAAAGGTAAGTTACTTTTTTATTTATTTCATTCAATTGGCACAAAGGGGACTCTGTTAGGTGGGAAGGGGCGATATTGTGTGGGGCATTTACGTTTCAGATCATTTTTGAGGGACTAACTACTGTGTAGGGATTTAAAGGGTTCTAACTACTTTGTAGGGGTACTGGTGGGGGCTAAATATTGTGTGGGGCACTAATAAGGGCTAACTACTGTTTGGGAAGCACTATTAGGTGACAATTAACTATTTTATGGAGGATACCTTTTTTGCTGGGGACAAACTACTGTGAAGGTGCAATATTAGAAGGGGCTAATTACTGTGTGGGGCACTATACGGGTAACTACTGTGTTGGGACATCATAAAGAGGTGACTACTGTGTGCTGGCAATGTTAGGGGGTGAACTTCTGTGGTGACACTATTGGGGGCCAGCTACTGTGTGCAGTACGATTAAGGCAGCTTACTGCTTTGTGGGTGTACTATTGAGGGTATCTACTTTGTCAGGACACTACTATGGAGTAACTACTGTGTAGAGGTACTATCGAAAATTAGCAATAATGGCAAACAAGATACTAAATGGCTTTTTACTTTAAAGTGCCTACTATGTTAACCAAATTAAATGACTTAGGTCCCACAATATAACACTCAATGCATACAAGCCTATGAGTGAACTCCTAACCAAACTACACAGAAAAAACTATAGAAAACTGGAGTCAGTTAAAAGATATATAGATAAAGATATATAAATATATAGATTATTTTCTGTCAGTGCATGATGGGAGTTGTAGCTTGCAACAGCTGGAGAGTCATAGGCTGGGATAAAATGAATAAGTACATAGTGGCACAGTTCATTAGTGTGGTACTCATCTACTTATAGTTAGGGTCTGCTTATCTAGGTCTGCCATGAAATAAAAGTCTGAGTTGAGCACTAGAGCCTGTTTCACACCTAGCAGCCACACTGCAATGCAAGAAAGAGGTGCTGCCTGTTGCATCTAGTATGACCTGAACATTGCCACATACGGTGCCCCTGAAAAGAATGCTGCCACACACTGTTCCCCTAAATATAATACTACCACACACTATGAATATAATACTGCCACATGCTGTACCCTGAATACTGCCCCCCAATATAAAATTGCCAATCCTGTGCCCCTTGTTGAAACCGTAAGTGATGTTTCTGGGTCCCCTCAAACAATGGATGATGCTGCCCTCCTAATAAACTGTGCCACTGCCCCTCTTAATAAGCTGTGCCACTGCTCCCTTAATTAACCTTACTACGATGCCACCCAAATGAACTGTGCCACTATGCTCTTAATCATTTTATCCTAATCTGTGACTCTCCAGCTGTTGCAAGTTACTGAAGTGTGGAGGAATATTTGCACCTTGTGATTTTCTCATTTTCTATCCTATATTTTTGGAGCAATACACATGCTCAAGCTCCCCCTAGTGGCAACTACCAGCAGATTTACAAGAGCCTATCTCTGCCATGAACCTGGAAGATATCCCTAAGGGCTCGTGCACACTGAGGAAATTCAGCGAGGAAATTCCTAGCTGAATTTTCTTTGTGGATTGGCAATCTGTTCATACTGAGGAAATGTAGAGAAAAAAAATAGAGACCGCACGAGTTTGGCCTCGTCTATTACCCCAAGCAAATAAGAACAATACTAGATGTTGGGGCTACCGACACGTCTACTGGGTGGCCGCTCACCTCAAAGCAATAGGACATGCGCATATCACCCTAATGTATAGGGTACAATCCGATGAGAACCGCTGCTGAAGCCAGGAGGTTACAGGAGGCAGGTTCCAGTCCTGGTGAAGTAGCAAGGAAGAGGGGAGGAAGGAGACCTATCAACCCAGGCGCTGCGGATGCTTATCCCAAGGATGGATGGAGACAGATTGGTACTATAACAGATCCCTCGGCAGGGACCACTTTATTGTTTTGAAAAAATTATAAAAAATGAGCAGAGTACAGATTATGCGTTTCAAGGGAAGCACCCTCTTGATCAGATCTGATGAATCTGTACTCTGCTTATTTTTATTATTTTTTTAAAACAATAAAGTGGTCCCTGCCGAGGGATCTGTGATAGTACCAATCTGTCTCCATCCATCCTTGAGATAAGCATCCGCAGCACCTGGGTTGATAGGTCACCTTCCTCCCTTCTTCCTTGCATACTGAGGAAATGACAAGGAAAAATAATGAGGAAAAGCTGAATGCACACTACGGAAATTCAGCAGGGAACTTCCTTCCTGTATTCAATAAGTGGATCCCCCTTATTGTGGGAGATTTTATGATATTTCATGAGAGAGCAGTTCTTTATCATTGTCCAGGATAAGGAACACATAGCTGGTTTCTTTTAAAACCAATGCCATAACTCTCTATAGGTTGTTTATAGAATTGCAACTCATTCACGTCAATGGAACTGAGCTGCAATACCAGACACAACTATGTACTTTTGTGGTGCTGTTTATGTGATGTTTTGATCAAATTACACATAAAAGCTAAAAGTATCAAGACGTTGCAGAATTCTGAGATATGCAAATGTGCCAGTTCTAATGTTACCCAAAGGCTATGTTCACATGATGTAATTTCCGTGTGTACAGCAGCAGCAAAGTCCCCTTGATTGCAATGGGATTCTGCTACACTCTTCACATGGCAGAATTTACATGCCAGATATTTCTGTAATTCAGATTCTGGCATCTGCAGAAAGAATAGTCATGTCTATTCTTTCTGCGGATTCCACAACAAAACGCATCTATGAGATGGCGCATTTCTGAGCAGTCCTAGCAGTCCTAGCACTCTGTCTGTGGAATGTCCGCACAAAATTTTTCCCCCCGGACATTCTACCATCTGAACACAGCCTAAAGGAGTTCTCCCACAGAAGATACATGTCATTACATGACCACAGGTAGGAGAACTTTGATTGGAAGGGGGATAAGTTCCTTGATACTGTAAAACTCTTTTAAAGGAAAACCGTCATCAGTTCACCCAAACTAAATCCAATACACTGGGTTATAGTGTGGGTGAACAGGAGACCAATGACCGGGTTAAATACGTACCTGCACTCCGGAGTGCTGTCCCCCGAAGATCTGCATCCATCTTCAGTGAATTGCGCGCTGGAGGCGGGCTTGCCGGCTCAATTGTCACGGATCATGTGAGCGGTGCGCCGACTGAGCGCTCACATAACCCACGACAATTTTGATTCAAATTGAGCCGGTGGGATTGTTTAAAAATATTTTTAAACAAAATAAGTATGTTTAAAATTGCCTTACTCTGACCCCTATAACTTATACAGTATACAGGGCTGTATGAGGACTCAATTTCTGAACCATGATCTGTAGTTTTTATTGGTACCACTTTTGCATGTAACTTTTTAATCATATTTTATTGAATTTTTGGGGGATGTGATGTGACCAAAAAGCAGCAATTTTGGACTTTTTCTTAGTTTACGCCATTCACCATACGGGATCATTAACATTATATTTTAATAGTTCAGCCATTTATGCATTTTCTTTTTAATAATTTTTTTTGTCAAATATGAAAAAGGATTTACATTTTTATTAGGGAAGGGGTTTATTCACATTTAACAAAAAAAATGTTTTACTTTTTTTTACTATTTATTTTATACTTTTAATGTCCCCATATTTGGTTGCTAATACTGTTCAGTGCTATGCATAGGCATAGCACTAATCAGTATAATCTGCAATCTACGTCCTGCGATCGCTTCATGTACAGGACATAAATGCCTATTGCCCTTAAAGGGGTACAGGTGGAAAACACTTTTTTTTTTTTTAATCAACTGGTGCCAGAAAGTTAAACAGATTTGTAAATTACTACTATTTAAACATCATAATCCTTCCAGTACTTATCAGCTGCTGTATACTACAGAGGAAGTTCTTTTCTTACTGGAATTATTTTCTATCTGACCACAATGCTCTCTGCTGACACCTCTGCCCATGTCAGGAACTGTCCAGAGTACAAGCAAATCACCATAGCAAACCTCTCCTTCTCTAGACAGTTCCTGACATGGTCAGCAGAGAGCACTGTGGTCAGACTGAAAAGAACTCCAGAAAAAAAATACTTCCTGTGGAGCATACAGCAGCTGAAAAGTACTGGAAGGATTAATATTTTTAAATAGAAGTGATTTACAAATCTGTTTAACTTTCTGGCACCAGTTGATTAGAATTTTTTTCCCCACTGGAGTAACTCTTTAAGGTGTGAAAAAAAAAAAAAAAAAAAAGATAAACATGTCACAATGAGTTTTTATACCTGTGCTGTGTCTTTTATGTTCATTACGACAAAGCTGCTTCCCTTGACCTTTTTTCTTTTTCTTTTCTTCTTCAAGACTGAGTGCTTTCTGAGGAGCTTGTCCTAGAATCACCTTCAGACTACTGTCTT
This sequence comes from Hyla sarda, assembly GCF_029499605.1. Taxonomy (NCBI): domain Eukaryota; kingdom Metazoa; phylum Chordata; class Amphibia; order Anura; family Hylidae; genus Hyla; species Hyla sarda. The sequence goes on along the minus strand of NC_079191.1, from coordinate 256,989,475 downwards.
TGCTGGGTGGAGGGTCAACATGTGAATTACTGGCTGTGAGCTCTGGATTCTGCTTCACAGACTTTCGCTTTTTCAACCTAAACAAGCAGAAAGAAAGAGTTAATAAACACCGATGTAAAGAGGCAGCACAAGAATAATTGAATAAACCCCTGAAATTATCAGAATTTTTTTGCATTGATTACTAATAAAATGTGGTCTTATTATTTAACACACAATTAAAAACAAACACAATGAAAACAATGAAACTAAATGACTAACAGAAACAATCTTACAATTTCATTATTACAATTATTAGCCCATTACATGACACTGCCGCTCAGTCTATCACCGGCCAAACCAGTGGTCGCTGATTAGCTCAACGCAGTGTTAGGTGTCAGGCAGCAAAAGCCGAAAGAAGACTGGGGCTGGAGGACAGGAGACCGATTCCAGCGGTGGAAGGTAATTTGAAGTTTATAATTTTTATTATGGCAGCCTGGGCAGAATACAAAAATGTAAAAAAAAAAATCTGGATAACCCCTTTAACCAAATGTGTATCTCCTTGTTATAGTAATCATTGCACTTTGGGTCCCCATACCATCCAGAACATAATTCTGTCTGGCTACAGCATCAACTTTGTCCCAGCTAAAGCACAGGCAGGGACAAAGTCCAAAAAGTGAGGGTGGGACTATTACTCCTTTGTACTCCTGTCCTATCAGACTTCTAACTGATAACAGTGAAGAGACCTAGCAGAAAAGACTCAGCTAGGAAGTGAATGCATGTGAGGGCAAGTTCAGTGCTTATTTTGGATACGCCCCTTCCTGAGAAGTGGATGTCAGAATGAGTGAGCAGCAGAAAAGAGGGATTTGTGAGCCAAATACAGAAGCTAGACACATATAAAAGACATGTATAGCATTTGCATGACCTAGTGAATAACACATATAACCATTATTTGTTTCTGTGATATGACAGGCTTTAAGTGAAGGTGATCAGATTGGAAATGTTGGTATCACAGGTATTTTGTTCAATAAATATAGGCACACAAAGCCTGGTTAGTGATAAATTTGTTCTTCTCAATAAATATTGAATAGTGTGGGCTATGCTTTGTTGTAAACAACTTTCCGAAGATATGTTACAGCAATACAGGTCTATAAAACCATTGCTAAAGACCCGTGTGTACATGAAGCCAAGGTTAGGCAAGCTGTCTACAACTGGAGAGAACATGGCTCTCCCTAGGAATTGATGTCCTGTCAAAATCACTCCAGTAGTACAACCACCAATCCTGAAAAACGTGACAAGAAACCCAAGGGTAAGGTCTAAAGACCTTCGAATGATATTCATATAATGACATTACAAAAAAGGTGCTGCTGTCCAAACAGAACATTGTGGCCAGTTTGCCAGAGATCACCTGGATGTTCCACATTGCTTCTGGAAAAATGTTCTTCAAACAGATAAAATGTAACTTTATAGCACAAATGTGCAACTCTGTATTTGGAGATGAAAAAGAAGGCTACACACCAAAAGCTTGTCCCAACTGTGCCGAATGGTGGAGCATTATTGTGCAGGAAGAATGGCACGCACAACTGATGGAGCCTTGTGAAGGCCCTGTAAACAAGTGCTGATCCCATAACTAATGCAGTTTTTACAAGTAAAAACTGGAACTCCAAAAGGAGCCATTATAACAGTGGGAATGTTGGTGACTGTTTGGTTATGTCAGACAATAGGGTCATCACAACATCATGGCTTCCATTAGAAACTGAGCAGCACCATCTGCTTTCATTTTGACCGCTGAGCACCCGCCCTGGCCAGTGATTGGCTGAATGAGTATTTTCTGAGAAACAAAAGCAGAAAGCACTGCTCAGCCAAGAGCAGCCTGTCATCATCGGACAACAGCAGCGGGGGATCGGGCAGGTATAACTTCTTTTTTGATGCACATCAGTTTTGTCAGTACATAGATTTCTAGTGGTCCTTTTATACCTAGGCCTGGTCATAGACGGGGATTCTTTACTGTATAGACCCCACCACACACACACCACCATACATATTAGACTAAAGTGAGCCAAACCTGGACCAGCTGACTAATGGGATTCTTCCTTGACAGATGACATGAGGGAAGAGAAAGATCAGGCATGGTGGCTTACCCTTCTCTCACCTTTCAGAATGTATGAACACTCAGTGTTCATGTGTATGGAGTGAGCAGGAGAGTATAGCTGTCAGTCAAAAGCTTGTGTGTATGGGTACTTTAAGAGAAGTGAGACTATGGAACTCTCTGCCAATCTTTTAGGGTTTCTAGATTCTGGAGATAAGACACTGAGTTATTCTTATTACCATATTTTGAGTATATTTTGAGTCGGGGAGGAAATGTTTCCCTGCTATGGTGCAATTGGCAAATGCCTCTTTGGGTTTTTACCATTCATTGGATCAACACGATAGTATTATAGGTTGGATTAGATGGGCATTTTTTCAACCTTATTAACCATTACTGTATAAATAAAGTAGGAATTGGTCAGAAGTGTTTTATATACAGACACTGTACATGAAAATGTGAAATTCTGTGAATGCTTCCAAACTAAAGAATTGAGTACACTAATACGTGTTTTTTAATGTCATACAATCCATGTCTAACACCAAGTGCCTGCAGCAATGCAGAACTGAATTAGTTCCGCTCTTATGAAGCAATTTATGAAAATCCAATTTTATCTAAATGTAAGAGCTTTAGAAAAACTCTTCATGCTTTCTTCTTTCTTCGTCCTATCATGCTGGTTACAGGATTTTAGTGAATCTGTTCTTGGACCCACACTATTAAGATACTATACAAAATATTTGATATTTTTTATTTGCTACAGTGCATTTCTATACATAGAAACATAACATAACATAAAAGAGAGGGACTTTATCTGGTGTATTAAGCTTATAGGGAACAGCCAGGATACAGGTAATGTAATAACTATACTGCCACACCACCTCCATATATCTCTATGGGAGAGCTGAAGACTGCGGAACGGCTTTCTCATTGAGATATATGGGTGAGCCGGGGCTCTGTACTATACAGGAGATCACATGGGGGCCCTAGCGAGCAGAGAACCAGCCCCAACCCCCCCCCCCCCCCCAAAGTGCGGACAGGAGATACTCCTTTAACAGAATTATCCGCAAGCTACTCTGGTGTCCTTTTGGCCATGTGTGCTTAGGGTCATTGTCTTGTTTGAAGGTGAACTTTCATCTCAGTCTGAGGTCAGGTCTTTATTAAAAATATCTCTGTACTTTGCTCCATTCAGCTTTTCCTCAACCCTGACCAGTACTCCTGTTCCAGCCACTGGGACAGAAATGACGGTTAGAATTTAGGCCATAAATCTCAGTTTCATCACACAAGAGAATCTTCTTTCTTACAGTCTGAGGCCCTGGAAGAAGCCATTCTGTGCGAAACGTTGGGTGGTGACGGCTCACCAGATTACCTCTCTACCACTTGGTAATATTATTGTGTTTTTTATACTTGATTTCATTATTCCTATGGGTTAGGTCATGTTTAAATGCTGAGCAGCAATTGCTGCTAGTGCTACTATGTACATTTTCTGAGGTATTACATAAGCAACTTTTCCCTACTATTCTATATTTTGGTCATTTGGGTGAGCCCTCATCTTTAGTCTATTCCACTTTGGCATCCCTTACTCCTTGTCTGTATTGTTTCAGTAGTGAGTTTTCCTTTCTTTTTTAAGATACATATTTAAAATGTATGTTTTTTTGCATTTATGTACTAATAAAGCTATTATTTGATTCATATATGCGCTGTTCTCTTTTTTGTTGATATTTTCAGTTGGAATAAGGGTGACCAGCCTCCAATTTATTGATGCACAATTGGAACCAAAATGTCCAGTATAATTTCCAGATACATGCACAGAGAATTTGATTAAAGCATAGTTATGTGGCATACAATGTTTGTCTAGTAGCGGTGTATCTACTGTAGTATGCTTTGAATTGAACAATTGTTCTCTATACCAATGATTTTTTTTTTTGATTTTTTTTTTAGGTGGGGGTTCCTAGTTAAAAAATTTTTGGAAATCCACATTATCCTGTCTGAGTTGTACAGGCAGTTATTTGTCCCTTAAACGAGTGGTTTTTGATCAGAAATGCATTGTCAGCTGTGAGACCTTATATACTATAAGGGGTACTCCGGTGGAAAAAAAAAAATAAATCAACTGGTGCCAGAAAGTTAACTGTCAAACTTCTATGGTTAATATTAAAATAACTAATACCTGCGCTCCGGCTGGACACGCCGGCCGGGAGCGCTATCTTCTTATTTCCCCACGGTGGGACTGGGATTCGTATCGCAGGATGCGCCTACATGGGAATCCCAGCCCGTCATTCACCTCCCTCATCTTCCACCTCTCTGTGTCCTCGCAGCCCCAGCGCGAGTGCCCCCGCCTCCTAGGGAGCGCGCGCGCCAGAGCTCTTTTACTTAAAGGACCAGTGCTCTATTAATCAAGTGTCTACAACGGTCCCCTGTCCTTAAATATCAGCTCCTCCCTTGTTTCCTGGATGGATCTTTGTTGCCTTTGTGCCCTAGAGAAAGCTTCTGTGTTCCTGATATCTGTGTTCCTGATCCTAGTTCCATTACCTTACCCTGCACCTGTGCAGCCTGCCCTAACCTACTGCTTCCTGCCACATCCCAGCTACCTGTGTGGACGAGTCGTGCCAGGGGTAGCGACCTGGGTGCTGCCTGCTGCAGCAACACCATCCCGCTTTGTGGTGGGCTCTGGTGAAAACCAGTGGCACCTTAGACTCCGCTCCTTGGCACAGCTCACATCATCATCTACACAGGCCCAGAGGATCCACCACCTGCCGTGACTCATTACAATAATAAAACAAGCAAATAACTATTGTAATAAAACTAGCCCTAAATTGTGGCTGCGCATTTAACATTAAGCTGAATTCTTGTTACCTAAGAAACAGAAGACACAGTAGACTGAGCTACAGGAGAAGGCAAAAGACATATATTAAAGCTGCTGTGTTACCAGTAACTGCAGGGTGCTGCTTATGATATACATCGCATTCCAGTTACCAGAGTAACTGTAGACATCAGCCTACATATAGAATATAGCAGGGAACCAACAATGAATATATTTTAATATCAATGGCAATGAGTTATTGTTTCTGCGATGTATTAAAGGGGTACTCCACTGTCCCTCCGAAGATTGGCATCCATCTTCAGAAAATTGCGCACTGGAGGCGGGCCCGCTGGCTCAATATGAATGTTCATTGTTGCCGGTCATGTGAACGCTGCGCCGACTGAGCGCTCATGTGACTCGCGACTATGAATATTCAAGTTGAGGCGCTGGGCCCGCCTGCAGCACGCAGGCCCGATCTTGAGAGGGACAGATCTCCGGAGTGCCGGTATGTATTTAACCCATTAACCCCCTCATCGGTCTCCTGTTCAGCCACACAATAACCCAGTGTATTGGGTTTAGTGTGGGTGAACAGATGACAGTTTTCCTTAACCTCACATTTCATGCTCTTTTGAAATATATCCATAGACTCTGTTCTAGATTATACCATTAGAGTTAATAAACCTTTATGCAAATTAATTATATGAAAAAAGGCCATACACTTATTATGGAAACTACAAGCAAAAGTCAGATCAGTTGCATGCCTGATATCACCAGTGCCTGATGGACCCCATTGACATATAACAGGGCTGTATAATAGGGTCCATCAGATTACATTACGGTATCGTTATAACAACAGAAAAAGTCTTAAATGAGACACAACAATCTTTGAAAGAGCTCTTGACTTATGCCTTTCTAAAAATAGAATTTGGTTTGTCATTCTCCATACAGTTTGGCCCTCTTTAACAGTAAAGTGAAAGTTCATTCATGTTCTCTCCCGGCTCTGTGTCACGTGATCAAGACAAAATAGTCATGGTAAGTCTATGAACATGTCTGGATCACATGACACACGCAAGGTGGGAGGCAAGAAGAGGAGTGCGTGGCAGCACAGATTTCTCCCGACTTATTCTCCTGATCGGCAGAGGTCTGGACACTCTGACCCCACCGATCAAAACTCTTGATACATCATTTTTCATAATGAGTGTGGATATTTATAGGGGGTTGGTTATCTGACATATTCCAGGTTAATTTTAAACCACAGCTAAACATACTGTATGCTTACCTTTCATTACTGCCCGAATGATACTACTCATAATCATTTTTCAGTGGTGGAACATCACAGAAAAGTAGCAGAGAACAATAAACCCAAGTTGTGTAATGACTGACAAACAAAAATATTTGGCCAGGAAAGTGTCGGAAAATGTGTAATGCTGACAATATAAAAATGGTAAAGAATAGTTTCTCTAGATACACAAACAATACGCGGGTGGATGTCATTCTTGTCACTGTGTCCCCTTTCACCCGTTTCTCAGTGAGGGCAAGTAGTGAACATAAAGCCTGAGAAATCTGATAACATTGATTGTGTCTACATACCAAACAAAAGCAATTACCAAGCCCTTTTGTTTTTTGTAATGTATTATTAATCTGCTGTGCTCTAATACATACAATCTTGTATGCATTTATTAATTTTTTTTTTTTTTGGGGGGGGGGGGTTATTCAAGACATTTGTAATGTTCACAGTTAGTAGAAAGCTTGTATGTCACATGACAGCATGATGTTTCTGTGGTAAACAGAGTTGTTAAAAGCAAAACTATACTTTAAATAGGACATGGGCATACAAAGAAAAACTGGAGTCATTTATCATTTTGTAAAGGATAATACATAATTTTTATTAACATATAGTTTCATTAAAATAGGAGGATATCCACCCAGGAGGGGGATGATGATAAAATACAGGTATCACTCAGATATCATACAAAAGTTCCTTAGTGCATAGTATGAAACAGAGCTAACATGCAGCAAAGTAATAGCAGCAAATAAATGTAAACGTACCGTATTTATCGGCGTATAACACGCACTTTTTAGGCTAAATTTTTTTGCCTAAAGTCTATGTGCGTGTTATATGCCGATACACCCCCAGGAAAGGCAGGGGGAAAGAGGCTGTCGCTGCCCGCTTCTCTCCCCCTGCTTTCCTGGGGTCTAGAGCCCTGCTGCCGGCCCTTCTCTCCCCTCGCTATCGGCGCCGCTGCCCGTTCTGTCCCCCTGACTATCGGTGCCGGCAATGGGGCAGCGGCGCCGACAGCCAAGGGGAGAGAAGGAGCAGCGGCACCCATTGCCGGCGCCGCTGCCCCGTTGCCTCCCCCCATCCCCAGTTGCATAATTACCTGTTGCCGGGGTCTGGTCCGCGCTGCTTCAGGCCTCCGGTGTGCGTCCCCTGCGTCGTTGCTATGCGCTGCACGGCGCATGACGTCAGTGCGCCGCGCCGTGCAGTGCATAGCAACGACGCAGGGGACGCACACCGGAGGCCTGAAGCAGCGCGGACCCGACCCCGGCAACAGGTAATTATGCAACTGGGGATGGGGGGAGGCAACGGGGCAGCGGCGCCGGCAATGGGGTGCCGGCACCGATAGTCAGGGGGACAGAACGGGCAGCGGTGCCGATAGCCAGGGGGAGAGAAGGGCCGGCAGCAGGGCTCTAGACCCCAGGAAAGGAAGGGGGAGAGAAGCTGGCAGCGACGGCCTGTCTCCCCCTGCCTTTCCTGGGGGTGTATCAGGGTATACACGCACCCTTATTTTACCATGGATATTTGGGTAAAAAACTTTTTTTACCCAAATATCCTTGGTAAAATGAGGGTGCGTGTTATAGGCCGGTGCGTGGTATACCCCGATAAATACGGTGAATATAGTGCAAAAATCAAGGTGGGAATCATATACTTAGCCGGTAGTAAACAGGCACAGGATTCCAGTAGGCATTACTATTTATGTTCCCACAGGCCAATCATGTAGTGCTACATCACTTTATTGATTGCCGCACATCCTGGCACACTGACTTCCGGGTACCATGTCACAGGCCTGTCGGCTGACCGGATCACATGACGCTGTGTACCTGGAATCACGTGGGCCGAGGGCTGGCGCACGTGCACTGCGTTGAACTCAGTACTTCGCCCAAGCGAAGTCATATTACCCCCAGGGCCGGCTCCTTCAACGCATGCGCAATAAAGATAATAACACAAATTGTGAAAAACCAAAGACTAAGTGATGTGTATCCATAATGGGTGTGAGTCAGAGAAATGCAAGAGGAAAGTAGTGTATGAGGAAGAGGTACAGCGGGGATCAAAAGTTTGGGCTCCCAGGTAAAAATGTGTATTAATGTGCATAAAGAAGCCAAGGAAAGATGGAAAAATCTCCAAAAGGCATCAAATTACAGATTAGACATTCTTATAATATGTCAACAAAAGTTAGATTTTATTTCCATCATTTACACTTTCAAAATAACAGAAAACAAAAAAATGGCATCTGCAAAAGTTTGGGCACCCTGCAGAATTTATAGCATGCACTGCCCCCTTTGCAAAGCTGAGACCTGCCAGTGTCATGGATTGTTCTCAATCATCATCTGGGAAGACCAGGTGATGTCAATCTCAAAGGTTTTAAATGCCCAGACTCATCTGACCTTGCCCCAACAATCAGCACCATTGTCACGATGCCGGCTGGCAGGAGGTGGATCCTCTGTGCCAGAGAGGGATTGGCGTGGACCGTGCTAGTGGACCGGTTCTAAGTCACTACTGGTTTTCACCAGAGCCCGCCGCAAAGCGGGATGGTCTTGCTGCGGCGGTAGTGACCAGGTCGTATCCACTAGCAACGGCTCAACCTCTCTGACTGCTGAAGATAGGCGCGGTACAAGGGAGTAGGCAGAAGCAAGGTCGGACGTAGCAGAAGGTCGGGGCAGGCAGCAAGGATCGTAGTCAGGGGCAACGGCAGGAGGTCTGGAACACAGGCTAGGAACACACAAGGAAACGCTTTCACTGGCACAATGGCAACAAGATCCGGCGAGGGAGTGCAGGGGAAGTGAGGTATACATAGGGAGTGCACAGGTGAACACACTAATTAGAACCACTTGCGCCAATCAGCGGCGCAGTGGCCCTTTAAATCGCAGAGACCAGGCGCGCGCGCGCCCTAGGGAGCGGGGCCGCGCGCGCCGGGACAGGACCGACGGAGAGCGAGTCAGGTACGGGAGCCGGGGTGCGCATCGCGAGCGGGCGCCACCCGCATCGCGAATCGCATCCCGGCTGGAGGCGGTATCGCAGCGCACCGGGTCAGTGAGAGTGTAGCGAGCGCTCCGGGGAGGAGCGGGGACCCGGAGCGCTCGGCATAACAGTACCCCCCGCCTTGGGTCTCCCCCTCTTCTTAGAGCCTGAGAACCTGAGGAGCAGACTTTTGTCTAGGATATTGTCCTCAGGTTCCCAGGATCTCTCTTCAGGACCACAACCCTCCCAATCGACCAAAAAAAAAGTTTTCCCTCTGACCTTCTTGGAGGCCAGTATCTCCTTTACGGAGAAGATGTCCGAGGAGCCGGAAACAGGAGTGGGAGAAACAAGTTTGGGAGAGAAACGGTTGATGATGAGTGGTTTAAGAAGAGAAACGTGAAAGGCATTAGGAATACGAAGAGAAGGAGGAAGAAGAAGTTTGTAAGAGACAGGATTAATCTGGCACAAAATTTTGAAAGGACCAAGATAGCGTGGTCCCAATTTGTAGCTAGGGACACGGAAGCGGACATATTTAGCGGAGAGCCATACCTTGTCTCCAGGAGAAAAAATGGGGGGAGCTCTTCTTTTCTTATCAGCAAACTTCTTCATGCGTGATGAAGCCTGTAAGAGAGAATTTTGGGTCTCTTTCCAAATGGTGGAAAGATCACGAGATATTTCATCCACAGCGGGCAAACCAGAGGGCAAGGGAGTAGGGAGGGGGGGAAGAGGGTGACGGCCGTACACCACGAAAAATGGGGATTTGGAGGAAGATTCAGAGACTCTGAAGTTATACGAGAATTCGGCCCATGGTAGAAGATCTGCCCAGTCATCCTGGCGGGAGGAAACAAAATGCCGTAAATAATCACCCAGGACCTGGTTAATTCTTTCTACTTGCCCATTGGATTGAGGATGATAGGCAGAAGAAAAGTTTAATTTAATCTTGAGTTGTTTACAGAGAGCCCTCCAGAATTTTGACACGAATTGGACGCCTCTGTCCGAGACGATCTGCGTGGGCAACCCGTGAAGACGAAAAATGTGTACAAAAAATTGTTTTGCCAACTGAGGCGCTGAAGGAAGACCAGGAAGAGGGATGAAATGTGCCATCTTGGAGAATCGATCAACGACCACCCAAACAACAGTGTTGCCACGGGATGGGGGTAAGTCTGTAATAAAGTCCATACCAATCAGAGACCAAGGCTGTTCGGGGACAGGCAGAGGATGAAGAAGACCAGCGGGCTTCTGGCGAGGAGTCTTATCCCGGGCACAGACAGTGCAGGCTCGCACAAAATCCACAACATCCGTCTCCAGAGTCGGCCACCAATAGAAACGAGAGATGAGTTGCACGGATTTCTTGATGCCCGCATGACCTGCGAGATGGGAGGAGTGACCCCATTTGAGGATTCCGAGGCATTGGCGTGGAGAGACGAAGGTCTTCCCTGGAGGAGTTTGCCTGATGGAGGCTGGAGAAGTGGAGATCAGGCAGTCAGGAGGAATGATGTGTTGCGGAGAGAGCTCTACTTCCGAGGCATCCGAGGAACGAGAGAGAGCATCGGCCCTAATGTTCTTATCGGCAGGCCGAAAGTGAATTTCAAAATTAAATCGGGCAAAGAACAGAGACCACCTGGCCTGGCGAGGATTCAGCCGTTGGGCAGACTGGAGATAGGAGAGGTTCTTGTGATCGGTGTAAATAATAACTGGAAATCTTGATCCCTCCAGCAGATGCCTCCATTCCTCAAGTGCTAATTTAATGGCTAGTAGCTCTCGATCCCCGATGGAGTAGTTCCTCTCCGCCGGAGATAAGGTCCTAGAAAAAAAACCACAAGTAACAGCATGCCCGGAAGAATTTTTTTGTAGAAGGACCGCTCCAGCTCCTACTGAGGAGGCATCAACCTCCAATAGGAAGGGTTTAGATGGGTCAGGTCTGGAGAGCACGGGAGCCGAAGAAAAGGCAGACTTGAGCTGTTTAAAGGCGTCTTCCGCTTGAGGAGGCCATGACTTAGGATTGGCATTCTTTTTGGTTAAAGCCACGATAGGAGCCACAATGGTAGAAAAATGTGGAATAAATTGTCTGTAATAATTGGCGAACCCCAAAAAACGTTGGATAGCACGGAGTCCGGAGGGGCGTGGCCAATCTAAGACGGCAGAGAGTTTGTCTGGATCCATTTGTAGTCCCTGGCCAGAGACCAAGTATCCTAGGAAAGGAAGAGATTGACATTCAAACAGACATTTCTCCATTTTGGCATAAAGTTGATTGTCACGAAGTCTCTGAAGAACCATGCGGACATGCTGGCGGTGTTCTTCTAGGTTGGCAGAAAAAATCAGGATATCGTCCAGATACACAACAACACAGGAATATAAGAGATCACGAAAAATTTCATTAACAAAGTCTTGGAAGACGGCAGGGGCGTTGCACAGGCCAAAGGGCATGACCAGATACTCAAAGTGTCCATCTCTAGTGTTAAATGCCGTTTTCCATTCATCCCCCTCTCTGATGCGGATGAGATTATAAGCACCTCTTAAGTCCAGTTTGGTAAAGATGTGGGCACCTTGGAGGCGATCAAAGAGTTCAGAGATGAGAGGTAGGGGGTAGCGGTTCTTTACCGTGATTTTATTAAGACCGCGGTAGTCAATGCAAGGACGTAGGGAGCCATCTTTTTTGGACACAAAGAAAAATCCGGCTCCGGCAGGAGAGGAGGATTTGCGGATAAAGCCCTTTTTTAAATTTTCCTGGATGTACTCAGACATAGCAAGAGTCTCTGGGGCAGAGAGAGGATAAATTCTGCCCCGGGGTGGAGTAGTGCCCGGGAGGAGGTCAATAGGACAGTCATAAGGCCTGTGAGGAGGTAGAGTCTCAGCTTGTTTTTTGCAAAAAACATCCGCAAAGTCCATATAGGCCTTAGGGAGACCGGTTACAGGGGGAACCACAGGGTCACGGCAAGGAGAACTGGGAACCGGTTTAAGGCAGTCCTTGAAACAAGAGGAACCCCAACTCTTGATCTCCCCAGTGGACCAATCCAGGGTTGGGGAATGGTGTTGAAGCCAGGGTAGTCCGAGGAGAATTTCGGAAGTGCAATTGGGGAGGACCAAAAACTCAATTTTCTCGTGATGAGGTCCGATGCACATTAGGAGGGGCTCCGTGCGGAAACGTATGGTACAGTCCAATCTTTCATTGTTAACACAATTGATGTAGAGGGGTCTGGCGAGACTGGTCACCGGGATGTTGAACCTGTTGATGAGAGAGGCTAAAATAAAATTTCCTGCAGATCCGGAATCCAAGAAGGCCATAGTAGAGAAGGAGAAGGTAGAGGCAGATATCCGCACAGGCACAGTAAGACGTGGAGAAGCAGAGTTGACATCAAGGACTGTCTCACCTTTGTGCGGAGTCAGCGTACATCTTTCCAGGCGGGGAGGACGGATAGGACAATCCTTCAGGAAGTGTTCGGTACCGGCACAGTACAGGCAGAGATTCTCCATGCGGCGTCGTGTCCTCTCTTGAGGTGTCAGGCGAGACCGGTCGACCTGCATAGCCTCCACGGCGGGAGGCACAGGAACGGATTGCAGGGGACCAGAGGAGAGAGGAGCCGGGGAGAAAAAACGCCTCGTGCGAACAAAGTCCATATCCTGGCGGAGCTCCTGACGCCTTTCGGAAAAACGCATGTCAATGCGAGTGGCTAGATGAATGAGTTCATGTAGGTTAGCAGGGATTTCTCGTGCGGCCAGAACATCTTTAATGTTGCTGGATAGGCCTTTTTTAAAGGTCGCGCAGAGGGCCTCATTATTCCAGGATAGTTCAGAAGCAAGAGTACGGAATTGTACGGCGTACTCGCCAACGGAAGAATTACCCTGGACCAGGTTCAACAGGGCAGTCTCAGCAGAAGAGGCTCGGGCAGGTTCCTCAAAGACACTTCGAATTTCCGAGAAGAAGGAGTGTACAGAGGCAGTGACGGGGTCATTGCGGTCCCAGAGCGGTGTGGCCCATGACAGAGCTTTTCCAGATAGAAGGCTGACTACGAAAGCCACCTTAGACCTTTCAGTAGGAAACTGGTCCGACATCATCTCCAAGTGCAGGGAACATTGAGAAAGAAAGCCACGGCAAAATTTAGAGTCCCCATCAAATTTATCCGGCAAGGATAGTCGTAGGCCTGAAGCGGCCACTCGCTGCGGAGGAGGTGCAGGAGCTGGCGGAGGAGATGATTGCTGAAGCTGTGGTAGTAGCTGCTGTAGCATCACGGTCAGTTGAGACAGCTGGTGGCCTTGTTGCGCTATCTGTTGTGACTGCTGGGCGACCACCGTGGTGAGGTCGGCGACAACTGGCAGAGGGACTTCAGCGGGATCCATGGCCGGATCTACTGTCACGATGCCGGCTGGCAGGAGGTGGATCCTCTGTGCCAGAGAGGGATTGGCGTGGACCGTGCTAGTGGACCGGTTCTAAGTCACTACTGGTTTTCACCAGAGCCCGCCGCAAAGCGGGATGGTCTTGCTGCGGCGGTAGTGACCAGGTCGTATCCACTAGCAACGGCTCAACCTCTCTGACTGCTGAAGATAGGCGCGGTACAAGGGAGTAGGCAGAAGCAAGGTCGGACGTAGCAGAAGGTCGGGGCAGGCAGCAAGGATCGTAGTCAGGGGCAACGGCAGGAGGTCTGGAACACAGGCTAGGAACACACAAGGAAACGCTTTCACTGGCACAATGGCAACAAGATCCGGCGAGGGAGTGCAGGGGAAGTGAGGTATACATAGGGAGTGCACAGGTGAACACACTAATTAGAACCACTTGCGCCAATCAGCGGCGCAGTGGCCCTTTAAATCGCAGAGACCCGGCGCGCGCGCGCCCTAGGGAGCGGGGCCGCGCGCGCCGGGACAGGACCGACGGAGAGCGAGTCAGGTACGGGAGCCGGGGTGCGCATCGCGAGCGGGCGCCACCCGCATCGCGAATCGCATCCCGGCTGGAGGCGGTATCGCAGCGCACCGGGTCAGTGGATCTGACCGGAGCGCTGCAGTAGCGAGAGTGTAGCGAGCGCTCCGGGGAGGAGCGGGGACCCGGAGCGCTCGGCGTAACAACCATGGGTTCTTCTAAGCAGCTGTCTAGAAATCTGAAACTGAAAATAGTTGATGCTCACAAAGCTGGAGAAGGATATAAGAAGATAGCAAAATGTTTTCAGATGTCAATATCCTCTGTTCGGAATGTAATTAAGAAATGGCAGTCATCAGGAACAGTGGAAGTTAAAGCAAGATCTGGAAGACCAAGAAAAATATCAGACAGAACAGCTCGCAGGATTGTGAAAAAAACTATTCAAAACCTATGTTTAACTGCACAATCCCCTAAAGAAAGATCTGGCAGACACTGGAGTTGTGGTTCACTATTCCACTCTAAAGAGATACTTGTACAAATATGGTCTTCATGGAAGAGTCATCGAAAGAAACCTCTTCTACGTCCTCACCACAAAAATCAGTGTTTGAACTTTGCAAATGAACATATAGACAAGCCTGATGGGCAGGCAGCAAGGATCGTAGTCAGGGGCAACGGCAGGAGGTCTGGAACACAGGCTAGGAACACACAAGGAAAGGCTTTCTCTGGCACAAGGGCAACAAGATCCGGCAAGGGAGTGCAGGGGAAGTGAGGTATAAGTAGGGAGTGCACAGGTGGAAACTAATCAAGCTAATTGGGAAGATTGGGCCAGGCACCATCATTGGTGCACTGGCCCTTTAAATCTAGAGAGCTGGCGCGCGCGCGCCCTAGAGAGCGGAGCCGCGCGCGCCAGAGCATGACAGCCGGGGACCGGGACAGGTAAGTGACTTGGGACGCGATTCGCGAGCGGGCGCGTCCCGCTGTGCGAATCGCATCCCCGACGGCCATGTCAGTGCATCGCTCCCGGTCAGCGGGACTGACCGGGGCGCTGCAGGGAGAGAGACGCCGTGAGCGCTCCGGGGAGGAGCGGGAACCCGGAGCGCTCGGCGTAACAGTACCCCCCCCTTGGGTCTCCCCCTCTTCTTGGAGCCTGAGAACCTGAGGATAAGACTTTTGTCCAGGATGTTGTCCTCAGGTTCCCAAGATCTCTCCTCTGAGCACTCAAGTACAAAGGGTCCAAGATAACGTGGTCCGAGATTAAAACTGGGGACACGGAAGCGGATATACTTGGTGGAGAGCCACACAAAAACAGGAGGAGTTCTTCTTTTTTCTTCGGCAAGCTTCTTTACCCGGGATGAGGCTAGTATGAGGGACTTTAGAGTCTTTTTCCAGATGGTGGCGAAGCCCCGGGAAACCACATCAACAGCGGGCACACAAGAAGGCGTGGGGGTGGGGAGGGAGGGAAGAGGGTCAAGCTTGGCACGGGGCAGAGTGTTAACAGGACGGGGGCTGTGAGGAGGAGACACAGCATAGTCCAGATAGGCCTTGGGGAGACCAGGTAAAGGAGGAGACACAGAGGTTTGACTGACGGGACTGGGAGCAGACGTGAGGCATTTTCTGTGGCAAGAAGCACCCCAGCTCATGATCTCCCTGGTGGTCCAGACAAGGGTAGAGGAGTGGCGTTGGAGCCATGGCAGACCGAGGAGGACTTCAGAGGAGCATTTGGGCAAAACAAAAAGTTCCATGCTCAAGAGCAGGGGTTCTGTGCGGTAACGCACAGTGCAGTATAGAAGTAAATCTTCTTTCTTTCTGCGGCGAATCCTCTCTTCAGGGGTCAGGCGAGACCGATCCACTTGCATAGCCTCCTCGGCGGGAGGCACAGGGGTGGATTGCAAAGGATACTGTGAGAGAGGTGCTCCGAGCAGTGTGGCACATGGCAGGGCCTTGCCAGGCAGGAGACCACGGCAGAGTCTAGAGTCCCCATCAAATTTGTCCGGCAGGGACAAGCAGGGGTTAGGAGCGGCCGGTCGCTGCGGAGGAGTTGCAGGAGCCGGCGGAGGAGATGGTTGTTGCTGTTGCAGCTGCTGTGTCTGTGACTGAAGTTGCTGTATCTGCGGCAGCAGCTGCTGTATCTGTGACTGAAGTTGCTGTGTCACGGTGGTCAAGTATGCCAGCTGGTGATTACGTTGGGTGATCATTAGGGATTGCTGGGCAATCACCGTGGAAATGTCGGCAAGACTTGACAGCGGCACCTCAGCGGAATCCATGGCCGGATCTACTGTCACGGATCGGCAGGCTGGAGGTGGATCCTCGTTGTCAGAGAGGGTTTGGCGTGGACCGTGTCGGTGGACCGGTTCTAAGTAGCTACTGGTTTTCACCAGAGCCCGCCGCAAAGCGGGATGGTCTTGCAGCGGCGGTAGCAACCAGGTCGTATCCACCGGCAACGGCTCAACCTCTCTGACTGCTGAGATAGGCATGGTACAAGGGATAAGGCAAGAGCAAGGTCGGACGTAGCAGAAGGTCAGGGCAGGCAGCAAGGATCGTAGTCAGGGGCAACGGCAGGAGGTCTGGAACACAGGCTAGGAACACACAAGGAAAGGCTTTCTCTGGCACAAGGGCAACAAGATCCGGCAAGGGAGTGCAGGGGAAGTGAGGTATAAGTAGGGAGTGCACAGGTGGAAACTAATGAAGCTAATTGGGAAGATTGGGCCAGGCACCATCATTGGTGCACTGGCCCTTTAAATCTAGAGAGCTGGCGCGCGCGCGCCCTAGAGAGCGGAGCCGCGCGCGCCAGAGCATGACAGCCGGGGACCGGGACAGGTAAGTGACTTGGGACGCGATTCGCGAGCGGGCGCGTCCCGCTGTGCGAATCGCATCCCCGACGGCCATGTCAGTGCAGCGCTCCCGGTCAGCGGGACTGACCGGGGCGCTGCAGGGAGAGAGACGCCGTGAGCGCTCCGGGGAGGAGCGGGAACCCGGAGCGCTCGGCGTAACAGCCTGCTTGTTAGATCGATCCCAGGGCCTCGGATCTTAGGCTGCAGCTTCATATAAATGATTTACCCGCTGCCACCAATGATTACAATGTATCATAAACTGTAGAAAAACACTTTAAGGTTTCCAAAAGTAAAACCCCGAACTAATGACCAAACTAAATTGCTTCTCAAATGTTATCATCTTATCTTGATGCTTCTAATTATCTCTAATTAAATTAGATATGGGACATCATGTCTTCAGAAAGGCAAAGGGCATGCACTTAGAAGCATAATGATAAATTATAAAAATAATAATCCCAGATATGTTCCATTGTCAAACCCTTTTCCAATTATTAAAAGGTCAAACCAGCACCACAACTTGTCATGCGGTTTTAAAATATCCTAAATCAACAAATAAAAGGCCAATCCCAATGTACATAGAGAATAATTACACTACACAGTCTTCCTCCCTATGCTTGGCTGTATCCTCACTCGTGTTATAATATCATTTTACATAGACCAAATGTGACATGTCAGTGAATAGGAATTGCTTGTCATACAACTGTGATTTTAGTCCCTTGTACAGCAGCATGTTCTGGCTCTGAATTGAACAGAAAAAATACTTAGACTTCTTTCACCCTGCCGTTGTGACATGGCAGTGTGACGTCTATTGGGAAACTCGGGGAGAATAGCAGGAGAAAAAATACATCATGCAATGTCTTTTAGTCAATAAACAACGGCGCCTGACGGACACCATAATAATAAATGGGAGCCGTCGGGAGCCGTTGTTGTTTGTTGTGCCCAACCCGGATTACCGTCTGTTAAAGGCACTAAAAAAAAAAAAAGGGCCTGACAGACGATCTCCGACGGGACACAACGGCAGTGTTAAAGTAGCCTTAAAGACAACCACATGCCATATGCCAGAGGTGGTACAGGTGATCATTGTGAGTGGCTGAGACACCAAACATTTATTAAAAGTGACTGCACCAACTCCCACTTGCACATTTTATTGAACCATGTAGTTCTTTCTTGCTAATGAGACACTGGAATTCAGGTTCACGGGTGTAATGAGAATGTTGTGCAGTCACAGTGGCTACATCCTTCAACCAAGGGTCAGCAACTCCGTAGGTATTCTTTTATTATCACTGTTAAGGAACTCTCTATAGTTATAGCCAGTACTAGATCTGAAGTATCCTTGTGTTGTCACTGTTATGGGAGCTCTCACTATTATAGGAAACCAGTGGCAAGTACTGAATTTAGGTGTCATCTTGCTGGCACTGTTTTAGGGGTTGTGTGGCTGGCACTGTATTTTAGGGTCCTGTGGCTTTCACTGTTATGGATGGTTGTGTAGGAGGAATTTTAAGTAATTATTCTGTTTATATTTAGGATATGTGGAGTTAAATATAGCAAAAAATGCAGGAAATATGAATATATACCAAGTATATACCTATTGAGGGTTAAAAAAATATACTATAAAAATAAAATATTACTGCCCTCTATATATAACTACTAGGCACTTGCTAATTTGTTGGCACTCAGACCACATTTAAATATTACATATACAGTAATGGAGGAAGATATCCTAGGTCAGGGGTCGGCAACCCGCGGCTCCGGAGCCGCATGCGGCTCTTTTACTCCTTTGCTGCGGCTCCGCGAGTCTGTCCCGGTCACCCTCATTCCGGGACAATTCAGTGTCCCGGAATGATCTGAGCCCGTGAGCCGCCGTCACGGCGTCGTCGGTTAACTTACCTGCCCTGGTGCCATCGGAGCGGAGTCTCTTCTTCCGGGGCCGCACGGATCCTCACTGTCATGTGACAATGTAACGTCACATGACAGTGACGTCGCCGTCCTGCGCCTCAGTCGAGGAGCGCCGCCGGGAGAGGAAGACGCCACGCGAGGAGCTGGTCAGTATGTTAAGTACATTACTCACTTGAAAGCGGGGCATTAACCCCTCACCCCGCGGCAGCGTTAATGCTGCCGCGGGGTGAGGGGTTAACGCTACCGCTGCCATGGGGTGAGGGGTAACTTAACCCCTCACCCCATGGCAGCGGCAGCGTTATCGCTGCCGCGGGGTGAGAGGTTAACGCTGCCGCTGCCATGGGGTGAGGGGTAACTTAACCCCTCACCCCATGGCAGCGGCAGAGTTATCTTAGTTAAGTTAACCCTCACCCCATGGCAGTGGTAGCGTTAACCCCTCACCCCGCGGCAGCATTAACCCCCCTCTCCCCAGGCCACCCCAGGCCTGGGCCCCAAAAAAGCCCACCCCAGGCCTGGGCCCCAAAAAAGCCCACCTCAGGCCTGGGCCCAAAAAAAGCCCACCCCAGGCCTGGGCCCAAAAAAAGCCCACCCCAAGCCTGGGCCCAAAAAAAGCCCACCCAAGCAAAAATATATTTTACATTGTTAAGTGAAAGTCCTTTTTTTCTTCAGATTGACAGCTGACTGCACGATCCTGTATATATAGCATTAAGGTAAGAAACAATATATGCAGTGTTATATTTGTTTTAAATGTCGCAACGGTTTTGCGGCTCCCAGGTTTTTTTTTTTCTTCGGAAACGGGTCCAAGTGGCTCTTTTTGTCTTAAAGGTTGCAGACCCCTGTCCTAGGTCATACATGTACTGTATACAAACCAGTGCAGGAAGGACAATCTACAACCTAAAATGTATCTACAGTCATGTTCGTAAATGTTGGCACCCATGACATTTTTCTAGAAAATGAAGTATTTCGCACAGGATTGCAGTAACACATGTTTTGCTATACACACGTTTATTCCCTTTGTGTGTATTGGAACTATACCAAAAAAGGGAGGAAAAAAAGCAAATTGGACATAATGTCACACCAAACTCCAAAAATGGGCTGGACAAAATTATTGGCAAAGGGAAAGTGAGGCCGGAGGAAGGGGGGCAAAGATTGTTTCAAGCATGTGATGCTCCTTTAGGGTCTATTCACACGTACAGTATTCTGCACGGATTTGATGCGCAGGATTTCCAGCTGTGTTCAGTTTACATTGAAATCTGCAGCAGAAAATCCTGCGCGTCAAATCTGCACCAAATACTGTACATGTGAATAGACCATTAAACTCACCTGGGGCAAGTAACAGGTGTGGGCAGAATAAAAATCACACCTGAAAGCAGATAAAAAGGAGAGAAGTTCACTTAGTCTTTGCATTGTGTGTCTGTGTGTGCCACACTAAGCATGGACAACAGAAAGAGGAGAAGAGAACTGTCTGAGGACTTGAGAACCAAAATTGTGGAAAAATATCAACAATCTCAAGGATACAAGTCCATCTCCAGAGATCTAGATTTGCCTTTGTCCACAGTGCACAACATTATCAAGAAGTTTGCAACCCGTAGCACTGTAGCTAATCTCCCTGGGCTTGGACGGAAGAGAAAAATTGATGAAAGGTGTCAACGCAGGATAGTCCGGATGGTGGATAAGCAGCACCAAACAAGTTATAAAGATATCCAAGCTGTCCTGCAGGCTCAGGGAGCATTAGTGTCTGCGCGAACTGTCCGTCGACAATTAAATGAAACGAAATTCTATGGCAGGAGACCCAAGAGGTCCCCACTGCTGACATAAAAAAGCAAGACAACATTTTGCTAAAAAGAACTTGAGTAAGCCAAAATCCTTCTGTGAAAATGTCTTGTGGATAGATGAGACCAAGATAGAGCTTTTTAGTAAAGCACATCATTCTTCTAAAAATAGAAAAAATCTCAGCTCACCTGGGACTTGCACGGCTACCTCCAGACATCAGGAAAAAAATAAGAAAAAAGGCCAGCAAATAGAAGCATATAAGGAATTTGACTTTATTCAGGATTCTTCCATTAAAAAACCTTCAGGTGGCAGACAAACATGGACATGTAAAAATACAAAAACAGCACGTAGAAAAAGGTCCCAAGCAGTAGCTGACACGTTTCCGATCTATCGATCCTTACTCATAGCTTTCATTCTACTGTTTACCGAAAACGGAATGAGGCCTACAAAGAAAAGAACACAGTGCCTACAGTGAAATATGCTGGAGGTTCAATGATGTTTTGGGGTTGTTTTGCTGCCTCTGGCACTGGGTGCCTTGAATGTGTGCAAGGCATCATGAAATCTGAGGATCACCAACAGATTTTGGGTCGCACTTTATAGCCCAGTGTCAGAAAGCTGAGTTTGCATCCGAGATCTTGGGTCTTCCAGCAGGACAGTGACCCCAAACATATGTCAAAAAGCACCCAGAAATGGATGGTAACAATGCACTGGAGAGTTCTGAAGTGTTCAGCAATGTGTTCAGATCTAAATCCCATTGAACACCTGTGGAGAGATCTTAAAATTGCTGTTGGGAAAAGGCGCCCTTCCAATAAGAGAGACCTGGAGCAGTTTGCAAAGGAAGAAAGGTCCAATATTCCGGCTGAGAGGTGTAAGAAGCTTATTAATGGTTATAGAAAGCAACTGATTTCAGTTATTTTTTCCAAAGGGTGTGCAACCAAATATTAAGTTAAGGGTGCCAATAATTTTGTCCGGACCATTTTTGAAGTTTGGTGTGACATTATGTCCTATTTGCTTTTTGTCCTCCCTTTTTTGGTTTAGTTCCAATACACACAAAGGGAATAAACATGCGTATAGCAAAACACGTGTTACTGCAATCATTTTCTGTGAAAAATACTTCATTTTCTAGAAAAATTTCAGGGATGCCAACATTTACGGCCATGACTGTATTTCCTTTATTCTAAAGCTATGCTCCAAAGCAGAATTACATAGGTAAATAAAGCTTATTTGACTGAGCACTAAAAATTATTTACATTGTACAATGTGTTTTTACAGATTCATTAAAGGAGTACTACTCCGCCCCTAGACATCTTATCCCCTATCCAAAGGATAGGGCATAAGATGTCAGATCGCCGCGGTATCTCTGCTGGGGAGCCCAGGGATCCCCGCTGCGGCACCGCGCTCTCATTACAGCACAGAGCGCGTTCGCTCTGCACGTAATGACGGGCAGTACAGGGGCCGGAGCATCGTTAAGTCACGGCTCCGCCCCTCGTGACGTCACGGCCCGCCCCTTTCAATACAAGTCTATGGGAGGGGGCGTGGCGGTCGTCACGCCCCCTCCCATAGACTTGCATTAAGGGGACGGGCCGTGATGTCACGAGGGGCAGAGCCATGACGTCACGCTGCTCCATCCCCCGTATCGCCCGTCATTACGCACAGAGCGAACTCGCTGTAATGAGAGCGCGTGCCGCATCGGGGATCCCAGGGGTCCCCAGCAGCGGGACCGCGGCGATCTGACATCTTATCCCCTATCCTTTGGATAGGGGATAAGATGTCTAGGGGCAGAGTACCCCTTTAAGTGACACAGTTAAACAAAAAACAAATGCATCCTTGCTTCAGGTGGAGTGTCTACTGTATCATCCCTGTGTGAACACAGGCTTAGGCCCCTTAGTGCATCTACATCAGGCTTACCAACTGTCAGAACACTCACTTGCAGGAAAAAAAACTAATAGCATTTCCATCTGTTATTGGAATGTCAAGTCTTTATCAGTAACAATCAGAACATTTCCTGATACTTCCTAATAAATACAGAACAGTTGGAACAATTATTTAAATACTGTGCAGAGTTATGTACAGAGACAAAACCTGAAGCTTCTAAAGCTTAATAAGAAATCTGTAACCTATCCTGTTGTCATTTTGAAACATTCCACCATTGAACAGTTATAAAAAGATGAATAGTATGCAATAAGAATGCACCTATTAAAGATTTATAAGAAACATGAAGATTTAATCAATGCATCTAGGTGATGGAATGAAATTCTGTTCTTTGGTTAGGATTGCCTGACAACACAAGATCCTAATATGTTGACCGGACAGCCCCCTCCATTTCGGTGTCACTCGCAGGTCCCATGTCTTAATTAGAATTACTATTCTGTATATAATGAGCAGGGTCCTCTCACACACAATGCAGCACATTTTCATTTTTTACAGTGACTGCAGCTATTTCTTTACAGATAGACAGAGATAAGAAATTCTCCTTTTAAAGGGGTATTCCGCCCCTAGACATTTTATCCCCTATCCTTTGGATAGGGGATAAGATGTCAGATCGCCGCGGTCCCGCTGCTGGGGAGCCCAGGGATCCCCGCTGCGGCACCGCGCAATCATTACAGCACAGAGCGAGTTCGCTCTGCACGTAATGATGGGCGGTACAGGGGCCGGAGCATCGTTACGTCACGGCTCTGCCCCTCGTGATGTCACGGCCCGCCCCTTTCAATACAAGTCTATGGGAGGGGGCGTGGCGGTCGTCACGCCCCCTCCCATAGACTTGCATTAAGGGGACGGGCCGTGATGTCACGAGGGGCGGCGCCATGACGTCACGCGGCTCCGTCCCCTGTATCGCCCGTCATTACGCACAGAGCGAACTCGCTCTGTGCTGTAATGATAGCACGGTGCCGCAGCGGGGATCCCGGGGGTCCCCAGCAGCGGGACCGCGGCGATCTGACATCTTATCCCCTATCCTTTGGATAGGGGATAAAATGTCTAGGGGGGGAATACCCCTTTAAGGGCAAATCCAATAAAAATGATTTGATACATTAAAGATGCGAATGACAAGTCCACCATCTGAGTTTGTGATCTCTTACCACCACTGACTCCACTGACCAGGGCCGGACTGGCCATCAGGCACACCGGGCATATGCCCGGTGGGCCGTGCCATCCAGTGGGCCATTTGTCTTGGCGGAATGTTTAAAAATGTATAAAAAAAAATTAGTTTGCGGCTCCGGCCGCTCTTTACTCCTTCCTTTGGCTGCTCTATCCCCCCTTCCTCCGGCCGCTCTATCCCCCTTCCTTTGGCTGCTCCTTACCCCTTCCTCCTACCGCTCTATCTCCCTTCCTCTGGCAGCTCTATCCCCCTTCCTGCGGCCTCTCTTTCCCCCTTCCTCAGGGCCGCTCTGCCCCCACTTCCCCGGACGCACACACTGCTGCGCTTATGGCAGGCGCAGGGGCGCACGTCTGTTTCCACCTCCTGAGATGATCCTGGCCACAACTCTTAGTGCCGAGTGTCCATTCCTTGGTGTGAGGAAGAAGTGGGCGATGGTGCAAAGTGTGAGGCAGATCGGAGTGGAAGCGCCCGGCCTCTGACTCCAACATGGCAGCCGCAGGTAAGAAAAGGCGACCGAGGACGGGAGGGGGGGTTGTACGTATGTATGTATGTATGATGTGTGTAATATGTATGTATGGTGTGTATTATGTATGTATGATGTGTGTAATATGTATGTATGGCGTGTATTATGTATGCATTTATTATGTATGTATGACGTATTTATGTATGATGTGTGTATGTATACAGTTGCAAGAAAAAGTATGTGAACCCTTTGGAATTATACGGATTTCTGCACAAATTGGTCATATAATGTGATCTGATCTTCATCTAAGTCACAATAGACAATCACAGTCTGCTTAAACTAATAACACACAAATAATTAAATATTACCATGTTTTTATTGAACACACTATGTAAACATTCACAGTGCAGGTGGAAAAAGTATGTGAACCCCTAGACTAATGACATCTCCAAGAGCTAATTGGAATGAGGTGTAATACAACTGGAGTCCAATCAATGAGATGAGATTGGAGATGTTGGTTACAGCTACCCTGCCCTATAAAAAACACCCACCAGATCTGGGTTTGCTTTTCACAAGAAGCACTGCCTGATGTGAGTGATGCCTCGCACAAAAGAGCTCTCAGAAGACCTACGATTAAGAATTGTTGAATTGCATAAAGCTGGAAAGGGTCATAAAAGTATCTCCAAAAGCCTTGCGGTTCATCAGTCCATGGTAAGACAAATTGTCTATAAATGGAAAAAGTTCAGCACTGCTGCAACTCTCCATAGGAGTGGCCGTCCTGTAAAGATAACTGCAAGAGCACAGCGCAGACTGCTAAATGAGGTAAAGAAGAATCCTAGAGTGTCTGCTAAAGGGTTACAAAAGTCTCTGGCATATGCTAACATCCCTGTTAGCGAATCTACAAGAATGGATTTCTTGGGAGGATACCACAGAGGAAGCCACTGCTGTCCAAAAATAACATTGCTGCACGTTTACAGTTTGCACAAGAGCACCTGAATGTTCCACAGCAGTACTGGTAAAATATTTTGTGGACAGATGAAACCAAAGTTGAGTTGTTTGGAAGAAACACACAACACTATGTGTGGAGAAAAAGAGGCACAGCACACCAACATCAAAACCTCATCCCAACTGTGAAGTATGGTGGTGGGGGCATCATGGTTTGGGGCTGCTTTGCTGCGTCAGTGTCACGATGCCGGCTGGCAGGTAGTGGATCCTCTGTGCCGGAGAGGGATTGGCGTGGACCGTGCTAGTGGATCGGTTCTAAGTCACTACTGGTTTTCACCAGAGCCCGCCGCAAAGCGGGATGGTCTTGCTGCGGCGGTAGTGACCAGGTCGTATCCACTAGCAACGGCTCACCTCTCTGGCTGCTGAAGATAGGCGCGGTACAAGGGAGTAGACAGAAGCAAGGTCGGACGTAGCAGAAGGTCGGGGCAGGCAGCAAGGATCGTAGTCAGGGGCAACGGCAGGAGGTCTGGAACACAGGCTAGGAACACACAAGGAAACGCTTTCACTGGCACGATGGCAACAAGATCCGGCAAGGAAGTGCAGGGGAAGTGAGGTGATATAGGGAAGTGCACAGGTGATCAGACTAATTGGAACCACTGCGCCAATCAGCGGCGCAGTGGCCCTTTAAATCGCAAAGACCCGGCGCGCGCGCGCCCTAAGGAGCGGGGCCGCGCGCGCCGGGACAGGACCGACGGAGAGCGAGTCAGGTACGGGAGCCGGGGTGCGCATCGCGAGCGGGCGCTACCCGCATCGCGAATCGCATCCCGGCTGGAGGCGGTATCGCAGCGCCCCGGGTCAGTGGATCTGACCGGAGCGCTGCAGTGAGGAGAGTGTAGCGAGCGCTCCGGGGAGGAGCGGGGACCCGGAGCGCTCGGCGTAACAGTACCCCCCCCCTTGGGTCTCCCCCTCTTCTTAGAGCCTGAGAACCTGAGGAGCAGACTTTTGTCTAGGATATTGTCCTCAGGTTCCCAGGATCTCTCTTCTGGACCACAACCCTCCCAATCCACTAAAAAAAAGGTTTTCCCTCTGACCTTTTTGGATGCCAGAATCTCTTTGACGGAGAAGATGTCCGAGGAGCCGGAAACAGGAGTGGGAGGAACAGATTTGGGAGAGAAACGGTTGATGATAAGTGGTTTAAGAAGAGAAACGTGAAAGGCATTAGGAATACGAAGAGAAGGAGGAAGAAGAAGTTTGTAAGAGACAGGATTAATCTGGCACAAAATTTTGAAAGGACCAAGATAGCGTGGTCCCAACTTGTAGCTAGGGACACGGAAGCGGACATATTTAGCGGAGAGCCATACCTTGTCTCCAGGGGAAAAAATGGGAGGAGCTCTTCTTTTCTTATCCGCGAACTTCTTCATGCGTGATGAAGCCTGTAAGAGAGAATTTTGGGTCTCTCTCCATATAATGGAAAGGTCACGAGAAATTTCATCCACAGCGGGCAGACCAGAGGGCAAGGGGGTAGGGAGGGGGGGAAGAGGGTGACGGCCGTACACCACGAAAAATGGGGATTTGGAGGAAGATTCAGAGACTCTGAAGTTATACGAGAATTCGGCCCATGGAAGAAGATCTGCCCAGTCATCCTGGCGGGAGGAAACAAAATGTCGTAAATAATCACCCAAGACCTGGTTAATTCTTTCTACTTGTCCATTGGATTGAGGATGATATGCAGAAGAAAAATTTAATTTAATCTTGAGTTGTTTACAGAGAGCCCTCCAGAATTTAGACACGAATTGGACGCCTCTATCCGAGACGATCTGCGTAGGCAACCCGTGAAGACGAAAAATGTGTACAAAAAATTGTTTAGCCAACTGAGGCGCTGAAGGAAGACCAGGAAGAGGGATGAAATGTGCCATTTTGGAGAATCGATCAACGACCACCCAAATAACAGTGTTGCCACGGGAAGGGGGTAAATCAGTAATAAAATCCATACCAATCAGAGACCAAGGCTGTTCGGGGACAGGCAGAGGATGAAGAAAACCAGCGGGCTTCTGGCGAGGAGTCTTATCCCGGGCACAGATAGTGCAGGCTCGCACAAAGTCCACAACATCCGTCTCCAGAGTCGGCCACCAATAGAAGCGAGAGATGAGTTGCACAGATTTCTTGATGCCCGCATGACCTGCGAGATGGGAGGAGTGACCCCATTTGAGGATTCCGAGGCGTTGGCGTGGAGAAACAAAGGTCTTTCCTGGAGGAGTTTGCCTGATGGAGGCTGGAGAAGTGGAAATCAGGCAGTCAGGAGGAATGATGTGTTGCGGAGAGAGTTCAACTTCAGAAGCATCCGAGGAACGAGAGAGAGCATCGGCCCTAATGTTCTTATCGGCAGGCCGAAAGTGAATTTCAAAATTAAATCGGGCAAAGAACAGAGACCACCTGGCCTGGCGAGGATTCAGCCGTTGGGCAGACTGGAGGTAGGAGAGGTTCTTGTGATTGGTGTAAATAATAACTGGAAATCTTGATCCCTCCAGCAGATGCCTCCATTCCTCAAGTGCTAATTTAATGGCTAGAAGCTCTCGATCCCCGATGGAGTAGTTCCTCTCCGCCGGAGAGAAGGTCCTAGAAAAAAAACCACAAGTAACAGCATGCCCGGAAGAATTTTTTTGTAGAAGGACAGCTCCAGCTCCCACTGAGGAGGCATCAACCTCCAATAGGAAGGGTTTGGATGGGTCAGGTCTGGAGAGCACGGGAGCCGAAGAAAAGGCAGACTTGAGCCGTTTAAAGGCGTCTTCCGCTTGAGGAGGCCAAGACTTGGGATCTGCATTTTTTTTGGTTAAAGCCACGATAGGAGCCACAACGGTAGAAAAATGTGGAATAAATTGCCTGTAATAATTGGCGAACCCCAAAAAGCGTTGGATAGCACGGAGTCCGGAGGGGCGTGGCCAATCTAAGACGGCAGAGAGTTTGTCTGGATCCATTTGTAGTCCCTGGCCAGAGACCAAGTATCCTAGGAAAGGAAGAGATTGGCATTCAAACAGACATTTCTCTATTTTGGCATAGAGTTGATTGTCACGAAGTCTCTGAAGAACCATACGGACATGCTGGCGGTGTTCTTCTAGATTGGCAGAAAAAATCAGGATATCGTCCAGATATACAACAACACAGGAGTATAAAAGATCACGAAAAATTTCATTAACAAAGTCTTGGAAGACGGCAGGGGCGTTGCACAGGCCAAAGGGCATGACCAGATACTCAAAGTGTCCATCTCTGGTGTTAAATGCCGTTTTCCATTCATCCCCCTCTCTGATGCGGATGAGATTATAAGCACCTCTTAAGTCCAGTTTGGTAAAGATGTGGGCACCTTGGAGGCGATCAAAGAGTTCAGAGATGAGGGGTAGGGGGTAGCGGTTCTTAACCGTGATTTTATTAAGACCGCGGTAGTCAATGCAAGGACGTAGGGTGCCATCTTTTTTGGACACAAAGAAAAATCCGGCTCCGGCAGGAGAGGAGGATTTACGGATAAAGCCCTTTTTTAAATTTTCCTGGACGTATTCAGACATGGCAAGAGTCTCTGGGGCGGACAGAGGATAAATTCTGCCCCGGGGTGGAGTAGTGCCCGGGAGGAGGTCGATAGGACAATCATAAGGCCTGTGAGGAGGTAGAGTCTCAGCTTGTTTTTTGCAAAAAACATCCGCAAAGTCCATATAGGCCTTAGGGAGACCGGTTACAGGAGGAACCACAGAGTCACGGCAAGGGTTACTGGGAACCGGTTTTAGGCAGTCCTTGGAACAAGAGGGCCCCCAACTCTTGATCTCCCCAGTGGACCAATCCAGGGTTGGGGAATGAAGTTGAAGCCAGGGAAGTCCAAGGAGAATTTCAGAAGTGCAATTGGGGAGGACCAAAAGTTCAATCCTCTCGTGATGAGATCCGATGCACATTAGAAGGGGCTCCGTGCGGAAACGTATGGTACAGTCCAATCTTTCATTGTTTACACAATTGATGTAGAGGGGTCTGGCGAGACTGGTCACTGGGATGTTGAACCTGTTGACGAGAGAGGCCAAAATAAAATTTCCTGCAGATCCGGAGTCCAAGAAGGCCATAGTAGAGAGGGAGAAGGCAGAGGCAGATATCCGCACAGGCACAGTAAGACGTGGAGAAGCAGAGTAGACATCAAGGACTGTCTCACCTTTGTGCGGAGTCAGCGTACATCTTTCCAGGCGGGGAGGACGGATAGGACAATCCTTCAGGAAGTGTTCGGTACTAGCACAGTACAGGCAGAGATTCTCCATGCGGCGTCGTGTCCTCTCTTGAGGTGTCAGGCGAGACCGGTCGACCTGCATAGCCTCCACGGCGGGAGGCACAGGAACAGATTGCAGGGGACCAGAGGAGAGAGGAGCCGAGGAGAAGAAACGCCTCGTGCGAACAGAGTCCATATCCTGGCGGAGCTCCTGACGCCTTTCGGAAAAACGCATGTCAATGCGAGTGGCTAGGTGAATGAGTTCATGTAGATTAGCAGGGATTTCTCGTGCGGCCAGAACATCTTTAATGTTGCTGGATAGGCCTTTTTTAAAGGTCGCGCAGAGGGCCTCATTATTCCAGGATAATTCTGAAGCAAGAGTACGGAATTGTACGGCATACTCGCCAACGGAAGAATTACCCTGGACCAGGTTCAACAGGGCAGTCTCAGCAGAAGAGGCTCGGGCAGGTTCCTCAAAGACACTTCGGATTTCCGAGAAGAAGGAGTGTACAGAGGCAGTGACGGGGTCATTGCGGTCCCAGAGCGGTGTGGCCCAAGACAGGGCTTTTCCAGACAGAAGGCTGACTACGAAAGCCACCTTAGACCTTTCAGTGGGAAACTGGTCCGACATCATCTCCAAGTGCAGGGAACATTGGGAAAGAAAGCCACGGCAAAACTTAGAGTCCCCATCAAATTTATCCGGCAAGGATAGGCGTAGACCAGAAGCGGCCACTCGCTGCGGAGGAGGTGCAGGAGCTGGCGGAGGAGATGATTGCTGAAGCTGTGGTAGTAACTGCTGTAGCATAACGGTCAGTTGAGACAGCTGTTGGCCTTGTTGCGCTATCTGTTGTGACTGCTGGGCGACCACCGTGGTGAGGTCAGCGACAACTGGCAGAGGAACTTCAGCGGGATCCATGGCCGGATCTACTGTCACGATGCCGGCTGGCAGGTAGTGGATCCTCTGTGCCGGAGAGGGATTGGCGTGGACCGTGCTAGTGGATCGGTTCTAAGTCACTACTGGTTTTCACCAGAGCCCGCCGCAAAGCGGGATGGTCTTGCTGCGGCGGTAGTGACCAGGTCGTATCCACTAGCAACGGCTCACCTCTCTGGCTGCTGAAGATAGGCGCGGTACAAGGGAGTAGACAGAAGCAAGGTCGGACGTAGCAGAAGGTCGGGGCAGGCAGCAAGGATCGTAGTCAGGGGCAACGGCAGGAGGTCTGGAACACAGGCTAGGAACACACAAGGAAACGCTTTCACTGGCACGATGGCAACAAGATCCGGCAAGGAAGTGCAGGGGAAGTGAGGTGATATAGGGAAGTGCACAGGTGATCAGACTAATTGGAACCACTGCGCCAATCAGCGGCGCAGTGGCCCTTTAAATCGCAAAGACCCGGCGCGCGCGCGCCCTAAGGAGCGGGGCCGCGCGCGCCGGGACAGGACCGACGGAGAGCGAGTCAGGTACGGGAGCCGGGGTGCGCATCGCGAGCGGGCGCTACCCGCATCGCGAATCGCATCCCGGCTGGAGGCGGTATCGCAGCGCCCCGGGTCAGTGGATCTGACCGGAGCGCTGCAGTGAGGAGAGTGTAGCGAGCGCTCCGGGGAGGAGCGGGGACCCGGAGCGCTCGGCGTAACAGTCAGGGCCTGGACGGATTGCTATCATCAAAGGAAAAAACGCCTTCTGGATTCACCCAGTCAGAGTCCTGACCTCAACCCAATTGAGATGCTGTGGTATGACCTCAAGAAAGCGATTCACACCAGACATCCCAAGAATATTGCTTAACTGAAACTGTTCTGTAAAGCGGAATGGTCAAAAATTACTCCTGACCATTGTGCACGTCTGATTTGCAACTATAGGAAACGTTTGGTTGAAGTTATTGCTGCCAAAGGAGGTTCAACCAGTTATTGAATCCAGGGTTCACAGACTTTTTCCACCTGCACTGTGAATGTTTACATGGTGTGTTCAATAAAAACATGGTAACATTGAATTCTTTGTGTTATTAGTTTAAGCAGACTGTGATTGTCTATTGTTGTGACTTAGATGAAGACACGGCCCGCTCTCTGCCGTCCATGCTTTTCTACCAGCAAATATACAAAAAACTACTACAACAATGACCTAGCATCCAACTCGGTAGCTGAAATAACTTTTTTATGTATTATATATGTATGATGTGTGTATGTATGTGCAGGGGTGTGGAAATGTAATACAAACCCACTAAAATGGTGCAAAATCTACTTGTACCTCATGACGATACACTTGTCCTGGTACACAAAATAATTTTGTAAATAATAATAAGGTAAATAAGGTCTTTATTATTTTATTTTATTTTTGCACCTCGCCTCGCCTCCTCCTCTATAATAGCTATAACTCCTATTGTTCCATCTGCAGACCCATATGAGGCTTGTTTTTTGCGGGACCAATTGTACTTTGTAATGACACTTTAAATTTTTCTATAACATATGCTCTGAAACAAATAAAAAAATATTTGTGACATAAAATTGCAAAAGTTGGGGTTTTTATTTTTTACGCTTACATGGTATTTTGATATTTTAGGTCGGCCTGATTACAGCAATACCAAATATGTTTAGTTTCCACCCCACTAGACCACCAGGGATGGTTAAAAGGTCCGTTTAGACGCCACCGTCAACTTTGACAGCAGCGATCTAAAGGGTTAAAAGCCGGCCACGGTGAACGCCACATGCCGGGCTATTAGCAGCGGCCCCCAGCTACATTAATCAGCTGGTGGCCACTGGGTATGGAGTGGGCTTGAGTCAGGAGCCTGCTCCATACACCCTGAGCGCCGCCGGGTTGTCTGGCCAGCTCTACTCGCCCAAAGCAGGGCTACATGTTAGAGAAGTTCACCTGCCTGACGCCCAGAACTGCATGTCCCATGTGTCAGGCGATAGGAATCCATAATGTGTTTAATGCGTGTATGTATTATGTATGTGTGAAAGATGTGTCTGTGTGATAGATAAGCGTACGTATGTTGTGTGAATGCATGATAGATATGTGTATGATAGATGTGTGCGTATGTATGATAGATGTATGTAAGATAGATAAGTGTATGTATGATAGATGTGTGAATGATAAGTGTGTGTATATATAATAGATGTATCTATGTAAGATAGATGTGTATACGAAAGATGTGTGTGTATTTATGTATGACATGAATACAAAATATGTGTGCATGTATGTATGATTGATGTGTATATGATAGATGTGTGTATGTATGATACATGTGTATATCATACACACATCTATCATACATACACCAGTCATATACACATCTACAATACTTAGGGGTCTGGGGAGGGTGACAGAGGAGCTTGGAGAAGACTTAGGGGTTTGGGTGAGGAGTTCAGAAAAGCCTGGCAGACATTTAGGTTGGGGTGGGGGGTGTAAGAGAGGAGCTGGGATGAAGACTTAGGGTATGTTCAAATGGCGGAATGTCCAGGTGTCTGGAGAAGGAGGATGGAGGAGTACAGAGGGGTCTGGAGGAGGATGGTGAAGGACAGAGGTGTCTGGAGGAGGGGGATGGAGGAGGACAGTGGGGTCTGATGAAGGGGGACAAAGGGATCTGGAGGAGGGGGACAGAGGGGTCTGAAGGAGAACAGAGGGGTCTGATGGAGCAGGAAGAAGATGTCTGTTGGAGAAGGGGTCTGGTGGAGGAGGACAGAGGGTCTGGAGGAGGGAGATGAAGGAGAACATTGCAGGGGTAGAATTCAGCCAAACTGAGGAAAAAAATGTATGGCAGTATTAGCAATATGGGTACAATGTGTGTTAAAACAACAACAAAAAACGTGGTCTCAAATGGCTGGAGGTGTTCAACCCCAAATGCAGTTGTGCATTTATACTGGGGGAGCAGATCCTGCCCTTGTAGTCCATTGCTAGGGGCGATCCCCAGCATAAAAATGCATACAATGGAGGATGCCTGCAGCGGACTACAAGTGCCACAATAGAATCCTACACCAGATAGACGGTGTGGATGTGTAACAATTAGAATAATACAATACAGAAATTTAGGTGCACTACTATAGTAGATGTATACAATGACGTTGGCTATCCCTCAACACTGATGTCAAAATTGAGACATTCGCCAGTGTATCCTTATATGAAGGACACACCAGAGCCCGCACACCAACGCCAAGGTTTCTCAAATGGCACGGGACCTAACGCTAACCTATGCCTGCAGTGGACTACAAGTGCCACAATAGGATTCTATTGTGGCACTTGTAGTCCACTGCAGGCATTTTTATGCTGGGGATCACCCCTAGCAATGGACTACAAGGGCAGGATCTGCTCCCCCAGTATAAATGCACAACTGCATTTGGGGTTGAGCACCTCCAGCCATTTGAGACCACGTTTTTTGTTGTTGTTTAAAAATGTATACTTGGAGGTGTGTAAACTCCATATCTTAATGCGCCTTGAACATTTTCCAGGCAGCATTAAGATTGCACCTGTGAGGCCATGCACCTATATCAGCCAACTTGGGTGGGGCTTGTAGAGTCTCTCCCTCCTCCCATTGTGTGTGTGCTCAGTCACGCTGGAGGTAACTGGGAGCAGGCTGCATGTCGGCCTAGTGCTGCTGTAATTGCCCACTGGCCCCTGGTTTTTGCTTATTACGCACAGGTAGGTTTAGCGTTAGGTCCCGTGCCATTTGAGAAACCTTGGCGTTGATGTGCGGGCTCTGGTATGTCCTTCATATAAGGATACACTGGCGAATGTCTCAATTTTAACATCAGTGTTGAGAGAAAGCCAATGTCATTGTATACATCTACCACAGTAGTGCACCTAAATTCCTGTATTGTATTACAATATGTGTTAGGAATATATTCAGGTGGCACAGTGTCTGGCAGCATTATAATGATCTATTTTTTAATATAGAGGATAAGGATATGCTGACAAAGGGAGAAACATATGATGTTCAGGCTTCAGACTCTGCAAAAAAGATGTAGCTGGAAGAAGTCCTGGTGCCTGGACCAACAGAGAAGACGTCACTCAGGTCACTGATATTATTATGTTTTCTCCTGACTGTCCCATCAGCTGTAGTCACTTGTAAGTTCTGCAGTTATGATGGGTGACACTGAACCCCAACATCTGACTCTTCAGCTGTTACAAAACTACAACTCCCATAATACCTGAGGCTCTCCAGACTTGATGGGAATTCTAGCTTAGCAACTGTAGAGTCACTTGAAATTAGGTAATTGGTGGGTCTTCAAGCATTTGGACTCCCACAAAACAAATGGGCTGCTTATTCTAAAATGCCTAAGCCAATTTTTGGTCAGAGTCCAGCCCTGCCACCGACTCTATTTGGGGATTTCAAGGTCTCCAAATAGAGCTTAAAGGAGTACTCCAGGATAAGAAAACTTATCACCTATCCTAAGGATAGGGGATGAGTTTCAGATCGCGGGGGGGTCTGACCGCTGGGGCCCCCCGTGATCTCCTGTACGGGGCTCTCGGCTCTTTGCCGAAATAGCTCATTTCGACCACCACATGATGCGGCGTCCCACACGCCCCCTCAATACATTTCTATGACAGAGGCGGAGGCTGCTGATTGCAGCATTCCGGCTCTCCCATAGAGATGTATTGAGGGTGCGTGTCGGCTGCTGCGTCATGCGGTGGTCGGACACAGCCTCTGGTCGCTGACTGTCAGGGCCCCGTATAGGAGATCGCAGGGGTGGGGGCCCCAGCAGTCGGACCCCCTGCGATCTGAAACTTATCCCCTATGCATAGGATAGGGGATACGTTTTCTTATACTGGAGTACTCCTTTAAACTTTTGCACTCCTCACAGATTTGGTCAAACTCTGCCTGCTTAACTGCGATGGTGTCCTTTGCCAGTTGCACACCTGTTCGGTCAGGCCAACCTGGTTGTGTGTCACATGAATACTACGGCTTCCAGCCTTTTAAAGAGTCATTACACGCAAATCACTCATAAGGGCAGCCTGTGCCCAAGTTTTTATGGGCCCTTCGCCCCATCTCACCTGTCTGGGCAATAGGGTCCACTAGGTTGCTCTTTCAGCTATTTTGGATTGTTTTCTGATATTTCAGTAACCAATCTGGTTAAAATTACTGGCAGTAATAATACTCAGGCCACACATGTCACAACCTTCTCCTCTTAGTAGTAACCACATTCTGAAAATCATGGTGAATGTCCATACCAGTACGTGCTGCAGCTAAGCGCATGTGGGGTGAATTTATTGAATTGTGTGTGTAATCACATTCAGGGCTCACCTCTCATCCCCCCCCCCCCCCTCAGCAGCAATCACAACGAGGACACACACATCTCATCCCTCCCCAGCAGTAATCACATTCAGGGCTCACATCTCATTCCCTCAGTAATAATCACATTAAGGTCTGAAATCTCATTAATAAGCAATTTCAAGTTTCTTTACCCCCCACCACCAGTAGTCACCCTTAGTTATTTTATATTTCTCAACCCCCACCCCTCCACCACCATACTCACACTTTGTTATTTCATGTTTCCCTCCAGAGGACAAGCAATCACTTACAGACATTACTAATGGACAGCTTTAACACAAGTATACTGCCATATTCTGTACTACATGAACACTATCCATCTCCTGGCTCCTGCTATCCTATTTTTTTATCCTTTTATAGTAGCTGAGGGTGTATGGTGCCATTGTCCCCATATACAATAAGTTACTGTCAGTCAGCTCAGAGGAGTTGTAATTTCACAACAGTTAGAATACTTTTTTGTTGTTTTGATGGGCCTGATGATAATCAATCATCAAAAGTTCATGTTGGGAATTGTACTTTCACAGAAGTTGGTCATTTTTCCATCCTAACTTTCACATAGTAAATCCTTATCAGGCTATAAGGCCTAATAATTTGTATTACACCCCTCACACTACCACTTGAGGTCCTGCTTGTACCCTCATTTGTAATTAAAAGGATACTTCAAAGGAAAAAAAAATTAAATTAACTGGTGCCAGAAAGTTATAAGATTTGTAAATTACTTCTAAGTAAAAATGTTCTTCCAGTACTTAGCTGCTTTATTCTCCAGAGGACGTTGCATAGTTCTTTCCAATCTGACCACAATTCTCTCTGCTGACACCTCTGTCTGTGTCAGGAATTATTCAGAGCAGGAGAGGTTCGCAATGGGGATTTCCTCCTGCTCTGGACAGTTCCTCACAGGTGTCAGCAGAGAGCAGTGTGGTCCGACTGAAAAGAAAAAAAAAGAAAGGAACTTCCTGTGGAAAATACAGCAGCTGATAAGTACTGGAAGGATTAAGATTTTTAAACAGAAGTAATTTACAAATCTGTTTAACTTTCTGTCACCAGTTGATTTAAAAAAATAAAAAAATTCTGTCTGGAATATCCGCAGGACATATATTTACGTCCTGCGCCGGCTCCCGCGATATGAAGCGGGATCGCGCCGCGATCCCGCATCATATCGCGTCGGTCCCGGCGCTCATCAACGGCCGGGACCCGTGGCTAATACCATACATCGCCGATCGTGGCGATGTGCGGTATTAACCCTTTAGAAGCGGCAGTCAAAGCTGACCGCCGCTTCTAAAGTGAAAGTGACCCGGCTGCTCATTCGGGCTGTTCGGGACCGCCGCAGTGAAATCGCGGCGTCCCGAACAGCTGACCGGACACCGGGAGGGCCCTTACCTGCCTCCTCGGTGTCCGATCGGCGAATGACTGCTCCGTGCCTGAGATCCAGGCAGGAGCAGTCAAGCACCGATAACACTGATCACAGGCGTGTTAATACACGCCTGTGATCTGTGTAGAAGATCAGTGTGTGCAGTGTTATAGGTCTCTATGGGACCTATAACTCTGCAAAAAAAAAGTAAAAAAAAGTGTTAATAAATGTCATTTAACCCCTTCCCTAATAAAAGTTTGAATCACCCCCCTTTTCCCATAAAAAAAATAAAACAGTGTAAAAAAATAAATAAATAAACATATGTGGTATCGCCGCGTGCGTAAATGTCCGAACTATAAAAATATATCATTAATTAAACCGCACGGTCAATGGCGTACGCGCCAAAAAAATTCCAAAGTCAAAAAAAGTGCATTTTTGGTCACTTTTTATACCATTAAAAAATGAATAAAAAGTGATCAAAAAGTCGGATCAAAACAAAAATCATACCGATAAAAACTTCAGATCACGGCGCAAAAAATGAGCCCTCATACCGCCCTGTACATGGAAAAATAAAAAGTTATAGGTGTCAGAAAATGACAATTTTAAACATATAAATTTTCCTGCATGTAGTTATGATTTTTTCCAGAAGTGCGACAAAATCAAACCTATATAAGTAGGGTATCATTTTAACTGTATGGACCTACAGAATAATGATAAGGTGTAATTTTTACCGAAATATGCACTGCGTAGAAACGGAAGCCCCCAAAAATTACAAAATTGCGTTTTTTCTTCGATTTTGTCGCACAATGATTTTTCTTTCCGTTTCGCCGTGCATTTTTGGGTAAAATGACTAATGTCACTGGAAAGTAGAATTGGTGGCACAAAAAATAAGCTATAATATGGATTTTTAGGTGGAAAATTGAAAGGCTTATGATTTTTTAAAGGTAAGGAGTAAAAAACGAAAGTGCAAAAACTGAAAAACCCTGAGTCCTTAAGGGGTTAATATTGTACAGCATTTTATCAGTTCATTTCATAGTAATCTTTATCAGTTAGCTGAAGTAGAAAGAGGCAATGTAATGCTTTATAACAATATGCTGGGATTTTCATTATGATGACTATTATTATTATTATAAATAGTAGTAGTAGTGATAATAAAAATAATATTATTATGATGGCTGTTCACTGTTCAAGAGTTAAAAGTGACATAGGTATGCCAGGAGGGCAGCAATAGAACAGTGACCAGTAAACTTCTAATAAAATACTATAGAATATCCAACAAATGCAATGACATGAAATACACTGTTATTGCCAATGGCAACAATGGGTGTAGAGGTACAAAGTGCTTGACTTGTAGTTGACATGATAGGCACTGAACAGGGGTGATACAGACAATTCAACACACCAGGAAAGGTATCACGAAATATACTTTATGTTTCCCAACCAGCGTGCCTTCAGCCAAAGGTTCCCTGGGCATGCTGGAAGTTGTAGTTGTGCAACAGCTGGGGGCACATTGTTGGGAAACACTCCTTTACATGTTATATTGATCTGCAATGCACTAAATTGGATTTGATATTATTACTTCACATATTGAACTTCCAATTTTTTTTTTTAGCAAAACTGCATGTGAATATGTATGGTTGTTTTTTCCCCCAACAGTTTTACCTATATCCTTATCTATATCATTGCTGCTACTATTCAGGGCTGATGATGCCACACCATTACTGCTCCATGTGACTATATCTATATGTATGCTTTATTCCTTTATTGCATTTAAATAAAAAAGTGATGGCATTAACAGCCGAAATGCAAAGCATACAAACTATGACTATTTATATTTTTTTCATATAAACAAATATGAAAGAAATATTGTCTGCTTCCATTTCTGCAGATTTTTACATTAAAACCAATTTAAATGGCCATATGGTTGTACATTAAAGGGGTTCTTTAAATCAACTGGTGCCAGAAAGTTAAACAGATTTGTAAATTATTTCTATTAAAAAGATCTTAATCCTTCCAGTACTTATTAGCTGCTGAATACTACAGAGGAAATTCTTTTCTTTTTGGGAACACAGAGCTCTCTGCTGGCATCACAAGCACAGTGCTCTCTGCTGACACCTCTGTCCATTTTAAGAACTGTCCAGAGTAGGATAAAATCCCCATAGCAAACATATGCTGCTCTGGACAGTTCCTTAAATGGACAGAGATGTCAGCAGAGAGCACTGTGCTTGTGTTTTCCACCGGAGTACCCCTTTAAGTCTATATCAAGGATATAAGACACATATTCTGTGTGCTGTCATTGACAAAGACTGAAATAAGGGTATAATATGCCTGTCTGAAGCCCTTAACCCCTTCCCGACCTATGACATACCTGTACGTCATGGGTGGCAAGGTGTTCCCGACCCATGACATACAGGTACGTCATGAACATTACTGCCGCTACTCGCAGCATCCCGCAGCGCCCGGAAAGATGGTGGCTATCACTGATAGCCAGCCATCTTACCGTGCGACCACGGGGGGTTTCATCCCCCACCCCCCACCCCCACCCCCAGCGATCGCTGCTATCAGCTGGTCAAATCTGACTAGCTGATAGCAGCGTTTCGCTATGAAAATACTTAGCAGCGCGGTGTGTGAGTCGGGATCACGGGGATCGGGACACACACCGCTCTGCTAAGTGTCCCTGACCCGTCCACCAGCGTCACTTACCCGTCCGAGCGGTGTCCCGAGCGGTCCCGGCGTCCTCCATGCGGTCCCAGCTGCGCTGCGTCCCGGAGGTGAGTTTCCGGCAGCAGTGCGGCATCTTCATTGGCAGCAGTGAGATCGCCGTAAAGCGATCTCACTGCTGCCTCTGAGAGTTTCAAAACTGCAACTCCCAGCATGCCCAGACAGCCTTTGGCTTTCTGGGCATGCTGGGAGTTGTAGTTTTGCAACATCTGGAGGCCCACAGTTTGGAGACCACTGTATAATGGTCTCCAATCTGTGCTCTTCCAGATGTTGCAAAACTACAAATCTCAGCATGCTCAGTCTGTCCAGGCATGCTGGGAGTTGTAGTTCTCTAACATCTGGAAGAGCACAGATTGGAGACCATTATACAGTGGTCTCCAAACTGTGGACCTCCAGATGTTGTAAAACTACAACTCCCAGCATGCCCAGACTGCCCAAGCATGCTGAAAGTTGTAGTTCGGCAACATCTGATCCTTCAGATATTGCCGAACTACAACTTCCAGCATGCCTGGGCAGTCTGGGCATGCTGGGAGTTGTAGTTTTGCAACAATTGGAGGCACACTAGTTGGGAAACATTGTCCGTTTCCTACCTCAGTGCCTCCAGCTGTTGCAATTGTTGCAAAACTATAACTCCCAGCATGCACTGACAGACCATGCATGCTGGGAGTTGTAGTTTTGCAACAGCTGGAGGCACACTGGTTTGGAAACACTAAGTTTGGTTGCAAAACACTTGAAAGTTTATTACTTAACTTAGTGTTTCCAAACCAGTGTTCCTCCAGCTGTTGCAAAACTACAACTCCCAGCATGCACGGACAGCCAAAGGGCATGCTCGGAGTTTGCAACAGCTGGATGTTAGCCCCCTCCCCCCAATGTGAATGTACAGGGTACACTCACATGGGCGGAGGTTTACAGTGAGTGCTGCAAGTTTGAGATGGCGCAAATTTTGCGCTGCAGCTCAAACTTCCAGCGGCAAACTTGCTGTGAACCTCTGCCCATGTGACTGTACCCTAAAAACACTACACTACACTAACACTAACCTAAAATAAAAAGTAAAAAACACTACATATACACATACCCCTACACAGCCCCCCTCCGCCCAAAAAATGAAAAACGTCTGGTACGCTACTGTTTCCAAAACGGAGCCTCCAGCTGTTGCAAAATAATAACTCCCAGTATTGCTGGACAGCCATTGACTGTCCAGGCATGCTGGGAGTTTTGCAACAGCTGGAGGCACCCTGTTTGGGAATCATTGGCGTAGAATACCCCTATGTCCACCCCTATGCAAATCCCTAATTCAGGCCTCAAATGCACATGGCGCTCTCTCACTTTGGAGCCCTGTCGTATTTCAGGGCAACAGTTTTGGGACACATATGGGGTATCGCCGTACTCGGGAGAAATTGCCTTACAAATTTTGGGGGGCTTTTTCTTCTTTAACCCCTTATGAAAAGGTGAAGTTGGGGTCTACACCAGCATGTTAGTGTAAAAAAATTAATTTTTTACACTAACATGCTGATGTTGCCCTATACTTTTCATTTTCACAAGAGGTAAAAGGGAAAAAAGACCCCCAAAATTTGTAACGCAATTTCTCCCGAGTACGGAGATACCCCATATGTGGGCGCAAAGTGCTCTGGGGGCGCACAACAAGGCTCAGAAGGGAGAGTGCACCATGTACATTTGAGGCGATTTGCACAGGGGTGGCTGATTGTTACAGCAGTTCTGACAAACGCAAAACAATAAATATCCATATGTGACCCCATTTTGGAAACTACACCCCTCACGGAATGTAATGAGGGGTGCAGTGAGCATTTACACCCCACTGGTGTATGAGATTTTTGGAACAGTGGTCTGTGAAAATGAAAAATAAAATTTTTGATTTGCACAGTCCACTGTTTCAAATATCTGTCAAACGCCAGTGGGGTGTAAATGCTCACTGCACCCCTTATTAAATTCCATGAGGGGTATAGTTTCCAAAATGGGGTCACATGTGGGGGGGGGTCCACTGTTCTGGCACCATAGGGGCTTCCTAAATGGGACATGCCCCCCAAAAACCCTTTCAGAAAAACTCACTCTCCAAAATCCCATTGTCGCTCCTTCCCTTCTGAGCCCTCTACTGCGCCCGCCGAACACTTTACATACGCATATGAGGTATTTCCTTACTCGAGAGAAATTTGGTTACCAATTTTAGGGTGATTTCTCTCCTTTTACCCCTTGTAAAAATTCAAAAATTGGGTCTACAAGAAAATGCGAGTGTAAAAAATGAAGATTTAGAATTTTCTCCTTCACTTTGCTGCTATTCCTGTGAAACACCTAAAGGGTTAAAACACTTACTGAATGTCATTTTGAATACTTTGGGGGGTGCAGTTTTTATAATGGGGTCATTTATGGGGTATTTCTAATATGAAGACCCTTAAAATCCACTTCCAACCTGAACTGGGCCCTGAAAAATTACGATTTTGAAAATCTTGAGGAAAAATTGGAAAATTGCTGCGGAACTTTGAAGCCCTCTGGTGTCTTCCAAAAGTAAAAACTTGTCAATTTTTTAATGCAAACACAAAGTAGACATATTGTATATGTGAATCAATATGTCATTTATTTGGAATATCCATTTTCCTTTCAAGCAGAGACTTTCAAAGTTAGAAAAATGCTAAATTTTCAAAATTTTCATGAAATTTTTAGATTTTTTACCAAGAAAGGATACAAATCAGTGAAATTCAACCAATAACATAAAGTAGAATATGTCACGAAAAAACAATCTCGGAATCAGAATGATAAGTAAAAGCATTCTAAAGTTATTAATGTTTAAAGTGACAGTGGTCAGATTTTCAAAAAATGCCCAGGTCATGAAGGGGTTAAAGGGGTATTCCAGGCAAAAACTTTTTTTTATATATATCAACTGGCTCCGGAAAGTTAAACAGATTTGTAAATTACTTCTATTAAAAAATCTTAATCCC
This sequence comes from Hyla sarda, assembly GCF_029499605.1. Taxonomy (NCBI): domain Eukaryota; kingdom Metazoa; phylum Chordata; class Amphibia; order Anura; family Hylidae; genus Hyla; species Hyla sarda. The sequence continues at coordinate 256,947,011 of NC_079191.1, read as the reverse complement.
TCCAATAGTTATTAGCTTCTGAAGTTTTCTGTCTAACTGCTCAATGATGATGTCACGTCACGGGAGCTGTGCATGATGGGAGAATATCCCTTGCATGATGGGAGAATATCCCCATAGGAGCTGGACAGCTCCCGACACGTGAGTCATCAGAAAGCAGTTAGACAGAAAACAGCAACTCAACTTCAGAAGCTAATAACTATTGGAAGGATTAAGATTTTTTAATAGAAGTAATTTACAAATCTGTTTAACTTTCCGGAGCCAGTTGATATATAAAAAAAAGTTTTTGCCTGGAATACCCCTTTAAAGGGGTACTCTGGAGAAAAAACTATTTTTTTTTTTTAAATCAACTGGTGGCAGAAAGTTAAACGGATTTGTAAATTACTTCTATTTTAAAATCTTAATCCTTCCAGTACTTATTAGCTGCTGTATACTACAGAGGAAGTTGAGTAGTTATTTTCTGTCTGACCACAGTGCTCTCTGCTGACACCTCTGTCCATGTCAAGAACTGCCCAGAGTACAAGCAAATTCCCATAGCAAACATCTCCAGCTCTAGACAGTTCCTGATATGAACAGAGGTGTCAGCAGAGAGCACTGTGGTCAGACTGAAAAGAACTTCAGAAAGAAATGCAACCTCCCGTGGAGCATACAGCGGCTGATAAATACTGGAAGGATTACGATTTTTAAATAGAGGTAATTTACAAATCTGTTTAACTATTGATTTAAAAAAATAGTATTCCACCGGAGTACCCCTTTAAATGGGTACTCCACGACTTAAAAAACATATCCCCTATTTGCATGATAGTGGAGAAGTGTCTGATCGTGGGGAGTCCAACCTCTGTAATCTCCAGAATAGGGCCCCGTCTCCTGTGAATAAAACGGCATGTCGGCACACGCTCCATGCACTGTCTATAGGAGTACTGGAGATGCCAGATTACAGTGCTTGAGATCTCCGGCACTCGCATAGAAAATTCATGGAGCGCGTGCTGACATGCTGCTCCATGCACAGGGAGAGACAGGGCCCTGTTTTGGAGATTGTAGTGGTCTGAGAGGTCAGACTTCCCTGTCCTGCAGGTTTCAAAATGATAAAGTACTCCTTTAACCTGTTTTTTGGGGAACTTTTACATTAGTATTTTGCATTGTCCCAGAACACTAAGGTAACCGGTTTTTGACATCACTGAAAACACAGACAGTATTGTGCCAACCGGTCATGTCTGAATCTATCTGCCGAGGTGAATTCCAGAACAGGTAATCACTAAATCTAAATTAATTATGCAACTTCATCAGCAATGTAATATTCTGACAGAGGTTATTTCAAGTGCAAGAATAAAAGGGGAAAGCAGAATATTTTGCCTCTTATTGTCAGGGCCATGTTAGCAGACATTCTGTTAGTATACAGACTTTACAGGGGTTATCCAGGGAAAAAAAAAAACTTTATATCAACTGGCTCCAGAAAGTTAAACAGATTTGTAAATTACTTCCATTAAAAAATTGTAATCCTTTCAGTACTTATGAGCTGCTGAAGTTGAGTTGCTCTTTTCTAAGTGCTCTCTGATGACACCTGTCTCGGGAAATTTCCAGAGTAGAAGCAAATTCCCATTCAAAACCTCTTCTACTCTGTGCAATTCCCAAGACAAGCATAGATGTCAGCAGGGAGCACTGTTGCCAGACAGAAAAGAACAACTCAACTTCAGCAGCTGATAATTATTGGAAGGGTTAAGATTTTTTAATAGAAGTCATTTACAAATCTGTTTAACTTTCTGTAGCCAGTTAAAGGAACATGCTGGGCAAAATGTATATACTTTGTTAGGCCTAGTAAAGAACTAAAGTGAGCAATGTAAGACACAGGTATTCAAGGAACACCTAAGAGATAATCCCTGTGTCATGCACCACCCTCTCAGGCCCCATACACCCATACTGCTTACTACTCTCTGTATATGCATATTGACATTAAAGGGGTATTCCAGGAAAAAACTTTTTTTATTTTATTTCAACTGGCTCCAGAAAGTTAAACAGATTTGTAAATGAAATGTTAAAGGTGCAGTTCTAAGCTTCTGAATGTTCCAGTGAGCATTGTTGGGGCCATAATACGAAAGCGGAAAGAAAATTATTTCAACTTAAATTTGCCTTCATCTTAAATTTGTCCTGACAGAGGAATGAAAAGAATAATCAGAAGAGTTGTCCAAAAGCCAAGGACCACAGAGCTTCAAAAAGGTAACTGTTGTCTCAAAGAAAACAGTAATGCACTCTTACTACACAGGACTCCATTGCTGAAAAAAAAACATTTAGAAAAGCCAGTGAAATAATGGAAGAATATAGTGTGGTCAGATGAGAGCAAACTGGAACGGTTGGCCATAATACACACCATGTTTGGAGGTGAAATGGCACTGCACATCACCCTAAAACACAATCCCAACAGTGAAGCTTGGAGGTAGGAACGTTATCGTGTGGGGCTGCTTTTCAGGAAATGGTACTGATAAACTTTACATAATTGAAGGAAGGCTAAAGGGGAAAATTTACCGAGACATTCTTGACAAAAATCTGCTGCCATCTACCAGGATGATGAAGATGAAACAAGGGAGGAGCAAGACAAATATCCCAAACATACAGCCAAGGAACCTCTCAAATGGTTTCAAAGAAAGAAAATAAAGCTGCTAGAATGGCCCAGCCAATCACCTGACTTAAATCCTATTGAAAATCTATGGAAAGAACTGAAGATCATGATTCATAGAAGAGGCCAACAGAACCTTCAAGATTTGAAGACCGTGTAGAAGAATGGGCCAAAATTACACCAGAGCAATGTAACTAGTTTCTCCATATAGGAGGCCTCTTGAAGCGGTCATTACCAACAAAGGCTCGTGTACAAAGTATTAAATAAGATAAATATCAGTAAGGCTGGGTTCACACCACGTTTTTGCAATACAGTTCCCGTATACGTTTTCAATTTGAAAACCATACGGAACCGTATTGAAAACCGTATGCTTTGACTCTCCATTGAAAACAGTATGCCAAAAGATGCATCAGGTTGTGTCAGTTTTGCATCCTGTACGGTTTTGTCCATATTATTTTCCCGTACCCAAAACAGTAGCCTACCATGGTTTTTGGTCCGGGTGGAAAACCATATTGAAACGTATACTTTTTTATTTATTTTTTAACATGGGAGTCAATGGGAACCGTACAGAACTGTATGTGCGTTCCATCCGGTTTTCCCCATACAGTTTTTGACTTTGAACAGTTTTCAAGTGAAACTTTATTCATAATGGAATGAAACATTAAAAACGTATACGTTTATTTTCTTAAAAAACAGATGCAACCGGACATAATAAACGGATGCAAACGGACATCATTCTTCAAACCGTACACGGTTTTGAACCGTATACGGATTAAAATTTGTACACACGTTATGTGTTGCAAAAATGTGGTGTGAACCCAGCCTTAGCGTGTTAAATACTTTTTCCTGTGTCATTTCACATTATGACACATAACTTCATTTCTGAGCTTATTTGTTTTGGTTTCTTTGTATGTATGGATTACTTAGGTTGTTACCAACATATGGTGAAATTTCATGTCAATAGCATCTTTGAAAATATATTTAGTGAGAAAAATTGGGAAGGATTCAATACTTATTTCACCTGCTGTATAAATGAAACTGCAGGACCAAACTATCCGTGCCTAAGTTGCATAGAATAGGCAGGTGACTAGACAGACCACACTTTACCTGTAATAAGGCATCCATAGGTTTATTATGTTGGATGAATATGAAATGAGACAGAAAGGAATTATAGCACACTGGGATTGCCACTAAGAAGCAAATAAAAGATAAACCATGTAAGGGTCATTCAAGTTTCTATTTTTTAGGAATTCCATTAACTGGAAAAGGTCGATTTTTATACCCTCCTTTTGTTGAAATAGTTCAAGCGGACAAAAAAAAGCTGTTTAATGAGGTCATATTTACTGCACACAATGCTGTGTTGGGATAACAGAGTACATCTCTGTGCCGGTGCCAAACGGTGGTCATAGGGTAAGCACACTTTTCCTTTGATTTTAATTTCTTCTAATGTCGTACACCTGGGCTAACACAACTAAGAACTGTACGTTTTTACTGGCAGCTCATGATATTTTGACATGTAGGCATAATGTGGTAATGTATTCCCAAAATAATGAATATAATGGATATCCTGTGCTTCAATAATAACACGATGTGGTATTATACACCTTTGGTGTAGAGTCACATGTAGCACATTCCCACCAGGCTTCCAGCAGCTGAATTATGCTTATGGATTTTCCAGTGTGGAATTCCATGGACTTCCATGGATCTTTACTACTTGTACGGACTGAGCACCACCACTGTAGCTTTGCGTGATGAGTAGACCAGCATAGCCAGATACCATTTATACAATTGGGGAGACTAGATGTAGTGCCGCCTTTCCCTTCTATTTAGGGAGGCACAAGGCTACAGCAGTTTCCTGAAATATCACAAGGTTATCACATCTTATAATGCAGTAATTATACTAAAACAAAATATACAGATACTGCTGCTTAGAGCACATTCATGAAGGAATCTTTGTTACCCCTTTAGTAGAAGTCTACGTATGGTCCATGAGATCACTTTACACCAGACCCATAGATCTCAGCTTATGACAGCTTTGTGAGTCTTAGCCAATGTAACTACAATAGTGACTGCTTTTCCACCCATGTGTCATTAAGCCCTTTACAAGGGCAGGGGTACTAATATATAAGCACACAAAGCTGCTAATGCTAACTCGCTGACAGACACAAGGGTTGCCATGGATATTGGCACTGCCTGTTTAATAGGCAGGAAACAACTTCTGCATGCTTCACTGAGGCGACAACAACCACTATTATTATGGCTTCTTTTATCTCATGCATGTGGATGAACACATTTGAAATGAAAAAGAACAGAATTAAGGCAGTTAAATAGAGCATTATGACTACTTAAAGGGGATAGTCCACAGTAAAATAAAAAAGTATTCCACATCTCGTGGAGGATGCCGCTCACTATTGCCCCCTCTCATCCATCTTGCTAATTTAGCTGCTTCCCGATAGGCCAGTGGGGTACTTTTGTCGCTCCGCTCCCAATGTGTAGCTTATAGCCGCATGCTTGGAGGAGACTACATCTCAGCAGCCCTAATGTACTCTCCAAGGCTGTCGGAATCCCTCACCTCTAGCTAAACCCTGCCCAGAGTTATGTCGGCACAGCATGCTGTCACTGAGCTCTGTATTACTGGGGATGGCCTGGAACTGGCTTGCAAGAAGACAACGCGTTATATATGCTAAAATCACTCTTCTCACCATCCCCGGGGGACGTTTGTGCCCCAGTGATGGTGAATATATTGGCCCTCATTTCCTATTCTAAACCCGACTTGTTTTGTCATTTTTTTTTGTTGCATCTTTGTCTGCGACATGTCGCAGACATCGTGCGCCAGTCTGCGACACAATGCAACATTTTTTCCCGACGGACCCGATGTGGATTCTCCCAAACCCGAAAAAGGGGCGTAACCCGACATTTCTGAGCTTTCCCACGTATTTATAAAGCTTTCCAACCCGAATTTGTTCAATTGTTGTGGATTTTTTCCCGACAACTAAGAGGAGTTGGAAACCAAGGCAAAAAGATGCACATGCGACAAACAGGATGAGACATAATAATAAATACCAGGGGAAAAAAGCAGTCGGGTAAGAAAGCAACATAGACTTACAACCCGATTTTCTAAGTAAATGAGGACCATTAATTTATAATCCAGCCCCGTTCACTGCAGCCGTGGTCCTGCCCCCTCACCTTGATTGACAGTTTGCGGCTGCCGGGGGGACTTTATAACTTAATATCTTCACCATCCCTGGGGGGCACAAATGTCCCCCGGGGAAGGTGAGGAGAATGATTTTAGCATATATAACGCGTTGTTAAGCGTTATACATGCTAAAATCTGCTGATTGGTTCCCTTTAAGTGGGTTCTTATATGTTCTCCAGTCTGATATACATGGATATACCACAGAGCTTCAATTTGAGTTTTGGAGCATGGATTTTGCAATATTGATTTTTAGGTGACATGCTAAATTTATAAAGTTTAGGTTTTACTACTGTTACTCAATAATAAACCTTTTTTTTTTTTTTAAAATAAAAATGGGTTTTAATATTGCTACTCTTAGAGGCATATTTTTTTTCTATCCACAAAGCTCTGTAAGGACCTGCTTTGTTGGACAAGTTGACATTTTTATTAGTACAATTTGAGAATTTGAGTTGACTTTTTGTTTTCTATTTATTCACTCTTTTTCATCTTTTGATACCAAAGCATTATCTATAATAGTATACAGACAGGCTGTATATTAGGCAGTGCCTATTTTACAACTGAAAAGGCAAACAGCAAAGGAAAAGTTTGTGATCTTTTTTAGACCCATGTTTGCCTCAACAACCCAGTCTACACCCTGTTGTCAAGTTGATAGTAGTGACAGAGAGAGCACTTTCCACCTGGACACATCTATGGGGTTAAAGTGAATGTGTGATCACTTTGAAAAAAACGAGTGGCAGTAACCTGTACATAGCTATGGGGGGCTTATAACATACTTGTTTACAGCATGATGATTATTAGGGGGGCGATTGATTATTAAAATAAGTAACAGAAAAAAGTAAAAAAAAAATCCTGCATCATACCTTGTGGCTGACAACTGTCAATTTCCCAGAATTAAAGCAATAAGGAACAGTAACAAAACAATCACTTATCTGACTAAAAAGCTGTAGCATTCCAAGATGTGCTAAAAGTATTATATTGGATTTTTTATTTTTTTTAGTAAAGAGGTTATTCAGTAATAGAAAAACTTAGCTAATTTCTTCTGAAAAAAACAGCACCACTCCTATTCTCAGGTTGTGTGTGGTATAAGAAACATAGAAACATAGAATGTGGCAGATAAGAACCATTTGGCCCATCTAGTCTGCCCAATAATCTGAATACTATGAATAGTCCCTGGCCCTATCTTATATGAAGGATAGCCTTATGCTTATCCCATTCATGCTTAAACTCCTTCACTGTATTTGCAGCGACCACTTCTGCAGGAAGGCTATTCCATGCATCCACTACTCTCTCAGTAAAGTAATACTTCCTCATATTACTGCATAAACCTTTGCCCCTCTAATTTAAAACAATGTCCTCTTGTGGTAGTTGCTCTCCTCCTTTATCGTGTTGATTCCCTTTATGTATTTAAAAGTCTCTATCATATTCCATCTGTCTCTTCTTTCTTCCAAGCTATACATGTTAAGGTCCTTTAACCTTTCCTGGTAAGATTTATCCTGCAACCCGTGGACTAGTTTAGTAGCTCTTCTCTGAACTCTCTCTAAAGAATCTATATCCTTTTGGAGATACGGCCTCCAGTACTGCGCACAATACTCCAAATGAGATCTCACCAGTGTTCTGTACAGCGGCATGTGCACTTCTCTCTTTCTACTGCTTATACCTCTCCCTATACATCCAAGCATTCTGCTAGCATTTCATATTGCTCTATTACATTGTCTGCCTACCTTTAAAGGGGTTCTCCGGTGTTAAACATCTTATCCCCTATCCAAAGGATAGAGGATAAGATGCCTGATTGCGGGAGTCCTGCGCCGGCGTGTGACGTCACGCTCCGCCCCTCAATGCAAGCCTACGGGAGGGGGCATTGCGGGGCATGATGTCACACGCCGGCGCAGGCGTGACGTCACATGCCGCCCGCCCTGTAGCCACCCGTAATCAGACCCGGAGCGAACACGCTCCGGGGACTGATTACAAATGGGGTGCCTCGTGCATGATCCCGGGGGTCCCCAGCGGCGGGACTCCCGCGATCAGGCATCTTATCCCCTATCCTTTGGATAGGGGATAAGATGTTTAAGCACCGGAGAACCCCTTTAAGTCTTCTGAAATAATTACTCCTAAATCCCTCTCCTCAGATACTGAGGTCAGGACTGTGTCAAATATTCTATATTCTGCCCAAGGGTTTTTATGCCCAGGTGCATTATCTTGCACTTGTCCACATTAAATTTCAGACTGACCATTCTTCTAGTTTTCCTAAATTCTTTTCCATTTGGCATATCCCTCCAGGAACATCAACCCTGTTACATATCTTTGTATCATCAGCCAAAAGACACCTTACCATCGAGACCTTTTGCAACATCGCTAATGAAGATATTAAACAATATTGGTCCCAGTAAAGATCCCTGAGGTACCCCACTGATAACAAGACCTTGCTCTGAATATACTCCATTGTCTGTCATTCAGCCACTGCCTAATCCACTCAACAATATTGGAGTCCAAGCTCAATGACTGTAGTTTATTGATAAATCTACTATGTGGGACAGTGTCAAAAGCCTTACTAAAATCTAGATATGGGATGTCTACTGCCCCTCTGCCATCTATTATTTTAGTCACCTAGTCAAAAAATCTATAAGATTTGTTTGACATGATCCGCCTGAAGTAAACCCATGTTGTTTTTCATCTTGCAATCCATAGGATTTTAGATGTTCCACAATCCTATCCTTTAGTAGGGTTTCCATTAATTTCTCCACTATTGATGTCAGACTTACTGGCCTATAGCTGCTTGATTCCTCCCTACTACCTTTCTTGTGAATGGGCACAAAATTTGCTAATTTCCAATCTTCCGGGACGACTCTTGTTACCAGTGATTGGTTAAATAAAAAAAATTGGTTAATTGGTTATTTAAATTAGTTAAATAAAAAAATTTTTATTAAAAATTAAATTAATTTTATGATTTTGGCCACTTCTGCTGAGGACCACAGTGGTCTCTTCCTTTTCCTGCTTTTACTGACAAGTCTAATGCAGTTTTCTGTTGCCTTCAATAATGCATCTTTTAAGTAGTCCCATTTCTCCTGGACTCCATGTAATCCAATCAAGTCTGACAGGGACTCATTTATGACTAATCTCATTTTTGAAAAGTCTGTTTTTCTAAAATCTAAAACTTTTGTTTTTGTGTGGTGTGACTCCTTCACTGTTCTTATATTAAACCTCACTGACTGTTGAACACTAGATCCCAACCTTTCGTCTACAATAACATCATATACCAAATCCCCATTTGTGAATACCAATTCCAAAATGGCCTCCCTCTGGGTTGGCTCCTCAACCTCTTGTTGTAGATATAATCCCAGTAGGGAATTTAGAATATCTGTACTCCTGGCAGAACTAGCTATTTTGGTTTTCCAGTTTATATCTGGAAGATTGAAGTCTCCCATAATGATAACTTCTCCTTTCATTGTCATTTTAGCTATTTTTTCAACTAGTAGATTATCTAATTCTTTAACTTGGCCAGGTGGTCTGTATATCACACCTACACAAGTTACTTTCTGATTACCAAACTGTACCGTAACCCAAACTGATTCTATGTTGGCCTCATTAACTTGTATTAGGTTAGATTTTATGCTGTCTTTCACATATAGGGCCACTCCTCCTCCTTTCTTGCCTTCTCTGTCTCTTCTGTATAAAGAGTACCCTGGTATGGTTATGTCCCAGTCATTACTTTCATTAAACCATGTCTCAGTAACAGCCACTAAATCTACATTCTCAGATGCCATTATTGACCCAAGTTCATTGATTTTATTACCTATTACTTGACTCCATTTACTTTAATGGAACTGAGCTGCAATACCACACACAATATGAGGACAAGAGTGGTGCTGTTTAGGGAGTTTTTCAATTTCTAAACAATTCCTTTAGGCTAAGTTTCCACTTTTTTTTTCTGGCAGTTTTTGGAAAACTGCCACTGCAGTTTTTGAGCCAAAGTCAGAAGTGGATCAATAAAGGAGGAGAAGTATAAGTTCTTCCTTTATATGTCCTATTTGGCTCAAAAACTGCAGTGGCAGTTTTCTAAAAACTGCCAGAAAAAAAAACAAGTGGAAACTTAACCTAAAAGTTATTCCACAGTATCCCAGTGTCCAGATGTCTCACTTCAGAGCTTTGCAAGACAAGAACAAGTCAACTGACAAAAGATAGTTGGGTTCACAGGTAAGCTACACCACCCTGCTATGGGACTACTACTCCCGGCTGACCTATATTGTCCGTATGCCCTACACATGTTTTGTGTAATCATTAGACAAATGCAACAAAAACGGTTGACTGAAATAGATAGTGAGCAAACAAGACCAACCCGAACAGTCTGAGGCTGCCATTGTTATCTGTGAATGAAGCAGTGTTATTTTAAAGGACACAATCCTGGCACACAGTACAGTACACAGCAATATAATAGATTCATTTAAAAAGAGTAAATAAGGCCTGCAATATTAAATATGTAAATATATATACATAAAAATATTGCAGGCCTTTTTTACTCTTTTTAAATGTACACACAATATAGGGGTGGTTCACCTTCTGTAGTTATCTAGAATTAAGAGTCAGTTTGTTCTGCTCCAATAATCTACACTTTGAAGCCTTAGTAGACTGAAAGCCTACTAAGCTAAAGCTATTTTACTGCAACTGTTAAGAAGTTATTGTCTGTGAGTGGTGCAGTGCAATAATACAGGGCAATGGCAGAAACTTTATACTTCCTCACACTTTTGTAAATTATTATTGGCATTAAACTGGTTGTGTTGCATTATACTATGAAGAGGGGGCGTGGTTCGCCAGAGACATGAGCGGACACATGGCGGAGAGCTCCTACGCATACTTCCTGTAAGCTCTCCTGCCCCCTGCAATTTTACTGCTTAGAACTCTTCAATCCTGCTGCCCTCTCTGATTCTATTTCTGGCCATGGCAAATATAAGATCAGAACGGGATAAGTCCGGCAAGTATGCCGAGACAGACACCCCACAGAGACAACATGATGCTGATAAGTTCATCACTGGGAACCAGCTAGAGAAATTTGCCAGCACTACTTCCCCTTATGCTGCTGATGCCGACTATGAAGCAGGGGCTGCTTGGGAGATGTCTTTGGATGCCTCTGGTTACAGGGCTGAGCTGGCTACCCTCTAGCCCACAATGGCTGGCTGCTGCAGGATCACAGCCTGTGGAAGCTTGTGCAGTTGCAGTGCATTCTACCTCCCTGAGCCCACTTTGAGTGATGTCTATACCACTGTACTGGTGCTAGGTCCAGAGATCGGCTCCAAAAAGGCAATACCTGAAAATAACTAATGAGCATATGACTTAATTTAAGGTCAAGGTTAGTGACCTTGAAAACCATTTTCCAGCTTGACAGAAAGACCTGAGGAGGGTTGAACATAATGTGTCTCTGCTGATCTCTAAATCTGATGACTTAGAAAACCACCCCAGAAGAGACAACCTACAGCTAATTGGTTTCCCTGATCGAGTTGGCTCCTTGATACGTTTGGAAAATACTGTTTTCTCCGTTGTTTGCTATAGAACAGGCACACAGGGCACTATTCCTGGCGTGCCTCAACTTCTGTGTTTCTGAAAATCCTAAATTTTAAAGAAAGGGACACTATACTTTCCTCTACATTATAATATAAAACTGCGTGGTATATTAGTCAGAGTAGACTCTAAGTTATGTATGGGTGTTCCCAGTTTAACCCAGTTTAACCCCTTAAGGACCAGGCCATTTTACACTTTAGGACCAGAGCGTTTTTTGCCCATCTGACTACTATCACTTTAAACATTAATAACTCTGGAATGCTTTTAGTTATCATTCTGATTCTGAGACTGTTTTTTCGTGACATATTCTACTTTAACAAAGTGGTAAAATATTGTGGAAACTTGCATCCTTTCTTGGTGAAAAATCCCCAAATTTGATGAAAAATTTGAAAATTTAGCATTTTTCTAACTTTGAAGCTCTCTGCTTGTAAGGAAAATGGATATTCCAAATATTTTTTTTATTATTCACATTTCCAATATGTCTACTTTATGTTTGCATCATAAAATTGACAAGTTTTTACTTTTCAGGAACAGGAAAGGGGAAAAAAGATCCTCAATAGGCGCAATGGACAGCAGTGAAGGAGAATTCAATGGTCATCCATCATTGATATAAAGATATTTATTGAGCACACAATGGCAACGCGTTTCTTGCCCGGATCGGGCACTTCCTCAGGCAAATGTGCATGTACAAACATAAAAATGGCAGCAACTTAAATAGGCATAGATACGCAACTATTCAAAGGTCAAATCAATTAGGCTATTCAGGAACACTAGTAACTAGACCAGCCGTAGTAAAAAGCACACGTATCTTCTTACTGATCTAGATAATTTACATAAAACAAACTTTATCATAAGGGACATTTGTCTCTAAAGGAAAGGGGCATATACAGTAGTTGTATTTAGTAGGTTTGTGGCTTATTGCGCTATAGTAACCTGATAGGAAAATATGGTTCAGTATTTGAAGACATCTGCTGAAAACCCACAGAACCAGTTGGGTGAATGATCAGCAGGAGCCCTGTGTTAGGTATCAATAAGTAGATCGCTATTTTGTTGTATGGTGAGTTTCACTCACCACCGCTGTCTGGATCGGCTCCGCTATCAGCAGGAGCGCTATGTATATCGTAGCGGAATCAGAGAGGGGCGGGTGCTCAAATTTAACTATGATAGACAGCGCTTCACAGAGAGCGCTCTGCTGTCAAAAGGAGCACCCGCCCCTCTCTGATTCCGCTACGATATACATAGCACTCCTGCTGATAGCGGAGCCGATCCAGACAGCGGTGGTGAGTGAAACTCACCATACAACAAAATAGCGATCTACTTATTGATACCTAACACAGGGCTCCTGCTGATCATTCACCCAACTGGTTCTGTGGGTTTTCAGCAGATGTCTTCAAATACTGAACCATATTTTCCTATCAGGTTACTATAGCGCAATAAGCCACAAACCTACTAAATACAACTACTGTATATGCCCCTTTCCTTTAGAGACAAATGTCCCTTATGATAAAGTTTGTTTTATGTAAATTATCTAGATCAGTAAGAAGATACGTGTGCTTTTTACTACGGCTGGTCTAGTTACTAGTGTTCCTGAATAGCCTAATTGATTTGACCTTTGAATAGTTGCGTATCTATGCCTATTTAAGTTGCTGCCATTTTTATGTTTGTACATGCACATTTGCCTGAGGAAGTGCCCGATCCGGGCAAGAAACGCGTTGCCATTGTGTGCTCAATAAATATCTTTATATCAATGATGGATGACCATTGAATTCTCCTTCACTGCTGTCCATTGCGCCTATTGAGGATCTTTTTTCCCCTTTCCTGTTCCTGATATCTCTGCAAGCCGGCCAGCCACGCTGATACCGGAGGATCCAGGCTGCATTCAGCACACTGCATCATTACTCAAGCTCATCTAGGTGTTGTGCCCATAGCGCAACACCATCTGGTAAGTGGAATACCAACCCCTTCCCTTACCCCAAGTTTTTGAAGTATTACACTAGGGGCGCGTGTCCTTTTTTCTTTTTGTCTTGCAAGTTTTTACTTTTGGAAGACACCAGAGGGCTTCAAAGTTCAGCAGCAATTTTCAAATTTTTCACAAAATTTTGAACCTCACTTTTTTTCCAGGGACCAGTTCAGGTTTGAAGTGGATTTGAAGGGTCTTCATATTAGAAATACCCCACAAATGACCCCATTATAAAAACTACACCCCCCAAAGTATTCAAAATGACAATCAGTAAGTGTTTTAACCCTTTAGGTGTTTCACAATAGCAGCAAAGTGAAGGAGAAAATTCACAATCTTCATTTTTTACACTCGCATGTTCTTGTAAACCCAATTTTTGAATTTTTACAAGGGGTAAAAGGAGAAAATGTATACTTATATTTGTAGCCCAATTTCCCTCGAGTAAGGACATACCTCATATGTCTATGTAAATTGTTCGGCGGGCGCAGTAGAGGGCTCAGAAGCGAAGGAGCGACAAGGGGATTTTGGAGAGTACGTTTTTCAGAAATAGTTTTTGGGGGGCATGTTGCATTTAGGAAGCCCCTATGGTGCCAGAACAGCAAAAAAAACAAAACACATGGCATACCATTTTGGAAACTAGACCCCTTGGGGAACGTAACAAGGAATAAAGTGAGCCTTAATACCCCACAGGTGTTTCACGACTTTTGCATATGTAAAAAAAAAAAAAAAACATTTTTCACTAAAATGTGTGTTTCCCCCCAAATTTCACATTTTTTGCAAGGGTTAATAGCAGAAAATACCCCCTAAAATTTGTAACCCCATCTCTTCTGAGTATGGAGGTACCCCATAAGTTGGCCTGAAGTGCACTGCGGGCGAACTACAATGCTCAGAAGAGAAGGAGTGATATTTTGCTTTTTAAGAGCAAATTTTGCTCGGGGGGCATGTCGCATTTAGGAAGCCCCTATGGTGCCAGAACAGCAAAAAAACAAAAACAAATGGCATACCATTTTGGAAACTAGACCCCTTGAGGAACGTAACAAGGAATAAAGTGAGCCTTAATATCCCACAGGGGTTTCACGACTTTTGCATATGTAAAAAAAAAAAAAAAAAATAATTTTCACTAAAATGTGTGTTTCCCCCCAAATTTCACATTTTTGCAAGGGTTAATAGCAGAAAATAGCCCCCAAAATTTGTAACCCCATCTCTTCTGAGTATGGAGGTACCCCATAAGTTGACCTGAAGTGCACTACGGGCGAACTACAATGCTCAGAAGAGGAGGAGCACCATTTAGCTTTTGGAAAGAGAATTCGTTTGGAATGGTAGTCAGGGGCCATGTGCATTTACAAAGCCCCCCGTGGTGCCAGAACAGTGGACCCCCCCACATGTGACCCTATTTTGGAAACTATACCCCTCACAGAATTTAATAAGGGGTGCAGTGAGCATTTACACCCCACTGGCGTTTGACAGATCTTTGGAACAGTGGGCTGTGCAAATGGAAAATAAAAATTTTCATTTTCACGGATCACTGTTCCAAAAATCTGTCAGACACCTGTGGGGCATAAATGCTCACTGTATCCCTTATTACATTACATGAGGGGTGTAGTTTCCAAAATGGGGTCACATATGGGGGGGTCCATTGTTCTGGTACCATGGGGGCTTTGTAAACACAAGTGGCCTTCAATTCCGGACACATTTTCTCTTCAAAATCCCAATGGCGCTACTTCTCTTCTGAGCATTGTAGTGCACCCATAGAGCACTTTACATCCACATATGGGATATGTTCTTACTCAGAAGAAATTGGGTTACAAATTTTGGGGGGCTTTTTTTTTTTTTTTTTTCCCTTGTGAAAATGAAAAATTTAGGGTGACATCAGCATTTTAGTGAAAAAAAAAATTTCTTTTCATTTTCCCATCCAACTTTAATGAAAATTTGTCAAACACCTGTGGGGTGTTCAGGCTCACTATACCCCTTGTTATGTTCCGTGAGGGGTGTCGTTTCCAAAATGGGGTCACATGTGGGTATTTATTTTTTTGGGTTTATGTCAGAACCGCTGTAAAATCAGCCACCCCTGTGCAAATCACCAATTTAGGCCTCAAGTGCACATGGTGCGCTCTCAATCCTGAGCCTTGTGCGTCTGCAGAGCATTTTACGCCCACATATGGGGAATTTCCGAACTTAGGAGAAATTGCGTTACAAATTTTGGGGGTCTTTTTTTCCTTTTACCTCCCATGAAAATAAAAAGTAAAGGACAACACCAGCATGACAGTGAAAAAAATTTTTTTTTTTTACACTAACAGGCTGGTGTAGACCCCAACTTTTCGTTTTCATAAGGGGTAAAAGGAAAAAAAAGCCCCCAAAATTAGTAGTGCAATTTCTCCCGAGTACGGAGATACCCCATATGTGGCACTAAACTGTTTCCTTGAAATACGACAGGGCTCTGAAGTGAGAGAGCGCCATGCGCATTTGAGGACTAAATTAGGGATTGCACAGGGGTGGACATAGGGGTATTCTACGCCAGTGATTCCCAAACAGGGTGCCTCCAGCTGTTGCTAAACTTCCAGCATGCCTGGACAGTCAGTGGCTGTCCGGAAATGCTGTGAGTTGTTGTTTTGCAACAGCTGGAGGCTCCGTTTTGGAAACACTGCCGTACAATACGTTTTTAATTTTTATTGGGGGGGGGGGGCAGTGTAAGGGGGTGTATATGTAGTGTTTTACCCTTTATTATGTGTAAGTGTAGTGTAGTGTTTTTAGGGTACGTTCACACTGGCGGAGGTTTATAGTGAATTTACCGCTAGGAGTTTGCGCTGCGGCGAAAAATTTGCCGCAGCTCATACTTGAAGCAGAAAACTTACTGTAAACCCGCCAGTGTGAATGTACCCTGTACGTTCACATGGGGGGGCAAACCTCCAGCTGTTTCAAAACTACAACTCCCAGCATGTACTGACAGACCGTGCATGCTGGGAGTTGTACTTTTGCAACAGCTGGAGGCACACTGGTTGGAAAACCTTCAGTTAGGTTCTGTTACCTAACTCAGTATTTTCCAACCAGTGTGCCTCCAGCTGTTGCAAAACTTCAACTCCCAGCATGTACTGATCGCCGAAAGGCATGCTGGGAGATGTACCATAGAGCTTGCTATTAGAATGCAATGCCTGCAAGGGGCAAGAATAGACTCCCAGCAATATATGAAATAATAAAGGGGATAAATCAAATAAAATCCCAGGGGAGGTGCATGTAATACTTAACTTTTAATTTTACAAAGTTAAAATCGTCACCAAAAAATTAGTGCTCAAATAACCCAAACGAATAAATATAAATGTTCTGGTTACGATATGGATCTTACTCCAGAAACAATATCAAGCATACAGGGTGTCGCTCTCAACGCGTTTCTGCCACTAATGATCTGGCATCATCAGGAGAGACAAAAGACAAAGCTTGAAATACCTTAGAATTGTGGTACTAAGAGCACCCTATAAATAAATAAACCAATGTGACTAAGAGATCACGGCAAAGACTGTCTGTATCAGGCCACCTGCAAAGAAAGCACAACAGAAAGGTACCGGCGTCATTTATGTGCTCCAAGCATAATAAAACACATGAGCAATTCATGCAGAGCATACACTCACTGTGCCGTGGATATTTTCCAGAAAACCTAAAGAGGAAAGCACATAGAGAAAAGCCCCTATCAGTAACTGTCCAGTTGGTACCTGTAAAGAAGAAACACTCTTCCGCAGTATGCGGCTACTCACAGTTCCAGTCTGCCGATATCCGTGATCCCAGGACGGTGCGCTATTACCCGCAGTGGCGGGGAGCCTTGCAGTAAGTGTCGGCTGCTAATGTACTTCCGTACCTGGGATCACGGCGTGTGACGTCTTATGTGCTGGCCGAGCCGCGCGTCACTTCCGCCGCGCCCCTGATTGACGTCATGGGGGCCGGCGATTATCGTGCAGCGCGCGGTCAGGTGACGGCCGCAATGAAAACAAAAGAATCATGTGATTACGGCTATGGTAAACACTCTTATAACCTGGTATATTCATAATGGCTAGATGTTTGAAGCAAATTAAGGAGGAACTAGCGGGATAGAGGTTACAGGGGTGTGGAAATTCTATCGCCCGACGCCCGGGACAAGTAGTTTTGGGCGCAGGGCAGGTGAATTGTTTATAGATTTAGCCCTGTATCGTGCGAGCAGGGAAAGACAGACTTCCCCCTTATTTTTCTTTAATGCCGGTGTGAGGCGCAGGAGCCGATGCAAGTCTCCACCTCACACCGGCGCTCAGAGTGTATGGAGGGGGCGGCGGCCTCCAGCTGACTGCAGAGCCCCCTTATCTCCCCTCCTGGAGGATGGACGGAGCTCAGAAGACACAGCAGGGTGAGAGAAAGGACATAGACAGCTCCATCCCCCGCACACAGCTCTATCCCTCCCCCTCCCCTGTCTCCACAGGACCTAATCCACCACGGGGAGGCTGCATGTTTGCACAGGGAAAACACAGAGCAGGGGTGAGGGGGAGGACGGAAATCTCACCTCACACCGGCCGGGACTACAGCTCTGATGTCCACTCATGGCGGCTCAGGTGAGGAGGCAGAGAATACAGGCGGCGGCAGGAAGGGTGGTTGTATATGTATGGTGTGAGTGTATGTGTGATGTGTATGTAATGTATGATGTGTATAATGTCTGTGTGTGATGTGTATGCAATGTATGATGTGTATAATGTCTGTGTGTGATGTGTATGTAATGTATGATGTGTATAATGTCTGTGTGTGATGTGTATGTAATGTATGATGTGTATAATGTCTGTGTGTGATGTGTATGTAATGTATGATGTGTATAATGTCTGTGTGTGATGTGTATGTAATGTATGATGTGTATAATGTCTGTGTGTGATGTGTATGTAATGTATGATGTGTATAATGTCTGTGTGTGATGTGTATGTAATGTATAATGTGTGTATGATGTCTATGTGTGATGTGTATGTAATGTATAATGTGTGTATGATGTCTGTCTATGTGTGTGTAATGTATAATGTGTGTATGATGTCTGTCTATGTGTGTGTAATGTATAATGTGTGTATGATGTCTGTCTATGTGTGTGTAATGTATAATGTGTGTATGATGTCTGTCTATGTGTGATGTGTGTGTAATGTATGATGTGTGTATGATGTCTATGTAATGTATAATATGTGTATGATGTCTGTCTAAGTTTGTGTGTATGCATGTGATGTATGATGTGGGGGGGGCAGCGGTGGGTGTATGTATGATGTGTGCATATGTATGATGTATATGTATGGTGTGAGTGTATGTGGGTATGTAATGTATGATGTGTGTGTGATGTCTGTCTAAGTGTGATGTGTGTATGTATATGATGTGGGGGGGCAGCAGCGGGTGTATGTAGGATGTGTGTATGAATGGTGTGAGTGTATGTGTGATGTGTGTATGTATGTAATGTATGATGTGGGGGGGGGGGCACTGCTGCCGCCGCCGCCAGTTGTGCCATCTAATTTTATTTTTAGTGGCTTCTGGTCACCCGCAGTAAATTGCACCCCCAGAATCCCCTCCCCTTCATACTCACCCGCCGACCAAGAGCCCCACGGATGCACACAAACACGCCCGAACCAAAACTACAACTCCCAGCATGTTAGACAATAACCTAATCTGTAGAACTATAAAGTGCAACATGCTGGGAGTTGTAGTTTTGGTTCGGGTCAGCTGCAGAGCCATAGGCTGCATCAGGGCATGCTGGGAGTTGTAGTTACTAACTGTAATTCCCAGTATTCCTTGACACAGACTATGGCTCTGCAGCTGACACAAACCAAAACTACAACTCCCAGCATGTTACACAATAACCTTAACTGTACTACTATACAGTGCAACATGCTGCAACACCCACACAACCATAGGCTGTATCAGAGCATGCTGGGAGTTGTAGTTATCTACTAACTAAATGTAGGCTACATGTAGCCTATCTAGTGTCCCCCTTTCGGGGGGTACCCCATTAGATTATACTATACTATAATTGAGCCTCAGTTAATATAAGGTTCAATGATTTAGGCCTCGTCCGCGGAGTCTAACCTCTTCCGAGCATCCAGGGTATCTATACCCATGCCCTTTGCCTTTGGCTATGCTAAAACTCTATATGTATGCTGATATGTTGCCTCGGACCAGTTTGTATTAATAAATTATGGGAGTTACCAATGAATTATGGCAATAGTGCCCAGTCATTTAGGGTACCTAGACTTCTCATTATGTATGTATGCACTCCTATGGTCTGATTTAAGCATGGGCAGGTTTTTCTATGCACCTGTTATATATGCATAAGGCATCTCCGTAGTATTGCTTATTAAATATATATTTATGAATAGTTTTAGGTTACATACTTAACCTCTATCCCGCTAGTTCCTCCTTAATTTGCTTCAAACATCTAGCCATTATGAATATACCAGGTTATAAGAGTGTTTACCATAGCCGTAATCACATGATTCTTTTGTTTTCATTGCGGCAGTCACCTGACCGCGCGCTGCACGATAATCGCCGGCCCCCATGACGTCAATCAGGGGCGCGGCGGAAGTGACGCGCGGCTCGGCCAGCACATAAGACGTCACACGCCGTGATCCCAGGTATGGAAGTACATTAGCAGCCGACACTTACTGCAAGGCTCCCCGCCACTGCGGGTAATAGCGCACCGTCCTGGGATCACGGATATCGGCAGACTGGAACTGTGAGTAGCCGCATACTGCGGAAGAGTGTTTCTTCTTTACAGGTACCAGCTGGACAGTTACTGATAGGGGCTTTTCTCTATGTGCTTTCCTCTTTAGGTTTTCTGGAAAATATCCACGGCACAGTGAGTGTATGCTCTGCATGAATTGCTCATGTGTTTTATTATGCTTGGAGCACATAAATGACACCGGTACCTTTCTGTTGTGCTTTCTTTGCACGTGGCCTGATACAGACAGTCTTTGCCGTGATCTCTTAGTCACATTGGTTTATTTATTTATAGGGTGCTCTTAGTACCACAATTCTAAGGTATTTCAAGCTTTGTCTTTTGTCTCTCCTGATGACGCCAGATCATTAGTGGCAGAAACGCGTTGAGAGCGACACCCTGTATGCTTGATATTGTTTCTGGAGTAAGATCCATATCGTAACCAGAACATTTATATTTATTCGTTTGGGTTATTTGAGCACTAATTTTTTGGTGACGATTTTAACTTTGTAAAATTAAAAGTTAAGTATTACATGCACCTCCCCTGGGATTTTATTTGATTTATCCCCTTTATTATTTCAATGCTGGGAGATGTAGTTATGCAACAGCTGGAGGGATCGCAACTACAACTCCCAGCATGCAGAGACAGCTGTTTGCTGTTTAGGCATGCTGGGAGTTGCAGTTTTGCAACATCTGGAGAGCTATAGTTTAGAGACCACTGCATAGTGGTCTTCAAACTGTGGACCTCCAGATGTTGCAAAACTACAACTCCCAGCATGCCCAGACAGTAAACTGCTGTGTGGGCATGCTGGGAGTTGTAGTTTTGCAAGATCTGGAGGTGCACAGTATAGAGATCACTTTGCAGTTGTCTCAAACTGTAGACCTCCAGCTGTTGCAAAACTGCAACTCCCAGCAAGCCTAAACAGCTCTCTGGGCATGCTGGGAGTTGTAGTTTTGCAACATCTGGAGGGTTACAGTTTAGAGACCACTATAGTGGTCTCAGACTGTAGCCCTCCAGATGTTGCTAAGTAACTCACCGGCTTCCGTCGGATCCAGGAAGCTGCGTCGCGGTCCTTTTCTTCCGCCGATCGTCGCCCGCTGCCGCCGCTGATCGTCGCCCGCTGCCGTCGCCGATGGGTAAGAGGATCTTCGGCGCCGGTCCCTGTCGGTTTCCCCGTCCTGCTCCGCCTATTGTGGGTGGGCAGAACGGGGAAACCGAAAGTAAACCCCTCCGCCCCCGATCTGCTATTGGTGGTTGCGTCTGCCACCTCACTCCTTTCGCTACAGGGGGATCGTGGATGTCTAGGACATCCGCGATCCCCCTTCTATTCCGGGTCACCGGGTCACCATAGACCCGTAATGACCCGGAATCAGCGCAAATCGCAAGTGTGAATTCACTTGCGATTTGCGCCGATCGCCGACATGGGGGGGGTCTAATGACCCCCGTGGGCATTTGCGCGGGGTGCCTGCTGATAGATATCAGCAGTCACCCCGGCCTGGTCCCCGCCCGGCGTGCGGCGGGGACCGAAATTCCCACGGGCGTACAGGTACGCCCTTGGTCCTTAAGTACCAGGGAGCAAAGGTGTACCTGTACGCCCTTGGTCCTTAAGGTGTTAAAGGGGTTCTCCAAGATTACAAAAATAATCCTGCTTTTTTCTCAAAAACAGGGTGAAACTGGGCTAAACCATAGGCCTATTTATCAAACTTTGTGCAAAAAAAAAACAATGCAGCAGTTGCCAATAGCAACCAATTAGATTGCTTCTTTTATTTTTCAGAGGCCTTTTTTTAAGAATTAATGCTTGAATATGATTGGCTGCTATGGGCTACTTTGCACAAAAATTTTCCACATTGTGTTTTGGTCAGTATTTTTACATACCTCCCAAATATCCGAGGTCTTGCGGGACATTATCAGATTAGGCTAAGGCCATGTTCACACACACACGAAATTCTGCATTGGAATTTTGCCGGAGAATCCGGGGTAGCAGAGTACCCTTGATTTCAATGGGATTCTACTGTGCTGTGCATATTATGCCAGCGCCTCAACTCTCCGAAATGCCTGCACGGAGATTTGGAGTTTTGGAGGCTGGAAGCAGATCTATGCACAAAAAGTTGGAACTTTCCAGTGCATGACATGAGTAAGTTTTATGGTGCAATACTTTGCAGGCCTGAGAGGATGAGGGTACCCTTCAGTGCAGGAGTGTCAGTTTTTCATCCGATAGACTTTATGTGTAGGAAAAAAAATGCCAAAAAAAAAAAATCTATTGGGGAGATTTATCAAAATCAGTACAAAAGGAAAGTTGACCAGTTGCCCATAGTAGCAAAATCAGATTGTTTCTTACATTTTCAGAGGCCTTTTTAAAAATTAAAGAAGTGATCTGATTAGTTACTATGGACAACTGGTCAACTTTTCCTCTGCACAGGTTTTGATAAATCTCCCCATGTGTGTGCATGTAAGCTGGCTTTCCTTTTTTCCAATGATGTATGAATCACATGACTTGTAATGAGAAAAATGCAAAGAATAAAACTTCAAATAAGTGAAATAAGAACTTCCAGTGGGGAAGTCTTAGAAAAACATGTAAAAACTAGTACTTTTGAAAAAAAAGTAGTATATGTATTATTTTAATAACTTTTTTGTGCTAGTTTAATAGGGCAGCATTAATCTCTGCATTAAGTACCACTTTAAGCTCTGTTCACATTGAATTTCAGTCTTCTGTCAGGGATATATTCTATGTATTTCCCAACATATACTTCAAAAGGAAAGCCTTAACGAATGCCGCTGTGTGTGTGTATATATATATATATATAGGTATAGTGACAGACATTGTCCATAGCTTCCATTTAAACAGATGTATACTATGCTGTATTGCATAATTTAGTCAACTAAGCATTTCATACAGTAAAAAAAAGTAACAAGTGGAAAAGTCCAGCTCACCCCCTTTCGCCCACAGTGTCTCGGACCAGTGCAAACTTCACTGTTTATGACAACCAAGTTAAGTAAGGATGTCCAGCACAGTAGATGCAATCTGCGATATGAACCGTACGACTAAGATCACTGAGACCATCGAAACGTGTCACTGTGTCTATGAGAATTGCTGTTTGGAATAAAGATTGCATCTACATTAGCGCTACTGCGCTGGACATCCTTTCTTTCCTTAGTAAATAAAAGTAGGCCAATGTATACTAATCACAAGATGCCAAAAATACACTCTTTTGCCATGCATCAGGTCAATTTCCTGGGGCTTATAACAACTGTATGCAGTGTGACCACGGAGTAGTGAAATTATGCAGTATAATTTAGTATGGTTCAGTTACAGCAGCTACATACAGAGAGAAGCTGTGAAGTAGGTAACAGGAAAATCAGGACTAACATTTGTTTTCTCACAGGGAAATGTGCTGAGAGATTTGAATATGGAATAAATCCTGCTTACAAGCACAGACGTAGTGAGGGGGGGGGGTACCTTTCGTCAAACCGCCCACCGAAAATATAGTGACAGGTGCCACGCCCCCTTTTCTAGGGGATACCTTTCGTTAAACCACCCACCAGAAGTAAAGTGACAGGTACCACGCCCCCTTTTCTAATAGAGCTTCACTAGGCCACACCCCCTTCCCCCGCATAGCTTCACCCCCCTTACTCCCACATTCACTGACTTAGTCTCCTAAATGGATGTGAATGTTTATAGTGTGGGGCCCCCCTCACCCCGAGTAATATGTACCCTCTTCCCTGCATAGCTTTGCCCCCCTTTCTCCCACATTCACTGACATAGTCTCCTAAATGGATGTGAATGTTTATAGTGTGGGGCCCCAGTGTAATATGTGGACATGTCCAGCAGCAGACCAAAATGCTTCTAAGGGAGATGTTCTCGCTTCTGTCATTTTTCACAGTATACAGTGAATGGTTGATGCTTTACTACGCGCCTTGTGCTATAATTAACAAACATCTGGTATGCATTTAGCTCTTACCTTACATTTTACAATATGCCCCATTCCTAAAACTAGATAAAAAGTTAAAGGAGGTAAACGTTGCATTTATACTATAGAGCCCTACACACCTAATTGAAAAAGAGATTTGCGGCGTGTTGCATCTCTTGATTACTATAATATGTTTACCTATATAAACAATTATTCTATGAAAATGCTTGAATATATGATTAGTTCTATTAATAAAGCTTTATAAACCCATCAGGCATAACATTAATACTACTGCCTAATATTGTGTCCCTTCATCCATATCCATATCTGCTATGCGCATGGGTTTATGAGGGATCGGTCCTGCCAAACTAACCTGATCAGCTTCTATGAGGAGGTGAGCTCCAGGCTGGACCAGGGGCAATCGCTGGATGTTGTATATCTGGATTTTTCCAAAGCATTTGATACGGTGCCTCATAAAAGGTTGGTGCATAAAATGAGAAGGATAGGGCTGGGTGAGAATGTGTGTAAGTGGGTAAGTAACTGGCTCAGTGATAGGAAACAGAGGGTGGTTATTAATGGTACTTATTCTGATTGGGTGACTGTTACTAATGGGGTACCACGGGGGTCAGTCTTGGGTCCTGTTCTGTTTAATATATTTATTAATGACCTTGTAGAGGGGTTGAATAGTAAAGTAACAATCTTTGCAGATGATACTAAACTCTGTAAAGTGGTAAACACTATAGAGGACAGTGCACTGTTACAAATGGATCTGGATAGGTTGGACAAGAAAGATGTAGTGGAGCTGGAGAGGGTTCAAAGACGGGCACCCAGATAATTCGGGGAATGGGAGGACTACAGTACCCAGAAAGATTATCAGAATTAGGGTTATTTACCGTATTTATCGGGGTATACCACGCACCGGCCTATAACACGCACCCTCATTTTACCAAGGATATTTGGGTAAAAAAAGTTTTTTACCCAAATATCCATGGTAAAATGAGGGTGCGTGTGTGCGCGTGTATACCCCGATATACCCCCAGGAAAGGCAGGGGGAGAGAGGCCGTTGCTGCCCGCTTCTCTCCCCCTGCCTTTCCTGGGGTCTAGAGCCCTGCTGCCGGCCCTTCTCTCCCGCTGGCTATCGGCGCCGCTGCCCGTTCTGTCCCCCTGACTATCGGTGCCGGCGCCCCATTGCCGGCGCTGATAGCCAAGGGGAGAGAAGCGGCGCCGACAGCCAGGGGGAGAGAAGGGGCAGCGGCACCCATTGCCGGCGCCGCTGCCCCGTTGCCTCCCCCCATCCCCGGTGGCATAATTACCTGGGTTGGGTCCGCGCTGCTGCAGGCCTCCAGCGTGCGTCCCCTGCGTCGTTGCTATGCGCTGCACAGCGCGGCGCATGACGTCAGTGCGCCGCGCCGTGCATAGCAACGACGCAGGGGACGCACGCCGGAGGCCTGCAGCAGCGCGGACCCAGGTAATTATGCCATCGGGGATGGGGGGAGGCAACAGGGCAGCGGCGCCGGCAATGGGTGCCGCTGCCCCTTCTCTCCCCCTGGCTGTCGGCGCCGCTTCTCTCCCCCTGGCTATCGACGCCGGCAGTGGGGCGCCGGCACCGATAGTCAGGGGGACAGAACGGGCAGCGGCGCCGATAGCCAGGGGGAGAGAAGGGCTGGCAGCAGGGCTCTAGACCCCAGGAAAGGCAGGGGGAGAGAAGCGGGCAGCGACGGCCTCTCTCCCCCTGCCTTTCCTGGGGGTGTATCGGCGTATAACACGCACATAGACTTTAGGCAAAAAAAATTTTGCCTAAAAAGTGCGTGTTATACGCCGATAAATACGGTAGTTTAGAAAAAAGAAGGCTTAGGGGAGACCTAATAACTATGTATAAATATATCAGGGGACCATACAGAGATCTCTCCCATGATCTATTTATACCCAGGACTGTATCTCAAAGAGTAAATCCAGCTCACCCCTCCTGCGTCTGCCAGCCGCGGCACAGACTCAGCCCGGACACTGCTGATGTAAATCCAGAGAAAGAAGAAACGATGTCCAGCGCAGCCAAATGCTCGAATACTTGGTGCTTTATTTCAGACAAAACGACATACAGGAAGATAGCAGTGACGCGTTTCGATCGGCTAAGCGATCGCTTAGCCGATCGAAACGCGTCACTGCTATCTTCCTGTATGTCGTTTTGTCTGAAATAAAGCACCAGGACTGTATCTATAACAAGGGGGCATGCTCTATGTCTAGAGGAAAGAAGGTTTCTACACCAGCACAGGCAGGGGTTCTTTACTGTAAGAGCAGAGAGACTGTGGAATTCTCTGCCTGAGGAGGTGGTCATGGTGAACTCTGTAAAAGAGTTCAAAATGGGTCTGAATGCATTCCTGGAGAGTAATAACATCGCTGGTTATGTATACTAGATTTATAGGGACAGAACGTTGATCCAGGGATTTATTCTGACTGCCATATTTGGAGTTGGGAAGGAATTTTTACCTCTAGTATGAGGGTTTTTTGCCTTCCTCTAGATCAACTCAGTAGGGACTCATTAGGGATATAGGTTGAACTTGATGGACTCTGGTCTTTTTTCAACCTCATGAACTATGTTATTATGGTACTATAACAGCAATACCACCCTCTAATATTATGTCCCAGCAGTCATAACATTAACACCACCGCCTAATATATTTCATCAGCCATAACATACCGTATTTATCGGCGTATAACACGCACTTTTTAGGCTAAAATTTTAGCCTAAAGTCTATATGCGTGTTATACGCCGATACACCCCCAGGAAAGGCAGGGGGAGAGAGGCTGTCGCTGCCCGCCTCTCTCCCCCTGCCTTTCCTGGGGTCTAGAGCCCTGCTGCCGGCCCTTCTCTCCCCCTGGCTATCGGCGCCGCTGCCCGTTCTGTCCCCCTGACTATCGGTACCGGCGCCCCATTGCCGGCACTGAAAGCCAGGGGGAGAGAAGCGGCGCCGACAGCCAGGGGGAGAGAACGGGCAACGGCACCCATTGCCGGCGCCGCTGCCCCGTTGCCTCCCCCCATCCCCGGTGGCATAATTACCTGGGTCGGGTCCGCGCTGCTGCAGGCCTCCGGCGTGTGTCCCCTTCGTCGTTGCTATGCGCTGCAATGGGTGCCGCTGCCCCTTCTCTCCCCCTGGCTGTCGGCGCCGCTTCTCTCCCCCTGGCTATCGGCGCCGGCAATGGGGCGCCGGCACCGATAGTCAGGGGGAGAGAAGGGCCGGCAGCAGGGCTCTAGACCCCAGGAAAGGCAGGGGGAGAGAAGCGGGCAGCGACGGTCTCTCTCCCCCTGCCTTTCCTGGGGGTGTATCGGGGTATACACGCGCACACACGCACCCTCATTTTACCATGGATATTTGGGTAAAAAACTTTTTTTACCCAAATATCCTTGGTAAAATGAGGGTGCGTGTTATAGGCCGGTGCGTGGTATACCCCGATAAATACGGTAATTACCATCTCCTAATATTGTGTCCCATGAGCTATAATATTAATACCACTGTCTTATATTGTGTCTCTAGGTTGAACTTGACGGCCTCTTGTCTTTTTTCAACCTTACAAACTGTTACTATGTTTCCCTTTGGAGCATTCTGGGTTTTCTTTTTCTTTCTTAGTAAACCATGACATTCTTAAAGTTCACAACTTACAGTTACAGTTATTTTAAACCACTCTATAAGCGCTTTAGGTACTGTATACATGACAAAGATTCAGAAAAACAGTACCCCCAATAATATACATCGCAACCAGGTATTGTTCCAAATGTAAGGAAAAAAATATATCCAATCATACAAATATTACTAACATATAAACTAAAAGAAAATACTATATTGATTATGCTATATAATTATAATACATAAATAATGCCACTTATTATTATCAGTGGCAGTAATAATAATAACAGGACATGCATGAACACAATAAATACTAGAGTAGATGTATTTTAAGCTTCTGAGTCAAAGTATTTACATGAACAGCTACCATTCATTTAATATAAATCCTGATTTTATACAATAAAAGGGTTAACATAGTAAGTAACATAGACAAAATAAATCTGAGGCAAGGATCTCATCTCTAAGAATTATACAAGCTCACATTCTATAATGAAGGCACTACCAATGTAATTGCCTGGCAGTGCTGAAAATCATGGTATATTCTTAGGATCCCGCTAACATGTAATGTTCTGATGAACTGTAAGGTTACACATGTTCAATCTATGTAGCAATCTATGTCAGGCGGGGTCAATTCAAACATACAAGGCCTGAGAGCGTATATTTTAGTGGTAGACCAAGTGAGCTACATTGCAAGTGTTTCTCATTTTACAGCTGTAGTTTTAAACTCCAATAGTAGAGTTTAATTTCTAAAATAAACATCACACAAATTTGTGGGGGTTTAGCAATAAGTCTATTTGAGCATTTTTCTGTTTTGTTTGCTTTATTTCTAAATTACAGTCAGGCTAATTCCACTCCTAATTTTGGCTAAAATAATGACCAAAATTCCAAGAATATTCCTAGGTGCCATTTGAAAACAATATGAGAACAAAAAGGAATAAATTAATTGAAAAATGCACACAATATTCCATTAGATATTTGAGGCCTTATGGTATATTCACACATGTAGATATAATCTGATAATCCATAAATACAGCTGAATAGTTTGTTTATACAATATGTGCATGGATTTAACCATCAAAGTCCTGCAACACATTTCAAATTTGCAATGTTTGGACATACCCAAAGGTAAATACTTTCAAAGTGCACAATTTATAGTTACATTTATTATGCACCCACTCCATAAGTGTTTCAGGTACTATATACATAACAAAGATTCATGAAAATATTATGCTAACCAAGTAATATCCAGGGCAAATGGGCACTGTGCCTATTGTAAGTAAATGAAATGTGTCCAATCGTAGAAGATTTAGTAACATATAAACTTAAAGAAAATACTATAGTAAAAATAAAAATTATGTTATATATTTATAGCACATGATAAATAATGGCATTAATCATTGTCAGTGACAGTAATATTAATAGGACATGTATGAACACATAGTAAATACTAGAGTAAAAGAATTTCAGGTTTTGCCAATCATTCTCATATGAACGAACATCACGGGACCCGCCATACACCTCCACAGATGTGAAGGAATTTCCTTCTCGTCATTTACACTGTAGCACTGAATTGACTCTAAACACTGCACAATTCTTTGGTATTTTCACAAATAGTTACTGCACTTTCACTAATAAACAACAGGCTGCATTCTCTAGAGGTGCTGAGACACGTGACTGTAAGCTAATGGCTTCTCCCTACACATATGTAGTGACCCTCACCTCTGTAGCAATGTGTAGGGCCACACCATGAAGAAACTGCAGGCAGTGAAAAAGTTTACAGTAGTGGCTCTATAGCATTCCATTCCTGAAATAACCAACACAAATCTGTTTCGTATTACATGAAAATGTATAACTTTCCCTTAATTTTTATTTTTAATATGTATTTATTAATCTTTTTCTATTTGTTGTTGAATGATTTGTAAACAAAACCAACTATTCAGGGATAAATTGAAAACTTTAAAATAACAATCAGGTCACATTTACCGTATTTATTTACCGCTTATACGCCGATAAGCCGCTGCAGTTCAATGATTTAAAGCGGGCGCTTTAAATCAATGAACTGCAGCGGCTTTTGCAGGTCCAGAGACCTGCCGTCGCTGCCCGCTTCTCTGCCCCTGCCTATCCTGGGATCCAGAGACCACCGCCGCCACTGCCCCTTTGCCTCCCCCATCCCCGGTTTTATAATTACCTGTTCCCGGGGTCCGCGCAGCTTCTGGCTCTGGTGGTCTCCTGTGTTGTTGCTTTGAACTGCGCAATGACGAGTGAGGTCTTCAACGTGACGTCGCCGTCAGAGGCCCGGCGCACAGTGACAGCTAAGGACGCTTCCGGAGCCAGAAGCAGCGTGGACCCCGGGAACAGGTAATTATAGAACTGGGGATGGGGGAGTTAATGGGGCAGCGGCGGCAGTCTCTGGATAGACAGGGGGAGAGAAGCGGCGGCAGCATGACTCTAGACCCCAGGAAAGGCAGGGGGAGAGAAGCGGGCAGCGACGGCAGTCTCTGACCCCGCAAAAGCCACGCTTCTGCGGGGTCAGAAACAGTCTATCAGGGTATACACATGCATACACACGCACCCTCATTTTACCAAGGATATTTGGGTAAAAAACTTTTTTAACCAAATATCCTTGGAAAAATGAGGGTGCGTGTTATAGGCCGGTGCGTGGTATACCCCGATAAATACGGTAGTTGTTGGTGCTTTAAAAACACTTTTGAGGCATCAGCGGAACAACCACATTAAGGACTCATGACCTCTCCAAAACCCTAACTTGGTAGATAACCAATATGTTTCAGATTTGCTCCTTTACATTGCACCTTGTGCCTCTAGGGATCCCTCTCAGTCTCATCTTTTACAACACTCAAGGCATGCCAGATTTTAGACCCTGTGCAAAACTAAAAGTATGCCCTAAATGGTGAAATATTGTACCAAAACACTGTAATGTACTATATAGCAGGACTTCTCAGTTTCGCCCTCATATGAACAAATAACAAATACCACACAACACTAAATAAGTTCTATAGTGCCCACCCATGTTACACTCATCTGTGCCAACTAAATAGCACCAAGCAACACACATAATACCCCCAACATCAAATACCACAGTGCAGTACAAAATATTTCCCCCTAAATGCTAAATAAACACGATAATACAGCACAAAATACCACTCCAGCAACACCAAATATTACAGTGCAGCACAATTTACCACTTCAGCAGCACCAAATATTACAGTGCAGCACAGTCCCACAGTGCACAACAAAATACCTATCCACCAACACAAAACAAATACTAAGACACTATATAAACATACTTCTTCAACAGTAGTACTCAAGTGCTACAGTGCGGCGTAAAATACCTCTCTATCTTTTCTTGTAGCTCTGTGTTGTGCGAGTCATCTGTTACTCTCACTAGAAATGTAAGACTAAATAACCGTCTGACTGTTACCATTTTTTTTTTTTTTTTTTAAAGCGCCCACAACTAAATGTGACCTGATTGTTATTTTAAAGTTTTCAATTTAACCCTGAACAGTTGGTTGTGTTTACAAATCATTCAACAACAAATAATGGAAAAGCTGAATAAATACATATTAAATATCAATAATAAGGGAAAGTTATACATTTCCATGTGATACGAAACAGATTTGTATTGGTTATTTCAGGAATGGAATGCTATAGAGCCACTTTTACACTGCTTGCAGTTTCTTGCACTATACATTGCTACAGAGGTGAGGGTCACTACATATGTGTAGGGAGAAGCCACTAGCTTACAGTCACGTGTCTCAGCACCTCTAGAGAATGCAGCCTGTTTATTAGTGAAAGTGCAGTAAGTATAAGGCCAGCCTTTGTGAGAATACCAAAGAATTGTGCAGTGTTTAGAGTCAATTCAGTGCTACAGTGTAAATGACGAGAAGGAAATTGCTTCACATCTCTGGAGGTGTATGGCGGGTCCTGTGATGTTCGCTCATGTGAGAATGATTGGCAAAACCTGAAATACTTTTACTCTAGTATTTACTATGTGTTAATACATGTCCTATTAATATTACTGTCACTGACAATGATTAATGCCATTATTTATCATGTGCTATAAATATATAACATCATTATTATTATTTTTTATTATAGTATTTTCTTAAAATAGGCACAGTGCCCATTTACCCTGGATATTACTTGGATGGCACCATATTTTCATGAATCTTTGTTATGTATATAGTACCTGAAACACTATTGGAGTTGGTGCATGATAAATGTAACTGTAAATTGTGCACTTTGAAAGTATTTACCTTTGGGTATGTCCAAATTTGAAATGTGTTGCAGAACTTTGTCTCTGTGATGGTTAAATCCATGCACGTATTGTATAAACAAACTATTTAGCTGTATTGATGGATTATCAGATTTATCTACATGTGTGAATATACCATAAGGCCTCTAATGGAATATCTAATGGAATGTTGTGTGCATTTTTCAATTCATTTATTCCTTTTTGTTCTCGTATTATTTTCCTATCAGCTAGTTAGGGACAAACTTCAAATGGTACCTAGGAATATTCTTGCAATTTTGGTTATTATTTTAGCCAAAATTAGGAGTGGAATTAGCCTGACTGTAATTTACAAATAAAGCAAACAAAACAGAAAAATGCTCAAAATAATAGATTCATTGCTAAACCCCCGCAAATTTGTGTGATGTTTATTTTAGAAATTAAACTCTACTATTGGAGCTTAAAACTACAGCTGTAAAATGAGAAACACTAGCAATGTAGCTCACTTGGTCTACCTTTAAAATATACACTCTCAGTCCTTGTATGTTCGAATTGAACACGCATGACATAAGTAGTTACACTGAACCTGTGAAACCTTATAATTCATCACAACATTACATGTTGCTGGGAGCCTAAGAATATACAATGATTTTCAGCACTGCCAGGCCCTGTTATTATTATTATTACTGTCACTGATAATAATAAATGGCATTATTTATGTATTATAATTATATAACATCATCAATATAGTATTTTCTTTTAGTTTATATGTTAGTAATATTTGTATGATTGGATATATTTTTTTCCTTACATTTGGAACAATACCTGGTTGCAATGTATATTATTGGGGGTAATATCATGTATACAGTACCTAAAGCACTTATAGAGCGGTATAAAATAACTGTAACTTTAAGTTCTGAACTTTGAGAATATTGTGGTTTACAAAGAGAGAAAAATGAAACCCAGAATGCTCCAAAGGGAAACATAGTAACAGTTTGTAAGGTTGAAAAAAGACAAGAGGCTTTTGAGTTCAACCTAGAGACACAATATTAGTCAGTGGTATTAATATTACAGCTCATGGGACACGATAATTGGAACTAGTAATTATGTTATGGCTGATGAAACATATTAGGCGGTGGTATTAATGTTATGGATGCTGGGACACAATATTAGAGGGTGGTATTGCTGTTATGGATGATGGGACACAATATTAGGAGGTGGTATTCATGTTATGCAATGTAAGATACTATAAACTAAAATAATTCAAGATCCCTTACATAGAGGCATTTCTATTCATTGATATAGCCCCTACATACACAGATATGTTACTTTTATGAGTGTCTAATGTGAGAAATAGGGGGATTGCCTGTTGGAAACTGCTTTGTTTATACAGCTGTTCATGGATACGGCTATGTACGCTGCTTTTGCACAGTTTTTAAAGGTATAATAGAAAAAAACTGCCTGTACCCCGTTTCACTACTCTGTGGAATGTGTGGCTTCTGTACAGAAAAAATGTGCTTCTGCAGGAAAACTCTGTTTATACAGCTTGGTTTGGATATATTTCTTTTCCTTACATTCGAAACAATACCTGGTTGCAATGTATATTATTGTTCCTAAAGCACTTATAGAGCAGTGTAAAATAACTGTAACTTTAAGTTGTGAACTTTGAGAATATCATGGTTTACAAAGAAAGAAAAACATAACCCAGAATGCTCCAAAGGGAAACATAGTAACAGTTTGTAAGGTTGAAAAAAGACAAGAGGCTGTCAAGTTCAACCAAGAGACACAATATTAGGCAGTGGTATTAATATTATAGCTCATGGAACACAATATTAGGAGTTGGTAATTAGGTTATGGCTGATGAAACATATTAGGTGGTGGTATTAATGTTATGGCTGCTGGGACACAATATTAGAGGGTGGTATTACTGTTATGGATGATGGGACACAATATTAGGTGGTGGAATTAATGTTATGTCTGATGGGTTTATAAAGCTTTATTAATAGAACTAATCATATATTCAAGCACATTTCATAGAATAATTATTTATATAGCTAAACATATTCTAGAAATCAAGGGATGCAACACGCCACAAATCTATTTTTTCAATTAGGTGTGTAGGGCTCTATAGTATAAATGCAATGTTTACCTCCTTTAACTTTTTATCTAGTTTTAGGAATGGAGCATATTGTAAAATGTATGGTAAGAAATGACAGAGCTAAATGCATACCAGATGTTTGTTAATTATAGCACAAGGTGTGTAGTAAAGCATCAAGCATTCATTATATACTGTGAAAAATGACAGAAGCGAGAACAGCTGCCGTAGAAGCAATTTTGTCTGCTGCTGGACATGTCCAAATATTACTGTAACACTCACGTTTCTGAAGACAGGAACTCCGGTGTATGTGGATCTGCTGGACCTGTGTGGCAGATGACTCGGACCGTGCCAGGGAATGGAGTCTAAGGTGCCGCTGGCCTTCACCAGAGCCCGCCGCAAAGCAGGATGGGCTTGCTGCTGCAGGCGACACCCAGGTCGTAAACCCCCGGCAACGGCTCGACCACACAGGCGGCTGAGGAGATGCGAAGCACAGAAGGGATGAGACAACTCGTAGTCAGGATAGCTGTAGGTCAGGGCAGGCAGCACAGTAGCGTAGTCGGGACATAGCAGAAGTTCAGTAGGCCGGCGGCAGAGAAGCAAGGTCAAGGTCACAAGAGCAGGAGATCTGGTACACGGCAAGGCAATACAAAGGAATGCTTTCTCTAGGGCACAAGGCAACAAAGATCCGGCAGAGAACTGAGGAGGGTGGAGGAATTTATCAACAAGACACAAGTGGTTACACTAATGAGCGTACTGGCCCTTTAAATCTTAAAGTTCCGGCACGCGCATGCCCTAAGGGACGGGGACACATGCGCCATAGCAGAGAGGTGGAAGCAGAAGCAGGGGAAACAACCGGAGTGTGATGGACTGGGGCTTGCATGCGGGTGCGTCCCGCAGTGCGAGTCCCAGCCCCGTCGGCAGCAGAAGGTAAGGGGACCATGCGCTCACGGCCAGCGTGTGAGGCCGGAGCACATAGCGTAACAATTACACTGGGGCCCCACACTTTAAACATTCACATCCATTTAGGAGACTACGTCAGTGAATGTGGGAGAAAGGGTGTCGAAGCTATGCAGGGAAGGGGGTACATATTACTCAGGGTGAGAGGGGCCCACACTATAAACATTCACATCCATTTAGGAGACTACGCCAGTAAATGTGGGAGAAAGGGGGCGGGCGAAGCTATGCAGGGAAGGGGGCGTGGCCTAGTAATGGGAAGGGGACGTGTCCTAGTGAGGCTCTGTTAGAAAAGGGGGTGTGACACCTGTCACTTTATTTCTGGTGGGCGGTTTGACAAAAGGTATCCCCCCCCTCACAGATCTTATAGATTCTACTCACAGATCTTATAGATTCTGTGTTGTTGTTCAACATCGCACCCTGGCACTCCAGAAGACTCAGGAAATGTTTCCCCTTCCTATTGTTTGAGGGTTATAAGGTGAACTGACTCTACTCCCTCTTAGTTGTTAACAGCATTGGATGTAAATCAGTCACAGACAGGTGTAAGTTCACAGAAAGCTTTTACGTGTACAGTCTTACTCCAGAGACTTCCCATTGCTGTATTTTATGATCATTTTAATTTAATTAATCTAAACTGACTAATAAAGAAACTGTAGGCTGTAAAGCACATAATACAATGCATGCAATGGGCTACTAATAGAATGTACAAATCTGTATGGAGACCTGAGACCTTGTAACCCTTACGAGTCACATGACACCAAGAAGGGAAAATGGCTTACGGGACCCAATATGGACATTTCCAGTAAGGGGTGTAGTCCCTTTTGTTGCCAAGGTTTAGACATTAATGACTGTGTGTTAAGTTATTTTGAGGAGACATAATATTAACCACTGTTATACAGGCTGCGCACTACTTTACATTGTAACAGAGTGTAATTTTTTCATTTTACCTTTCAATCCTTTAAACTATGCTAAGCAGCCAACTCCACTATTCCACTATATAGATGCCAAGCAACAAACACTGTACTTGGGAATAAACCCCTAAGGGTTTATAACTTTCTTTAACAAAGATTTTGCACCTCTGATCTAATGTGTAAGTGGTCATCCAGACTGCCCCCCACAAAAAAAAGCCAGGCAAACATGAATCAGCATATTGGATTCTTTGCTCTTCTGGAAAATAAGTGTCTGGCAGCCGAGTGTGCCTGTTTATCAGGAGTTATAGTTGTCAATTGCATCTGGCAGCTGTCTTATATGTATAGCCTCCTTTACGATGCAATAGTAGCAAAATAAAACTTACCTTAGGAATAGGTTTCTTGATCCTAGAACAAGCCTTCACTATTATACAATTATCATAATATATGTTATTATTGTTTATTAGACTGAATAAAATGTAACATGATATATAAAAGAAATGTTCTAAGGTATTGTATCTACCTCATTCTATGTAGGATACACTTACCTTTTAGGCTGCTTACCAGGAGAGTCCACAGGGAAAGCACTAAGGGGGAGATTTATCAAAACCTGTGCAAAGGAAAAGTTGCCCATAGCAACCAATCAGATCGCTTCTTTCATTTTGCAGAGGCCTTGTTGAAAATGAAAGAAGCGATCTGATTGGGTGCTATGGGCAACTCAGCAACTTTTCCTCTAGACAGGTTTTAATAAATCTCCCCCCTAGTCTACTAAGTGCATACACTCTAATAGCACCAAGATCAATAAAAGAACCAACCTTGCAAAGTAGCCTGGTCTTCTCTCTTTCTTTTCTTCCTTGTTGTCCATGCTGAATATTACGAGCAGCCACAGTAAGTTCCTGAGTCCGTAGACAATTTATTTTCCTTTCACTGATTCATTTTCAAAGCTGTTCTTCCTCCTTTAACAACACAAAGAAGTATATTTAGGGGCCTTGACAGACAACCTGCTCGCCAAGTGATCAGACATCAACTGCATCTGCTGAGAGAAGGTGCAATAAAGTTTGATGACATAAAATGGGTCACATGGCAAATTAAATGTGCCAAGAGGAAAACATAACTCTGCATATACAAACATGCACACAATAGTCAGAATTTTTGCTACAATGTCTATGATATGCAGTCTGGTTAGGACCAGACTTAGTTTCCCAACTTCTGGGCACAGGGACAGTTCTGAAACATTGTATACTGTGGGTACATTACACTACACACTAGATGTGACTCAATGATTCTATGATTTGACTGTGATGATACTGGATTTGACTGTGACGGTGCCCACGCACAAGTGAATGACTTCCAATTTAACAGAAGGATTTTCAGTCCATACATTGATATGGAAGAGGAAGGTAGTGGAAAAGGGGTCACAGGAAAGGGGAAAGCCAGTTCCAGTTGAAGATCCCACCACAATAGTAAATCTGGACCCCTGCCAGAAATATATTTGGAAGAAAACAGGGCTTTATACGCCTCAGAGTACTTAAAATCCCCACATCCGTATAGAGATCTGACCTACTTAGGAGTGATGTGGTCAGGCTCTCCATTCTATCCTCCATCTCCCCAACTTTATGTACACAATGCTATAAGAAAGGGGGGGGGGGGGGGATTGAGACATTCCATTGGGCTGGAATGCAAGCCCGGGCAACATTAATCAGAAATTTAAGAATCAATTTCCTGTACACATTAAGGGTAGGGTCCCAAGTGCTGCATTTTGCTGCACGTTTGCTGCTGCGTATTTTCATACCCGTTGAAGTCAATGGGTAGGAAAATATGCAGCTGATTTTGCTACATATTGGCCCTCATTTACTATTGCAAACCCAACAACTGGCGGGTTGCCTGTGCCTGATTTTGCGCCTGAAATTGTGCCTGAATTGAAAAGGGGGGGAAGGGGCGTGATCACAGAAAAGGGGCGTGTTCCCGACATTTTCACAAAATCCCAACATATTTACTTAAGTTTTCATAGAAAATGTGGTGGATTTCAGCTGAGGAAAACCCTACAGATCAGAGCATGTGTAAAAAAAAAAAGCTAAGTGTAGGGAAAAGTGGAAAATGTAGGGAAAGCTTAGTAAATACCATGGGAAATAAATTGTAGGGAATTAAAACCCACAAAGAAACCTACACAACACTCTTAGTAAATAAGGGCCATTGACTTTGATGGGAAGGAAAATAGGCAGCAGCAAAATACATCACGTGTGACCCTACCCTAAAGGAAGTATCTGAAACATGTAGGGGAAACAGATTGGAAAATTAGGAGTCTGCTTTTGAAGAACAGTATTCATGGTCGCATGCACCCCATCTCAGGACCCTTGCAATTTAGGACATGTCGTCTGGAGGGGAAATCAGAAGCGTATAAAAATCTGAGAAAGAATAACGGGATAGACCAGACCCCAAACATGCAGATTTAAAAGGGGTACAATGTAATGAGAAGTTTGAAGGAGAAGGAAGAGATAAAAAAAAAAAATTAGGTTAGTTGAAACGTTCTCCATTCACCCATTGGGACCGGTTCAAATGCTGACAACAACTCAGAAGACAATAGCCATTCATTACTATGAACAAAATGCAAAGCACTAAATTTACCAGCTGTACTCTAGGATCAGAAGAGGCTAGCCCTCAGATAGATGTAAGGCTACGTTTCCACTTGTTTTTTTTTCTGGCAGTTTTTGGATAGCTGCCACTGCAGTTTTTGAGCCAAAGTCAGAAGTGGATCCATAAGGGTGGAGAAGTGTAAGTTCTTCCTTTACATGTCCTATTCCTTTTGAATACACTTCTGGCTTTGGCTCAAAAACTGCAGTGGCAGATATCCAAAAACTGCCAGAAAAAAACCAAGTGGAAACTTAGCCTAATGGTGCAGTTTACATAATCCTAAAAACAAGATTTATGGTTCTATTTAAAAACACTTTGACGCTATATTAGAATATTAGATCCTTTATGTAATACATATAACTGTTTTTTATTGACAGTTTAATTACAGCAATTCCCTGATCAAATAAAGTGAATTATCAACATTCCTCATGGCACCAGCATTTACAATGCTAAGGATCTCTGTGGCCTAAATTGTTTCTTCAGATAGGAGTCTTCTTGTCTTGAACATGTTCAGTAAATGTAAAAACAATTCATCTTACCAAATACCATTACCGCCTTATAGGCCCAAGCTTTATTTAGAGGGAACATAGTGAGAAGGGATGTTGCACTATTGTAAGAGAAGCGAAAGATGATCCAGCACTGGGTAAAAGTTGCAGATTTATTAGGATTCGAATCCAACATACAAACTTGACATGATAAAACCGACACCCTCCCTCGTCATACGCGTTTCAAGCGCAAGTCGTGTGGTCTAGTGGGCAAGTAGGAAAATTTAGGAGGGTGCAATTAGGATTAATTAATTCTCACCTGAGCCAGTACGATATAAGTCCTTGCCCAACAGACCCATGACGTCACTGAGGAAGAGCGCGCATGCGCTTGAAACGCGTATGACGAGGGAGGGTGTCGGTTTTATTGTGTCAAGTTTGAATGTTGGATTCGAATCCTAATAAAGCTGCAACTTTTACCCAGTGCTGGATCATCTTTTGCTTCTCTTACGATCCTACTAGCACAGAGCCAAGTGCGGACCCGTGCACGGGAACATTGGAGGTGAGCTGTACAACACATTTGTATTGTCTATGTTGCACTATTGCACTCAGCTATTCTCATAACTTCCAAAAACTTTAATGGAGAATAACTGCCAAGGAGTAATCTTTAGCTTAAAGAAGTACTCAGCTGAAAACATCTTATCCCCTATCCAAAAGATAGGGATAAGGTGTTAGATTGCAGGGTCTTGCCGCTGAGGACCCCCGTGTTCTTTGCTGCAGCACCCCTGCCATTCGATGCACAGAGCAAACTCCGCTCCATGCCTGATGGCTGGTGATGCCAGCCGCCACACCCCGTTCATTCATGTCTATGGGAGGAGGCGTGATGGCTATGTAATAGCCATCACGCCCCCTTCCATAGACATGAATGGAGGGGGCGTGGCATAACGCCACGAACGAGGAAGCTGCAAGTTTCCGTCTTCTGGACGCCGCCGCTGCTGGCCCCGAATCGAGGGGGTGCCCAGTGACAGGATCCCCAAGATCTAACATCTTATCCCCTATCCTTTGGATATGGAATAAGATGTTTTCAGCGTAGTACCCCTTTAAGGAGGTTTTGCCATTAAAGTGGTGGACCAGTAAAAAATAACTTCTCTCTCTACACAGAATAGTGTATTAGTGTCTGATTGCGGGGAGAGGTCAAACCCCTGGGACTCTCTAACGATCGCCAGAACGGGGCCTGGCTCCATTCATTTTTAAGTGTCGAAGATGCCCGCATACAGCACTCAGGTCTCTTTGGCACTCCTATAGAAAATGAATAGAACACATGCTGTCTGCAGCACGCACTCCTCTCAGACAGCCAGGCCCCGTTCAGAAGGTCCAACACTTATCCACTATCCTGTGTTGTTTTTCAACTGACTACACCTTTAGGGTACGGTTACACATGCCATATTTTGCTGCATATTTG
Organism: Hyla sarda; assembly: GCF_029499605.1. Taxonomy (NCBI): domain Eukaryota; kingdom Metazoa; phylum Chordata; class Amphibia; order Anura; family Hylidae; genus Hyla; species Hyla sarda. The sequence continues at coordinate 256,906,696 of NC_079191.1, read as the reverse complement.
CTGCTGCATATTTTCCTACCCACTGAATTTAACAGGAAGCAAAATATGCAGCTTATTATAGAGGTAGATAAAGAGAACCAAAACAAATGAGTTGGTGGTCAGATAGGATCAGAGTGTGACGTCGGGCAGGGATAGAGTGCAGCCCTGATCTCTCCCGCTTCCTCTGTCTCTGCCTAATTGCATACCTGCCCTATGCAGCGGGTCCACAATATTGGTGAAGGGTGGTTTGAGCAAAATGGGGAAAAGTTAATGAATTCTGTTTTCTCCATGATAAGCTTTAGAAAGTGGGAAGAGAAGAAGGAAGATATAGCTGATAGACACTTTGGGATTCTGGATAGCAGAGACTTGCTATCCAGACCAAATGTATAACGTAGGGGCCCCAGGACAGAGCCTTAGGAGACTCCAACAGTCAGAGGATGATATAGAAAGGGGCATGTGAGTAAGAGACACTGAAAGTACATTTGGTGAGGTATGAGGAGATCCAGAAGAGTACCAAATTATTGACGGTGAGGGATGAGATTGTAGCAGGAGGGAGTGGTTAACTGTGCCAAAGGCAGAGGAAAGCTCAAGTAGAAGGAGCATAGAGTATTGGTGTAAAATTTGTGGACAGCAGATCATTGGCTATTTTGGTGAAATGATAGGTGGAAAACGTTTTTATTTTTTATTTTAGAACAAGGCCTCAACATAACAAAACGTGAAAACTTTCTGAATGCATTGTGTATAAATTCCTGCCAAGAAGATGTTTGCTGTTTTCCAGCTCATCTCCCTTGGAATGTAATTTTTATAAGTTGTCTGGGATTCTGCATAAGAAATCCTCCTGTGCTGACTCCAGAGATACCAAGAAGAGTAGTAAACATGACAATCACATACTATATTCATGCACTAAAGGCAGATATGCTGGAGAGCTCTAGCTATTCTAAGTTACTGTCTAGATTTTAACCTATTCACAATAGAAATGTCTAAAATGGCCTACAAAGAAAAGCTTAATACTGTTTCATCAAGCCATTCATTTTGATTGATTTAAAACAACTTTATTATATCTAAAAACCTAAAAAATACAAATAAAAACTGTGACACTTATCTAATTCAATAAAAGTAAATTGTCCCACCCAAAAAATCGGACAAATCCTTTAATTATCTAGACTGTAATTGTGATTAATAGTGCAAGCTTAAAGCCTTAAAGGTCACACAGTGAATCTCATAACTAGCATTACAAAGTACAGTAAAACAAGTTTCCATAAGCATTATTTAAGACAACTCAAAACGTTACATGTCATATTTGATTCACTGCCATTGGGTTTCTCAATACAACTAACAAACTACAATTGTCTAGAAATGACCAACAAAACCAGACACTACACTGTTATATGTAAACTCAACAATGACACAGTCATTTAATGCTATCAGTGTCCTAACAACAATTATTTCAAGGGGGTCAGTCCTCTACATGCTATTAGCAAAGCTTAAAATCAAATTACATAAGTAGCCATTCAGATGCCATCCAGATTACTTTTCATAATAAACCATTCTGTAACTAAAATCTGGTATTTTTCACCAGTTTTCTCTTCTGTGGGCAACTGTCAGTTCTCCCAGAGCTTAGCTCCAGAGTATGTGGAGACTAGCTGCTATGATGTCACCCATACACAGCTGACAGAGATCCTGCTCTGTACCATACCAGGAGCAGCAGCAGCATGGAGGACATTATACACCAGTAATATGCTTTGAATCCAGCAATGGGTTGAGATGTATTTCAAGATGCAGCCATCTCACTAGCCACTTGCCTCCTCCCCCCATCAATAAACTTCTAAATGTAGCATGTCACTTGATACCTGACTTGCCTGTCTTGACATTTTAGTGAATTGAGAGTGAATGACCAGAGCAATGGGGAAGGAGAAGTGGCTCATTATTGCAAAAGAGGGCTTTTTCATTCCAATTTTAACAAAATATAATTTGAATGCTCAATAGAACTTTCTAACGTTATCTCATTTCATATTAGTTTTTCATTTAACTATTGGGGAATTTTATACCTTTCTTCAAAAATATTGGTGAGTTATTATACACATACAGCACAAATTTATTTTTATCATAATAATAATAAGTAATAATAATTATACCTATATACCCGATTAAAAAATAAAATGGTGTTATGCATTAAATCTTACCAATGGTTATGATATATTCGACGTAAACGATTAGTACTGTATATGTGAATTAATTTTAAAAAAATTATGTAAAATTAGTTGGAAAGGGGAAGTAGCATCTTCCACACCTTCCACAGCCCTTAATTCATCTTCCCATGTCTACAAACTCTCTGTTCACAAACCTCCTTCCCAAAAGAATATCAAACAGAAGTGGTCTCTTGCCCTCCTGTGTCTGCCCTGATAACTAATGTAGTAGATCCCCTTCGTTGTTCTCCTCTCTTAGGGGGAGATTTATAAAAACTGGTGCTGAGGAAAAGTTGATCAGTTGCCTATAGCAACCAATCAGATTGCTTCTTTCATTTTTAAAAAGGCTTCTGAAAGATAAAAGAAGCGATTTGATTGGTTGCTATTGGCAATTGGTCACCTTTTCCTCTGCCCAGGTTTTGATATATTTTCCCCTTAGAGATTTTCTCAAGAATAGATATGGCCTTGTGTTTCCATGTGTAAACTGCATAATCTGAATAGTCTTTCATGTCTCTTTAACATTTTGAATGTTACACTTGAGAAACAGCATAATCCACCTTATTTATGTAGGTTTTCTTTTTCATTTTATTATATGCTATTGTCCAAACAAGTCTGATATCTCCTCCTTTAGTGTTGGCAATTTGAGTTCCTCTGTTAAAATTTTTTTGCTTAAATTCCTTGGAACATTTGGATTAAGCAGTATTTGACAAGAAACTGTGGTAAAAACATAGTGGCGGGTTTCTTCCTCAACCATAACCCATAAGGGATCATATCACGTTCAATGTACTGTTTGAGAATGCTGGAATCCCACTAGGGGCATTGTTCACCAGAGTATTGTTTTCCAGGCGATGCAGGAGCTCTTTATACTTTGGTCTGTTGAATGTGCAAACTCCACAACAGACAAAGACTTACTTGTCTAAAATTGCTTGTCTATCTTGGTTTCCATCAACTGATACTCCTGACGCAGACATATAGGCTGCAATTGTAGTAGAATATTTTGGCATAATGAAGTAATATTTCAGCATAATGCAGTAATAAGTCTGTGGTCCTTCAGTTGTTCTGGGGGACCCTTTAGGGATGGGGGCTCTGGGCAATTGCCCAGGTTGCCCCCCCCCCCCCCCCCCCAATGCGGGCCTGCATGGATGGAAGTAGGGATCATGGTGATGTTTCTGATCTCTGTCTAGGGCTCATGAATTATGTAATTTCATGCCCCATTACTACTCTATGAATACAGAGCTGTAACATAGTCATGTGCATGGTAGTTTAAATGTAAGCCCTTTACACTTAAATGGGCACTATTAGATTCTAAAACTTTTTCTATGTTATACATCTATACATCTGTACTGTCTATAAATGTCATATACACATTTCTTGTCGGGGGTTGTTTCCAGACTTTTTTTTCTGTTGAGTGAAATTTTTCGATTCAAAAACATTTTTATTGAATAAACAACACAGAAGGATTACAGAGAGCATTCAATGCGGAGAGAATGAGATAACCAAAGTGACCTTATAGGTTCAATTAACATAAATAATGCTCAAACATTGAAACAAATGAATGCAATGAAATAACCATCTCAGGAGGGAGGGAGGGAAACAAGGGAAAGGCTCATGATAAAGGCACAGGAACTGATGGGGATAGGACAAAACACAAAGAGAGAGAACAGGGTAGAGAATAAGACAGCTCGTGAGAGAAAATGAATACACAAAAAACTATTACAAAGCATCACCATATGCAAGCAACATGGAACAGCAACAAACAGACAAACTAGAGAAGGAAGAGGACAGAAGGTTGGGGGGGGGAGGGTAAAAAGAAAAAGGAGAGAAGAAAGATAAGAATAAAGAAAAGAGGGGACCAGAAAGAATGGAAAAAAGAGGAAAGATAGGGAGACCACACAAGGACGGCCCCAGGGATTCAAGATATTATGCGATATGTAGCCAGGAAACAGAAACTAGACCAGGGTAACAAGGTGGAAGTGTAGCGTGTTAGGTCAGACGGGGCAACAACCATGAGCTCTTCCACATGTTGAGTCAAGGCCACTTGAGTGACCCACGTTCCTACAGTGGGAGCATCTGGGAGCGCCAGTGCCGGGGGATGACCATCTTGGATGCTTGAATAATACCGCAACAGGGAGCATTTGTATTTAGAGATGGCCACGGGGAGCATAAACAGCAGCACAGTGCCAGGGTCACGAGGGATAGATACTCCGGTCACAGTCTGGACAATTGAAAGGACAGAATTCCAAAAAGGAAACAGGGCCGGGCAACTCCACCATATAAGTGTCGTGCCCTCGGCAGCTCCACATCTCCAACAAGAATACGGGACCGATGGGTACCAGCGGTGAAGTACCGTCGGCACACGGTACAAGCAGGAGAGGATTTTGAAGCTAGTCTCCGGGGCTTTAGTAGCCATGACCGCTTTGTGAGTCAAATAGAAGCAGCGGGACCATTGTTCAGGAGAGTATTGTCAGCCAAGCTCGGCCTCCCACGCCACACAGAAGGAGGGAAGGGCTTGCGATCTAGGCAAGAGTAGTAGGGCATATAGGAAGGAAATGGAGTACTGAGGACAGGACGAGGACACGCAGAGCTGCTCAAAGGGGGTAAGGGAGTGATGCAAGTTTAAGGGGCCATGTAATGAGGAATGAAAGTGGTTCAGCTGGAGATATTCGAACAGAGCTCTAGAGGACACTGGCCAAGACTCCCTGAGGACGTCTAGGGGTTTGAGAATAACACCAATAAGAATATGGCAAAAGCGCATAGGGCGAGAAAGAGAAGCGCTCATGAAACCACCCTCTGAGGTCTAGCCAGGAGTGATATCAGGATGGTCCGAGACGGGTATCAGGGGGCCAGTTCGGTCAACAAGGGAACCCCCACTGCCAGCAGTATGCAGGGAAGCTAGGGTATGTCGGGTAGAGAATGAAAGTGGAAGTGAGTCAATGAGAGAAGGAGACCATGTCCAGGGGAGTGTGGGGAGAGAGCGAGCAAACAAGGCTTGGGCTAGCCGTACCCAGAGTTTACGGTCAGAGTTGTGGAACCAGTCCAGAACCCTCACATGAGCACAAGCAAGATAGTACAGCCTACCGTCAGGGAGCCCAAACCCACCGGAAAGTTTGTGTCGGGTTAACATGAGCCGTTTAATCCTGGGACGGGAGGACAACCACACAAAAGTGCCAAAACATTGCTGGAGTTGTACCCAAAACACTTTGGGTATATGTATTGGAAGCGTTTGAAGCAAGTACAGTAACCGTAGAATGATCGTCATCTTCAGTATGGCAATCCGGCCGAACCAGGAGAACTCCCCATGATTCCAAGAGGCTAAGTCAGAGCGGATGCAAGATAGCAAAGGCGAGAAGTTGAGGGAGAACAAGGTTAGCAGATCAGCTGGGATGACAGTCCCCAGATAGGAGATACCCCGGGAGGGCCACGTGAAGGGAAAGGAGGAGAGAAGGGTAAACTGCTCATGGTCTGACAATGAAACACCCAGCACCAAGCACCTCTGATTTGGAATAATTGATTTTGAAGTTAGACCAGTGGCCAAACTCAGAAAGTCTGGTCATCAGGGTCGGGAGAGACACAAACGGATTTGTGAGGTAAACCAGTACATCATCTGCGAAGGCCGAACACTTCATTCATGGTCGCCACTGGTAAGACCACGAATATCGGGATCAGGGTGAATGGAGGCGAGCAGATGTTCCATCACCAGGACATAAAGCAGGGTGAGATGGGGAATTACTGTCTAGTGCCATTATGAATGCTGAAGGGGGTTGACAAGGAGCCATTGATCTTCAGACGGGCAGATGGGGATACAGTGCCAAGACTTTAGCTATAAAGACAGGGCTGAGACCAATACGTTGGAGAGTTTGTGCCAGGAAGGGCCAAGACACGCGATCAAAGGCCTTCTCGGCGTCTAGAGAAAGGACCATCATTGGAATCAATTGTGAACAGGCATGGTGGAGAAGATCTAAAGTTTTAAGCGTGTTGTCTCTAGCTTCCCTCCCCGCTACAAAGACCACCGGGTCCAAATGGATGAGAGAAGGAAGGACAATATTGGGGAGGTTCGGGGAGGACAACCACGTGCGCCAAGGTAGACTTGAATGGGAAAGGTGAAGAAGAGGATATAGAGTTTAAGGCCAGTAGCATGAGAGGAGAGAGAAGATTCCAGGACTTTGTAGAACCGGGCTGTATAACCATCTGGGCCCAGGCTTTTGCCTCCTGGAAGGTCCTTTATCACCCGAGACAGTTCCTCGGCCAAAAAAGGGGCCTATTTGAGTCGGAGAAAGAGAGAAAAAAGAGGGGGGGGGGGGTAGGAGGAGGAGGGGAGGTGGGGAGGGAGATTGTAAAGGTCAGAAAAAAGGTGTGAAATACAGAAAGAATATCTGGAGTGGTGTGAACCAGGGACCCAGAGTGGGATTTAATGCAAGGGATATGAGATTGCGCAAGCCGAGAACGTAAAGCCCTAGCCAACATGCGGCCATTCTTATTGCCTTACTCATAAAATTTGCTCCGGCCAACTTGTATGAGGCGGCCCCAGGAGGCACTTCCAATCTGGCAATTTCAAAGTCTCGAAGAACCGGAGTGGAGAGTGATCTCTTGTGGGCTAGTTAGAGGGAAGAAACTTTGGAAAGAGCAGCATGTAGGGTGTGAGCTTTCTGGCGTTTGAAGTGAGCGCTGTGCTTCATGAGAACGCCCCTGAGAACGGGACGGTGGAGTGGGATCTGGTAACTGGCAAAATTGGTCACAGTCTGGGAGAGATCAGCGACGCACACAGTATCCCAGAGCAGAGATTAATTCAACCTCCAGGACCACACAGAGCGGGTTAAGAAGGGAACATTGAGAGAACAATACACGAGCATGGAGCGGCCTGAGGAATTGTCCATAGTGGGGTCAAGGGTCAGGTTAAAAACACTGCAGAACATCATGGTTCCTTGGGCCAGGGGAAGGGCGGTGTCAATAAAGGAGACTAGGAAATCGACCTGACCCTGATTGGGAGCATAGAGTTGATGACAGTGAATTCCCTACCCCCTATCATGAGTGATAGGATGAGATAGCGGGCAGCTGGGTCAGCTGTTACCGAGAAGACTTGGTGCATCAGAGACTTGTTTAGGGCAATGGCTACCCCCTTAGAGCAGGAGTCATGATTGTCAGCGTAGAATCAGATGGGGTAGAATTTGTTTTTTAGGGAGGGTAAGTGTCCTACCTTAATGTGCGTCTCTTGGAAACATACGATGTGCGTCCTACGCCTATGGAAGTGAAGCAGAATCTGAGCCCGTTTGGAAGGGACATTAAGCCCCTTGGCGTTGAAGTAAGCCACGTTGAGGTCCACCATGGAAGGAGGAGAGTTAGGTAGAGCACAAGCGCTGAGGCTTGCAGGCACACCCGGCCAGAGGTGAAAGAAAAGGGAGAAGGGGACGGGTTGGAAGCAAGAGAGGAAAGAGAGGATAGTAAAGGAAAGGAGACAGGAGAAGGGAAGGAAAATCAAGGGCAAAGGACCTGACAGGACAAAGACAAAAAACTAGGAGAGCAAGTAGACAAAAAAAGAAAGGGGGACGGAAAGAAAAAGAAAAGGGGGGGGGGGTGCGAGAAAAAACACTAAGCAGCAGGGGGGTACTGCCGAAGCAGACACTAAGGCGGACAAAAGTCCAACCAGGACGCACTCACCAAGGCTAGCCTTGGAGGTAACTCCAAACTACGTGGGGAAGGTGGAAGGCAAGCAACTGGGAAGGGAACTCCCGGAACATACATAGTGATGAGAGAAAGAAGAAAAACACGAAGAGGCAATCGCAGGGCACCAAAGAAGGTATAGAACAAACTTAGACAAGGGAGGGGGGAAGACAGCTGGAGCAGAGGGAGCAGGAGGAAAAGGGAGAGGGGGGTAGGGGCCCATCAAACAGCCGCAACCTGGGCAGGCATGTAAGAGATAAGAGAAAAATCATCATGTCACATAAAAACACAAACATAAGACCCCAGGACCCACCACCTCCAACATGCTACTAAGTTACCCCATAGGTCACATATTAAATGGCCAATGAAGACAAAGATACTCAGGCACAGGTACATCAGGTTGTAGTGGATGTGCCTGCTGATGAGGAGTGCACCGATTCCCAGCGAGTCACCAGGCGTTGGCATCAGGCATTCTGAGGGGGGAGACCCGGGCGAGCTGCTTTAGAGGGTTGGAGGGGGGAGTGCTGCAAGGGGCGCTTCGGAGCAACTGAGGACAGGGCGGGTCAGTCCGGGAGAGTGAGAGGGGGCATGTCCAAGTCCTGCAGGAAACCAGGGAGATCGTCTCGTGAACGGAGGGAGATAGTGCGGCCGTCCTTCCGAACTATTAGAGCAAAGGGGAAACCCCAGCGGTATGGAATGTCTGAGCTCTTAGAACTTCAACAACAGGTTTCAGTGCAGCCCTCGAGGGTGTTCCTAGACAGATCATGGAAAAGCTGGCCCGGGACATCTTTGTACAGAGTCTGACAGCGGATGCAGAATCTGCCTGCCGAAGAATGTCCTCCTTGACTGCGTAAAAGTGAACTCTACATATGACGTCCCTGGGGTGCTGATCATCAGAGGAAGGTGGTCGGAGAGTCCTGTGTGCACGGTCAAACTCGATGTGAGCACCAGGTGTTCGATCTAGGAGGTCATTAAAGATAGTAAACAGGGCAGGCGTCAGTTCCTCAGGGCCCAGCATCTCTTGAAGTCAATGAATGCGGATGTTGTTCCAGTCATTGCGATTCTCCACATCATCCAAATGTTGCTGTTGTGTAAAGAGCTGGTCAGAATGTTGTTGAACCACTTTCTGCAGAGCCTGAAGAGAAACTGAGGTTGAGTCCTGTGTGGATTCCACTGTCTCCACTCTGGTAGATAAAGTTGAGAGGTCAGAGTGGAGGGATGCAAATTCCTGCTTGCACTCAGCAACCACTTGCTTAGCTAATGAAGAAAAGTCCTCTTTAGTGAGCAAGGAGACAACCAGGGATAGCAAGTCGGCAAGGGTCACTAGGCGACTGTCCGAAGGAGGTGGAGAAGTGCCAGGAGCCGAGACCTGTTGTTACGCCGAGCGCTCCGGGTCCCTGCTCCTCCCCGGAGCGCTCACGGCGTCTCTCTCCCTGCAGCGCCCCGGTCACTCCCGCTGACCGGGAGCGCTGTACTGACATGGCCGTCGGGGATGCGATTCGCACAGCGGGACGCGCCCGCTCGCGAATCGCATCCCAAGTCACTTACCCGTCCCGGTCCCCTGCTGTCATGTGCTGGCGCGCACGGCTCCGCTCTCTAGGGCGCGCGCGCGCCGGCTCTCTGAGACTTAAAGGGCCAGTGCACCAATGATTGGTGCCTGGCCCAATTAGCTTAATTGGCTTCCACCTGCTCCCTGGCTATATCTGCTCACTGCCCCTGCACTCCCTTGCCGGATCTTGTTGCCATTGTGCCAGTGAAAGCGTTTAGTGTTGTCCAAGCCTGTGTTACCTGAACTCTTGCTATCCATCTTGACTACGAACCTTGCCGCCTGCCCCGACCTTCTGCTACGTCTGACCTTGCCTCTGCCTAGTCCTTCTGTCCCACGCCTTCTCAGCAGTCAGTGAGGTTGAGCCGTTGCTAGTGGATACGACCTGGTTGCTACTGCCGCAGCATGACCATCCCGCTTTGCGGCGGGCTCTGGTGAACACCAGTAGCCTCTTAGAACCGGTCCACCAGCACGGTCCACGCCAATCCCTCGCTGACACAGAGGATCCACTACCTGTAAGCCGAATCGTGACACCTGTGGGAGGGTGCCAGCAGAACCAGGGATGGATAGGCCCACCGTTTGAGACTGGTGCTTGAACACCGGCAGAGTGCCCATCAGGCTGAGTGGGCAATGAGGAGAGGAGGGAAGTGAGGAGTGCAGGCCAGGAGAGAACTGTGGGGCAGCCACCAGAAAGGGTGCCCCCGGGAGATGTGGTTGAGCCGGTAGCTGAGGGGTTGTGTGTGCCCATGGAGAAGCCTGAGGTCCATGGAGGGGATGAGGATGCAGGAACTCGAGAGTGCTCTTGAGGAGGCAGAGGGGTATGGCGGAACTCAGTAGAGGCTGGGTGCCCCTGCAGGGGGACTGGTACCAAGCCTGTGGGGAGGGAGAGCATGGAGCCCCAGAGCTAACAGGCTGCAGTCCAGGAGCAAATTGAGGGGGCCTGCAAGATGGTCAGAGTCCCCCACCAGCAGGAGCTCCAGCATGGGAGCCTGCTGTGCAATTAATGTGTCCCTGTAGCCATCCTCCTCAGCAGGAGGATCATAAATGCTATGAGCAGGGGCTGGAGAGGGAGCCCGGGATTGATGGCACGGCTGCAGCCCTGTGCTCACCTCACAGTTCGTTGGTGGTGCAGAGGTTCCAGCGCTGGTCTGTGGGGGCAGCCGAAAAGCAAGCAGCTGGGAGCCGTTGTCATCCCTGGGAGCCAGGCAGAGAGGTTGAGTAGCGTGTGGCGGGGGAAGCAGCAGCCGCCGCACACACAGAGGGAGTCCCAGAGGTGTGCCCACCATCTTGGGCACCGCTTACTTGGGAGCGCCTGCTTACTTGGAGGCTGGGGGCCCGTGTCCTTGGCCAGGAGAGGCAGAGATAGGTGAGGGAAGCCTCGGTGGCAGGGAAGAAGCCGCGGGCAGTGATTGCACAGCTATCAGGGTGGAAGGAGCAGGCCGAGCTGTTATGGCGGCCACCATGTGGGCCCGCTCCGTGCAGGCTGGGAGTGTGTGAAATAAGAAGGCAGGTAACACTGAGGGGATGGGGGACCCGAGAAGGCCTTCTTCTTTGCCTTTTTGGCTGTTCTCCCCATAGATAGGTGCCCTTAATTAGGTTAATGAAGCGTGCTGGCCAGGAGCTCACTCCAAACACGTATTTACAGCTCCATAGTCAAGCCACACCCCCTGCTGTGTGAAATTTTTAAAGAAAAAGGTTAAAAAAAAATGGTATTTTGGAACTGAGCTCAGACTCCACTGCACTATTGCTGACCCTTATAACATTCCACTTTTCCTGCCAAACTCTGTTATTGTATAACAGTTTCTCTCTATTGTAGATATTGCAGGCAAAAGTGTTTTGAAACATGTCCTGTTTTAACATTAACACCAGTCCGCTTTGTTGCAGTGAAATATACAGCACGTCAATTCTTTCTGCTGAGTGCGGAATCGTAGATGTTGCAGATGTTTCCACCACGGAAATTCCGCCATGTGCACGGTGCAGCTAAATCCCATTGAAAACAATGGAAGTCTGCTATAACAGAATTTTGTAGCAGAAGTTCTCTTGGAAATTCAACCATGTGAATGGGGCCTTAAAGATGCAGACCCAAACTGCATCTATAACCAATAAGCAGTCGTGTCAGAAAGTTATCACATTACTTTATTTGACAGTCAGGGAAAGACAGAAGAAGGAGGAAATTCCGGCTCCAGAACTGGACAAAATTCAAACGTTATTCCTTACATGTTAAAATCCAGTGCACGAAAAATGTAAAAACATGAAAAAAGCAGGACACAAATGCACCGACGTGTTTCAACTTAACAGTAAGTCATGGCAAAGACTAAGACTTACTGTTAAGTCGAAACGCGTCCGTGCGTTTGTGTCCTGCTTTTTTCATGTTTTTACATTTTTCGTGCACTGGATTTTAACATGTAAGGAATAAAGTTTGAATTTTATCCAGTTCGGGAGCCGGAATCTCCTCCTTCTTCTGTGATTGCTGCACCTGGGGACTCGGCCCATAAGTTTCCTCCGTAGCTTCCGCTGGAGAGGTGTGTTGTGTGATACCATCGGGAACGATCAGAACTACAAGTGGTGAGCTGATACAATATCCCTTTTTGTGAAGTCAGGGAAAGATGCAATGCCCTAAAAAAATATTTCTGGATATATCAAGAGGTATGTGCCACTGACCACCACAGATTCATTGTGGTTCATCTCCCAGTAGTGTCTTGTCTTTTTAAGATAGAAACAGACCACAATGAAATCTTCATGCCGGTCTGTATCAACATTTAAAAGTCAGGACACAAGATAGGGCAGGACCACAATGTTGGAGGCCTCCAATCTTCCATGAAAGCTGTGGCAAATTGGCACCGAACAGAACTGCACCAAAGGGACAGTAATTGGCACTTTACAGAAACAATAATGGAGGAATAAATTCACATCAATGATCACAAAAAAATCTCTACATAGAGACATGTCAAGGTTCTAGTCCCACTACTGTCATAAGCCTTAGTGGCAGATTCTGTCAAATTTGATGACAAGAATAGCACAGCTTGTATTGTTGTTTCTTCCTGTTATACTTCCTGTCAAAATACAGGACACAGAATCTGAATGACCCTATTTTAAGTCAATCCCTTCACCGCCCTAGACCACCAGGAATGCAGACAATACCCTTCAGTGCACTAGACCTTGATGACTATAGATGATTATTAGGCTCCTGTCCTGGTATGATCTGGGGATCTAAATATATTTACTTATCTGCTCTGGGATTGATAACTATGGAGTCTGGAAAAAAAAAAAATATAATAATTATTTATTAGTGCACATAGATTCCGCAGCGCTGTGCACTCGAATTGGTCCCTGTCCCCATTGGGACTCACAATCTAAATTCACAAATCCATACGTTTTTGTTTTTGTGTAGGAGAAGCCCAGAGTACCCAGAGGAAACCCAGGACATACAAACTTCACGCAGATCGGCGCATAGCTGTTTGTTACAGGGGTGTGGTTTCCCAACCCGACCGATTTACTATTGAATTCACAGAAAATCCTGTGGATAAATGGCTGGAAATATCCACCTAGAAAAAGCTGGTCTGAAAATGTTCCCGATAGTAAATAGAGAGGAATCCTAGTAAAAACCCGACACTAGTAAATGAGGCCCTATATGTGCATACCTCACAGCTTTTCGAAATGGAAAACAGGAACACTTCTATGAACTGCACACACTGTCCTCATAACAGGGAAAGCAACACTGTCTACATAACAAATAGCCAGAGTGATCCCATAACAGATATTGTCACAAGTCACTGTGCCCACACATAGATGTCCTCCCCCGTGCAAGACAATGACATAACAGTACATTTAACTGTTTAGTAACACACGAGCATCATGTATATGTATATAACTGTTTATTTTACACTATTTATTTATTATATACTGTTTAAATAATCAACACAAGATGTTTTCCCATTTATCCCGGCATGCCTCCCATTACAATAGAGCTTTCCACATTCCACACAATACTCACAGTGCTGGTTTACCATATGTGGAGACATGATGTTCAAATGGTATGAATCGGAGTTTGCTGTATGAAATAATGCAGATTACAGTAATTTAAAAAATCATGTAGCATTCTTTTTTTTTTTTTTATTTCTTACATGGGCACATCCATTATAGGGATAAGTCAGAAGTAAATGTGGAGGAATCCCACCTTCATCTAAAAGAAACCACCGCGGTGTGAAACTAGCCTAAACCAGCATTTTTTTTTACATTAACTAGCTTCTGTTTGAGTTACATGTTGTAGTCCTTGATATGGAAACTGATTCCAGCAAGAAATGAGAAAGTAACAACCAGTCCAGCTATTTACAGAGTCTTACAGAGGCTGCACAGTAAATGTTATAGTTACATAGTTCATAAGGTTGCAAAAAGACCAGAGTCCATCACGTTCAACCTATAACCCAACTTTTTAATGGCATGCTGCATATTTATTTAAAGTGAAAGCCGTAGCTCCGCTGAGATCAAGGCGATCATGGCCAAATAAATGTTCTGCACTTGTTTACACATGCACAACCCTTAAGCAGCCTAAAGTACAAAGAAATGAGGTGTTAAAAGAAATGATGACATGACATGAGCATCTATTGAGTTACATTGGTGCCAATATTTATTTACAAGCATGTTTAGTACCCGGCATTGCCCAGTCTTTCTGCTTAAACCTTGCAGGAGAGGAAAGGCAACAGTGCCGCTCTTGTCCTCATATCCCGACCTCATAATCAGTACTAATACCCTGTGCTTGTATCCAACCTCATATCCCATCCCCCCGCACTAACTATTCTCTGCACCTGCATGGCGGACTGTCCCCAGGATGTATAAAAGTCCTGAGCAATCTCTGAAGCCTGAGAGTAACATAGGTTAGGGTTAATTTAACTATCCTATATTTTTAGTTGACATATAAGTAACATGTGTACCAATTTTCATTGAAATATCTCCAGCTGTTTGGAAGTGGTGCCAGAACATACATACTGTATCTCACAGGAGTACATATATATTTTATTATACACTAGCTGAGTACCCGGCGTTGCCCAGTTTTTCCTTCCTAATCCTTATTGGGGAGGAAAATCAACAAGGGAGGAAGCTTTTGACTTCATATATTGTTGTCATATCCCAACCACATATCCCATCCCCATATCTCAAACTCCTATCTCAACCTCCTATCCTGACCTCCTATCCCGTCCTCATATCCTGACCTCCTATCCCGTCCTCATATCTCGACCTCCAATCCCGTCCTCCTATCCTGACCTCCTATCCCGTCCTCTTATCCCGTCCTCTTATCCTGTCCTCTTATCCCGACCTCCTATCCCGAACTCCTATCCCGTCCTCATATCTCATCCTCATATCCCGACCTCCTAGCTCAACCTCATTTCCAGTCCCCCTATCTCGACCTCATATCCCGACCTCATATCCCATCCTCATATCCCATCCTCACATTCCGTCTTCATATCCGGACCTCATATACTGTTCTTAAATCCCATCCTCATATCCCAACCTCATATCCCGTTCTCATATCCTGTGGGACTGATTTGTGATGAAGATATCGTAAGCTGAAAATAAAAGGGGACGTGGCTTTGTGGGACTGGGCGTGATTTGCAAGCCAGACAGATGCACAAAAAGGGAAGATAACAAAAGGGGTGGGGTTAAAATGTGGGCATGTCTTTGTGAGATGGGATGTGGACTGTCACATTCACCAGGAGATGCAGAGTGGAGCTTGTGGAGTAAGGTACTGGAAGTCCCATATACTTGCATGGGACTTGAAACAAAAACCCATCTTTTATATAAGGGTGTAGGTATGGGTTTTATATAAGGGTGTAGGTAAGGGTTAATTTAATTATCATACCAGGTATTATTAAAATATCTCCAGCCGTACGGAAGTTATATGGGAACATACATTTCTCATTGATTTGCATGGGACATTAAACAAAAACCCTGACCCTCACAAATGAGGGTAGTTAATGGTTAAATTATTTTTAGTTTACATATAAGTAACATGTGACCAAGTATTATCGAAATATCTCCAGCTCCAGTTATGTAGTAACATATATTTTCCATTGACTTGTATGGGACTTTAAACAAAAACCCCGACCCTGGCAAATGGGGGTGGGTAAGGGTAAAATTACCTATCCTATGTTTGTTGTTGACATATAAGTAGCATGTGTTTATGTTAATATCTTTAGCCATTTAGACGTGATGCTGGAACATACACACATACACGATATATATATATATATATATATATATATATATATATATATATACACACAAGAAAATCATATAAAAACTACAATATAGAGTATGAAATATGTAACCATAGTGAACATTTTTAGCCAGTTGCATCTAACTTTTGTTCTTCCTTTAGGAAACACCCCCATGCTTATGAAGCAAACAAGCATTTCCCATGAAAAGCATGCTGGTAAAACTGGTTATAGAAATCATCGTACAGATTTTCCGCTATTTCTCATATATCAGATCATATCACCACTGAGGAGATGGATTGTTGTGCGCTTTCCAAATAACTACTTTACTGTAAATCATTAACCTTTAATAAATGGAAATCACAGAGACTAGGGGAGAGATTTATCAAAACCTGTTCAGAGGAAAAGTTGCTGAGTTGCCCATAACAACCAATCAGATTGCTTCTTTCATTTTGCAGAGGCCTTGTTATAAATGAAAGAAGCGATCTGATTGGTTGCTATGGGCAACTCAGCAACTTTTCCTTTGGACAGGTTTTCATAAATCTCTCCCTAGATCTGCACAAGTACGGCCAAGAGGATAAATCTATGCAGATATATTTCTTAAATGAGCATTTTTATATGTAGTCCCCATACGGTCCAGAACATAAACCTGTTCGGCAGCAGCATCATCATTTGTTGGTTTTGATGCAATGAAGTATTCATATTTTTACTGCATCCTGCTTGTCGGACATCTGTTTCTAAATGGGAACTGTAATCCTAGTCATATTCATTTCCGAAAAACATATAGGGGGAGATTTATCAAAATCTGTGGAGAGGCAAAGTTGCCCAAAGCAACCAATCAGAGCGCTTCTTTCATTTTTCATAGGCCTTGTTAAGAATGTGAGAAAGAACCTGATTGGTTGCTATGGGCAACTCAGCAACTTTAACTCTCCACAGGTTTTGATAAATCTCCCT
Organism: Hyla sarda; assembly: GCF_029499605.1. Lineage (NCBI taxonomy): Eukaryota > Metazoa > Chordata > Amphibia > Anura > Hylidae > Hyla > Hyla sarda. The sequence continues at coordinate 256,890,161 of NC_079191.1, read as the reverse complement.
CATAGAACTTAAAGGGGTATTCCAGGCCAAAACTTTTTTTTATAGATCAACTGGCTCCGGAAAGTTAAACAGATTTGTAAATGACTTCTATTAAAAATCTCAATCCTTCCAATAGTTATTAGCTTCTGAAGTTGAGTTGTTGTTTTCTGTCTAACTGCTCACTGATGACTCACGTCCCGGGAGCTGTGCAGTTCCTATGGGGATATTCTCCCATCATGCACAGCTCCCGGGACGTGACATCATCATTGAGCAGTTAGACAGAAAACTTCAGAAGCTAATAACTATTGGAAGGATTAAGATTTTTTAAAAGAAGTAATTTACAAATCTGTTCACGTTTCCGGAGCCAGTTGATATATATAAAAAAAAGGTTTTGCCTGGAATACCCCTTTAACTGATTAGTTTAACCTGTTCAGGACCCATGACGTATGCATACGTCTTCACACCCTGGGTCTTAAGGACCCATGACGTATGCATACGTCATGGCGTTTTCCGGTCTCTGCCGCTCGCCGGGCAGAGATCGGAACTGGATGCCTGCTAAAATCCTTCAGCAGGCATCCAGGGCAAACGCCGAGGGGGGCCATGTAGGCCCCCCATGTCGGCGATCGCCGCAAATCGCAAGGGAAATCGCCCTTGCGATCTGCGGCGATACCGGGCTGATCGGGTCTCTGGGACCCGACCGCCCGGTAATTTCGCATGATCCCGGCTGTCGCAGACAGCCAGGACCATGCTGGAGTATCGGAGCGAGGTGGCAAGCCGGCCACCTCCTCCGATCCCCTGCGATCTGTCGGTTAGTTAACCGACCAATCGCAGGAGGGGGGGCGGTTACTTCCTCCCGTCCTGCCCGGCCCCTGAAAGTCCGGAGAGGACGGGAGGAAGACCGGAGGACGCGGCGGGGGACGGGGGAGTGCTGGGGACCGGCCCCGGTACTTACCTCGTCCCTGAAGACCCGGATCCAGACGATGAAGACGGCGGCGGCGGCGACAGGTGAGTAGATCTTCAGCCGCGGTCGGGCCCTTTACAGCAATGCACGTCGCCGTAAAGCGACATGCATTGCTGTAATAGGACCCTGTAAACTACAACTCCCAGCATGCCCAGACAGCCCTTGGCGTCTGGGCATGCTGGGAGTTGCAGTTTTGCAACATCTGGAGGTAAACAGTTTGGAGACCACTGTGCCCTTCCAGATGTTGCAAAACTACACATCCTCAGCATGCCCTTACTGTCCTGGCATGCTGGGAGTTGTAGTTCTGTAACATCTGGCCCTTCAGATGTTGCAGAACTACAACTCCCAGCATGCCTGGACAGTTTTGGCATACTGGGAGTTGTAGTTTTGCAACATCTGGAAGGGCACAGATTGGGAACCACTGTATTAGTGGTCTGCAAACTGTAGTCCTCCAGATGTTGCAAAACTACAACTCCAAGCATGCTGGGAGTTGTAGTTCGGCAACATCTGGCTCTAAAGATGTTGCCGAACTACTACTCCCAGCATGCCTGAGAATGTTTGGGAGTTGTGGTTTTGCAACAGCTGGAGGCACACTGGTTGGGAAACATTGTTTCCTAACTCAGTGTTTCCCAACCCGTGTGCCTCCAGCTGTTGCAAAACCACAACTCCCAAACATTCTCAGGCATGCTGGGAGTTGTAGTTTTGCAACAGCTGGAGGTCCCCCCCCTGTGAATGTACAGGGTACATTCACATGGGCAGGGGGCTTACAGTGAGTATCGGGCTGCAAGTTTGCGATGCAGCAAATTTTGCGCGGCAGCTCAAACTCGCTGTAACCCCCCCGCCCGTGTGACTGTACCCTAAAAACACTACACTACACTAACACAAAATAAAATAAAAAGTAAAAAACACTACATATACACATACCCCTACACAGCCTCCCTCCCCAATAAAAATGAAAAACGTCTGGTACGCCACTCTTTCCAAAATGGAGCCTCCAGCTGTTGCAAAACAACAACTCCCAGTATTGCTGGACAGCCGTTGACTGTCCAGGCATGCTGGGAGTTTTACAACAGCTGGAGGCACCCTGTTTGGGAATCACTGGCGTAGAATACCCCTATGTCCACCCCTATGCAAATCCCTAATTCAGGCCTCAAATGCGCATGGCGCTCTCACTTTGGAGCCCTGTCGTATTTCAAGGCAACAGTTTAGGGTCACATATGGGGTATCGCCGTACTCGGGAGAAATTGCCTTACAAATCTTGGGGGTCTTTTTCTCCTTTCACCCCTTATGAAAAGGTGAAGTTGGGGTCTACACCAGCATGTTAGTGTAAAAAAAATAAACTTTTTACACTAACATGCTGGTGTTGCCCTATACTTTTCATTTTGACAAGAGGTAAAGGGGAAAAAAGCCCCACAAAATTTGTAACACAATTTCTCCCGACTACGGAGATACCCCATATGTGGGCACAAAGTGCTCTGCGGGCGCACAACAAGGCCCAGAAGGGAGAGTGCGCCATGTACATTTGAGGTGATTTGCACAGGGGTGGCTGATTGTTACAGCGGTTTTGACAAACGCAAAAAAAACAAAACCCCACATGTGACCCCATTTCGGAAACTAGACCCCTCACGGAATGTAATGAGGGGTGCAGTGAGAATTTACACCCCACTGGTGTCTGACAGATCTTTGGAACAGTGGGCTGTGCAAATTAAAAATGTTGTACAGCCCACTGTTCCAAAGATTTGACAGACACCAGTGGGGGGTAAATGCTCATTTTATGCCTTGTTACGTTCATCAAGGGGTCTAGTTTCCAAAATGGTATGCCATGTGGGGGTTATTTTGCTGTCCTGGCACCATATGGGCTTCCTAAATGCGACATGCCCCCCGAGCAAAATTTGCTCTCAAAAAGCCAAATATGACTCCTTCTCTTCTGAGCATTGTAGTTCGCCCGTAGTGCACTTCAGGTCAACTTATGGGGTACCTCCATACTCAGAAGAGATGTGGTTACAAATTTTGGGGGGTATTTTCTGCTATTAACCCTTGTAAAAATGTGAAATTTGGGGGGAAACACACATTTTAGTGATTTTTTTTATTTTTTTTTTTACGTATGCAAAAGTCGTGAAACCCCTGTGGGGTATTAAGGCTCACTTTATTTCTTGTTACGTTCCACAAGGGGTCTAGTTTCCAAAATGGTATGCCATGTGTTTTTTTTTTTTGCTGTTCTGGCACCATAGTGGCTTCCTAAATGCGACATGCCCCCGAGCAAAATTTGCTCTCAAAAAGCCAAATATGACTCCTTCTCTTCTGAGCATTGTAGTTCACTCATAGTACACCTCAGGTCATCTTATGGGATACCTCCATACTCAGAAGAGATGGGGTTACAATGTTTGGGGGGTATTTTCTGCTATTAACCCTTGCAAAAATGTGAAATTTGGGGGGAAACACACATTTTAGTGAAATTTTATTTTTATTTTTTTACATATGCAAAAGTCGTGAAACCCCTGTGGGGTATTAAGGCTCACTTTATTCCTTGTTACGTACCTCAAGGGGTCTAGTTTCCAAAATGGTATGCCATGTGGGGGATTTTTGCTGTTCTGGCACCATAGGGGCTTCCTAAATGCAACATGCCTCCCAAAAACCATTTCCAAAAAACGTACTCTCCAAAATCCCCTTGTCGCTCCTTCGCTTCTGAGCCCTCTACTGGGCTCTACTGAGCCCTCTACACTTTACATAGACATATGAGGTATGTGCTTACTCGAGAAAAATTGGGCTACAAATATAAGTATACATTTTCTCCTTTTTCCCCTTGTAAAAATTCAAAAATTGGGTCTACAAGAACATGCGAGTGTAAAAAATGGAGATTGTGAATTTTCTCCTTCACTTTGCTGTTATTCCTGTGAAACACCTAAAGGGTTAAAACGCGGACTGAATGTCATTTTGAATACTCTGGGGGGTGCAGTTTTTATAATGGGGTAATTTGTGGGGTATTTCTAATATGAAGACCCTTCAAATCCACTTCAAACCTGAACTGGTCCATGAAAAATTGTGAGTTTGGAAATTTTGTGAAAAATTGGAAAATTGCTGCTGAACTTTGAAGCCCTCTGGTGTCTTCCAAAAGTAAAAACTCATAAATTTTATGATGCAAACATAAAATAGACATATTGTATATGTGAATAAAAAAAAATAATTATTTGGAATATCCATTTTCCTTACAAGCAGAGAGCTTCAAAGTTAAAAAAATGCTAAATTTTCAAATTTTTCATAAAATGTTGGGATTTTTCACCAAGAAAGGATGCAAGTTACCACAAAATTTTACCACTATGTTAAAGTAGAATATGTCACGAAAAAACAATCTCGGAATCAGAATGATAACTATAAGCATTCCAGAGTTAATAATGTTTAAAGTGACAGTGGTCAGAATTGCAAAAAATGGCCGGGTCCTGAGGTGTAAAATGGCTGGGTCCTTAAGGGGTTAAAAAAATCTTTGCTTTTATAGCACAGGAAAAAACACTGATATTCACTGATAAAAAGTACTTGCTCCGATTACAAACAACCTTTTTTCCCCAGGGTAAACAACTTTTTATGAGGAAGCTGAAAAGATATAAAGCAATGCAAACTCGAGAATAGTTTTCTAAGATTTACATTGACCCTGACATTGTCTGAATAGTTTGAGTCAGAATGAGTAATGTAAAATAAATAACCATGAACTGCCCTTTAGCCCCGTCTGCTTGTTCTGTAGTTTAGCTTTCCTAAGTATTTGTAGTGAAATTGTCAGTGACTAACAGAACTTTTGCATGGTGACATATACAACTTTATTCTCTCTTTCTTATGACATTCATTGTTTTAATTTGGCATTTATAAGGTGAACATACAGACGTCATAGTAACTTTCACAGCCAGGATGTGCTCAATATGTCATGAACCCTCTTTTTATGGTAAAACTTATTTTACCTATAAGAATGCAGAAGGTGATTCACTTGTGTCAATACCTTCATTGTACCATAAAATTTATTTAATTTTATGTTTATGAATAAAGCATTCAAGCCATAACGGACGTCCAAGGCTCCCATGCATGCTCTCTAATTCTTAGATCTTAAAGGGGTACTCCGGTGGGAACCCTTTTTTTTTTTTTTTAAATCAACTGATGCCAGAAACACATTTGTAACTTACTTCTATTAAAAAAATTACCATAGCAAACATATGCTGCTCTGGACAGTTCCTAAAATAAACAGAGGTGTCAGCAGAGAGCACTGTGGTCGAGACAGAAAAGAAATCCCAAAAGAAAATAAATTCCTCTATAGTATACAGCCGCTAATAAGTACTGGAAGGATTAAGAATTTTTTATGGAAGTAATTTACAAATCTGTTTAACTTTCTGGCACCAGTTGATTTAAAAAAAAATAAAATAAAAGTTTTCGACCGGAGTAGCCCTTTAACCCCTTAAGGACTGAGCCCTTTTTCACCTTAAGGACTCGGCCATTTTTTGCAAATCTGACCACTGTCACTTTAAACATTAATAACTCTGGAATGCTTTTACTTATCATTCTGATTTCGAGACTGTTTTTTCATGACATATTCTTAGTGGTAAAATTTTTTGGTAACTTGCATCCTTTCTTGGTGAAAAATCCCAAAATTTGATGAAAAATTAGAAAATTTAGCATTTTTCTAACTTTGAAGCTCTCTGCTTGTAAGGAAAATGGATATTCCAAATAATTTTTTTTTTATTCACATATACAATATGTCTACTTTATGTTTGCATCATAAAATTGATGAGTTTTTACTTTTGGAAGACACCAGAGGGCTTCAAAGTTCAGCAGCAATTTACCAATTTTTCACAAAATTTTGAAACTCGCTTTTTTGCAGGGACCAGTTCAGGTTTGAAGTGGATTTGAAGGGTCTTCATATTAGAAATACCCCAAAAATGACCCCATTATAAAAACTACACCCCCCAAAGTATTCAAAATGACATTCAGTAAGCGTTTTAACCCTTTAGGGTTTCACAGGAATAGCAGCAAAGTGAAGGAGAAAATTCACAATCTTCATTTTTTACACTCGCATGTTCTTGTAGACTCAATTTTTGAATATTTACAAGGGGTAAAAAGGAGAAAATTTTTACTTGTATTTGAAACCCAATTTCTCTCGAGTAAGCACATACCTCATATGTCTATGTTAATTGTTCGGCGGGCGCAGTAGAGGGCTCAGAAGGGAAGGAGCGTCAAATGGTTTTTGGGGGGCATGTCACCTTTAGGAAGCCCCTATGGTGCCAGAACAGCAAAAAACCCCACATGGCATACCATTTTGGAAACTAGAAACAAGGGGTAATGTGAACCTTAATACCCCACAGGTGATTCATGACTTTTGCATATGTAAAAAAAAAAAAAAAACATTTACCTAAAATGCTTAGTTTCCCAAAAGTTTTCCATTTTTAAAAAGGGTAATAGCAGAAAATACCCCCCAAAATTTGAAGCCCAATTTCTCCCAATTCAGAAAACACCCCATATGGGGGTGAAAAGTGCTCTGCTGGCGCACTACAGGTCTCAGAAGAGAAGGAGTCACATTTGGCTTTTTTGAAGGAAATTTTGCTCTGGGGGCATGCCACATTTAGGAAGCCCCTATGGTGCCAGGACAGAAAAAAAAAACACATGGCATACTATTTTGGAAACTAGACCCCTTGGGGAACGTAACAAGGGGTAAAGTGAACCTTAATACCCTACAGGTGTTTCACGACTTTTGCATATGTAAAAAAAAATAAAAAAATTTGCCTAAAATGCTTGGTTTCCCAAAAAATTTACATTTATACAAAGGGTTAAAGCAGAAAATACCCCCCAAAATTTGAAGCCCAATTTCTCCCGATTCAGAAAACACCCCATATGGGGGTGAAAAGTGCTCTGCTGGCGCACTACAGGTCTCAGAAGAGAAGGAGTCACATTTGGCTTTTTGAAAGCAAATTTTGCTCTGGGGGCATGCCGCATTTAGGAAGCCCCTATGGTGCCAGGACAGCAAAAAAAAAAACACGTGGCATACTATTTTGGAAACTAGAGCCCTCGGGGAATGTAACAAGGGGTTAAGTGATCCTTAATACCCCACAGGCGTTTCACGACTATTGCATATGTAAAAAAAAAAAAAAAAAATTTTACCTAAAATGCTTCTTTTCCCAAAAATTTTACATTTTTAAAAAGGGTAAAAGCAGAAAATACCCCCCAAAATTTGTAACACAATTTCTCCGGAGTACGGCGATACCCCATATGTGGCCCTAAACTGTTGCCTTGAAATACGACAGGGCTCCAAAGTGAGAGCGCCATGCGCATTTGAGGCCTAAATTAGGGATTGCATAGGGGTGGACATAGGAGAATTCTACGCCAGTGATTCCCAAACAGGGTGCCTCCAGCTGTTGTAAAACTCCCAGCATGCCTAGACAGTCAGTAGCTATCTGGCAATACTGGGTGTAGTTGTTTTGCAACAGCTGGAGGCTCCGTTTTGGAAACCGTGGCGTACCAAACGTTTTTCATTTTTATTGGGGAGGGGGCTGTGTAGGGGTATGTGTATATGTAGTGTTTTTTACTTTTTATTTTATTTTTTGTGGTAGTGTAGTGTTTTTAGGGTACAGTCGCACGGGCGGGGGTTCCCAGTAGTTTCTCACTGGAAGTTTGAGCTGTTGCTGAAAATTTGCCGCAGCTCAAACTTGCAGCCCGATACTTACTGTAAGCCTCCGCCCATGTGAGTGTACCCTGTACATTCACATTGGGGGGGGAGGGCATCCAGCTGTTGCAAAACTACAACTCCCAGCATGCGCTGACAGACTGTACAAGCTGAGAGTTTAGTTTTGCAACAGCTGTAGGCACACTGGTTATGTATCACTGAGTTTGTGACCTTACTCAGTGTTTTAAAACCAGTGTGCCTCCAGCTGTTGCAAAACTACAACTCCCAGCATGTACGGTGCATGGTGTAAGGTGACTGCTGGGAGTTGTAGTTTGCAACAGCTGGAGGCACACCGGTCGTGAAACACTGAGTTAGGTAAAAAAAAACTGAGTTTCACAACCAGTGTGCCTTCAGCTGTTGCAAAACTACAACTCTAAGCAGTCACCGACAGCCAATGGGCATGCTGGGAGTTGTAGTTATGCAACCAGCAGATGCACCACTACAACTCCCAGCATGCACTTTAGCTGTTTGTGCAAGCTGGGAGTTGTAGTTATACAACATCTGAAGGTACACTTTTCCATAGAAAAAATGTGCCTCCAGCTGTTGCAAAACCATAAGTCCCAGCATGCCCATAAGGGAATGCTGGGAGTTGTGGTGGTCTGCCTCCTGCTGTTGCATAACTACAGCTCCCAGCATGCCCTTTTTGCATGCTGGGAGCTGTTGCTAAGCAAAAGCAGGAGGCTGTAACTCACCTCCTGCTGCTGCTCCATCGCAGGACTGTCCCTCGCCGCCGCCGTCGCTCCTGGGGCCCCGATCCCAACATGGACGCCGGGGATCGGGGTCCCCAGCCCCCGGGGTCCACGTCCTGCACCTGCTCACGTCCTCCGGAAGAGGGGCGGAGCGGGTGCGGGAGTGACACCCGCAGCAGGCGCCCTGATTGGCCGGCCAGTAAACCGGCCGACGAATCAGGGCGATCGTGAGGTGGCACCAGTGCCACCTCACCCCTGCGGGCTCTGGCTGTTCGGGGCCGTCAGAGACGGCCCCGATCAGCCAGTAATTCCGGGTCTCCGGGTCACTGGAGACCCGATTGACCCGGAATCGCCACAGATCGCTGGACTGAATTGTCCAGCGATCTGCGGCCATCGCCGATATGGGGGGGCATAATGACCCCCCTGGGCGATATGCCGGGATGCCTGCTGAACGATTTCAGCAGGCATCCGGCTCCGGTCCCTAACCGGCTAGCGGTGGGGACCGGAATTCCCACGGGCGTATGGATACGCCCTGCGTCCTTAAGGACTCGGAATGCAGGGCGTATCCATACGCCCTGCGTCCTTAAGAGGTTAAAGGAGTACTCCACTACTAGACATCTCATCCCCTATCCGAAAGATAAACAAACGCCCCATCCCTTATACATGAATGGAGGTGGCGTGATGTCACGATCACGGCCTCCGGCTCCAAGCATTCTGAACAAAATATTCAGAATGCTGGAGCACCGGAGTACCCCTTTAACTGCGGTTGGAGATTCCAAGCTACAATGCATTGGTTTATATAGAGAAGAGTCTTAATGATGTTTGTTATACATTATTTAACATCATCTTAGTCATCTGGGATGTCTTCAGTTCATAGGGTGGGAAACAGAATTTCTAGCTGTCAGACAGTCAAACAAGCAATCTCTACACAAAGCATAGCACAACATATAGGACGCTTATGATGAGGGATGTATAGCACCATAAAACTATTTTGAAATGCTCTCCAGTGGTGGAGACATTTTTGGTTATTTTGAACCAGAGAAATCGCATGCTGAAGTGGTCTCCTCTGGTCCTGATGAATATTCAGTTTGTCATCAGGTTCTGATGTTCAGTGATGTCATAGAGACAATGGCTGCATCATAATCACAATCCACATTAATGTCCATATCATAACTAATCCCAACAGCAGTCTGGAAATATACCAACCCACAAGATCAGATGTCCACCAATTTGGGGGATTGTCCAGGGCCTCTTTGTTAATGTTTGACACCATTAGGCTCTGTATATATATATATATATATATATATATATATATATATATATATATATATATATATATATATATATGACAAGTTCTACCCTGCAGGGCAAATCAAATTTCTTTACACAGATATCTGTGCAGGTTATGATAATACTATTAGCATTTCATGCTTCAAAACAAGCAGTTGGAACCAGGGAACTCCAGGTAAGTAAGATTTTGTGGGGTCAAGTCATGACTTATTAGTTTTATTTAAGAGTTTTTAATAATGGAGGACTGTGCAATTAACAAATCAGGTAATATACTGCTCAAAAAATAAAGGGAACACTAAGATAACACATCCTAGATCTGAATGAATGAACTAATCGTATGAAATACTTTCATCTTTACATAGTTGAATGCGCTGACAACAAAATCACACAAAATTGATGGAATTATCAATGGAAATCACATTTATCAACCCGTGGAGGTCTGGATATGGAGTCACACTCAAAATCAAAATGGAAAACCACACTACAGGCTGATCCAACTTTGATGTATTGTCCTTAAAACAAGTCAAAATGAGGCTCAGTAGTGTGTGTGGCCTCCACGTGCCCGTATGACCTCCCTACAACACCTGGGCATGCTCCTGATGAGGTGGCGGATGGTCTCCTGAGGGATGTCCTCCCAGACCTGGACTAAGGCATCCACCAACTCCTGGACAGTCTGTGGTGCAATGTGGCATTGGTGGATGGAGCGAGACATGATGTCCCAGATGTGCTCAATCGGATTCAGGTCTGGGGAACGGGCGGGCCAGTACATAGCATCAATGTCTTCCTTTTGCAGGAACTGCTGACACACTCCAGCCACATGAGGTCTAGCATTGTCTTGCATTAGGAGGAACCCAGGGCCAACCGCACCACCATATGGTCTCACAGGGGGTCTGAGGATCTCATCTTGGTACCTAATGGCAGTCAGGCTACCTCTGGCAAGCACATGGAGGGCTGTGCGGCCCCCCAAAGAAATGCCACCCCACACCATTACTGACCCACTGCCAATCCGGTCATGCTGGAGGATGTTGCAGGCAGCATAACATTCTCCACTGCGTCTCCAAACATGTGCTCAGTGTGAACCTGCTTTCATCTGTGAAGAGCACAGGGCACCAGTGGCGAATTTGCCAATCTTGGTGTTCTCTGGCAAATGCCAAACGTTCTGCACGGTGTTGGACTGTAAGCACAACCCCTACCTGTGGATGTCGGGCCCTCATGCCACCCTTTATGGAGTCTGTTTCTGACCGGTCGAGTGCACACATGCACATTTGTGGCTTGCTGGAGGTCATTTTGCAGGGTTCTGGCAGTGCTCCTCCTGCTCCTCCGTGCACAAAGGCAGAGGTTGCGGTCCTGCTGCTTGGTTGTTGCCCTCCTACGGCCTCCTTCACGTCTCCTGATGTACTGGCCTGTTTTCTGGTACTGCCTCCATGCTCTGGACACTACGCTGACAGACACAGCAAACCTTCTTGCCACAGCCCACATTGATGTGCCATCCTGGATGAGCTGAACTACCTGAGCCACTTGTGTGGTTTGTAGACTCAGTCTCATGCTACCACTAGAGTAAAAGCACTGCCAGCATTCAAAAGTGACCAAAACATCAGCCAACATCATAGCCAGCATAGGAACTGAGAAGTGGTCTGTGGTCACCACCTGCAGTACCAAACCTTTATTGGGAGTGTCTTGCTAATTGCCTATAATTTCCACCTGTTGTCTGTTCCATTTACACAACAACATGTGAAATTGATTGTCAATAAGTGTTGTTTCATGAAGGGACAGTGTGATCTCACAGAAGTTTTATTTAAAACAAGGTTTAGATATCCAAATTATGACATAACCATTAGGGATCGTCCGATATCGATTTTTTAGGGCCGATACCGATAATCTGTGGACTTGCCAATACCGATAACGTCCAAAATCCTGAATATCGTCCGATAATATCAGCCAAACTGATAATCGGTCGATCCCTAATAACCATGATCTTCAAAACATGTTAGAATATACCATATACAAAGTAAAGTTATAAGCAAACAATGGCACATTGAATAAGGAACAAGAAGGAAGTCCTGTGCGAACAGTTTACAAAATATAAGAGCATACAAAATTCCCATTAATGCATTAGAAAGACAAATATTTAGATGTCATATCCTATGTCTATTATCAATCATTCAGAAAAAAAATTCTCTTTAGCCCTCCCCCCCCCCATAAATGTCTCCAATCCAGTTCCAGTGCCCTGTCCAACCCCCGCCATCTAAATTTACCTTTTGCTTTATCTAATACTGCCTCTCCTCCCCACCCACCTCCCCCCCCTAAATAAACCTTCCTATAGTTGGAACCAACAAAAAAAAATAAAAAATGGGAGAGTAACATTTATCTCCTCTCCCCCTCAGAATCCAACTTTCACGCATTACTCATTTACTCTCTCTCACCTATTTGCTTTTTGTTTTATCGAAACTACTCATATTTAATTAATTCACTTGATCCAGTGCAAGGGCTCTTGATCATTCAATTTTCATTCCAACTTGGAGAAAAGGGGAGCGGAGGAGGAGAGCCAAGAAACAGGAAAGAGAAAACCATAAAAGAAGACAGACAAACAAGAAAGAAAGATAGAATAGAGAAAAATACAATAATATCTACCCATCTTATAGTTGTTGTCATGACGAGCGCTCCTGTCTCTGCCTCTGGACTGGAGCGCTCGCCTCCTGCTGCAGCCATGCGCGCCCCGGTTCTTCACCCTGACCGGGGGCGCAGTGTCCCTGTGGTCTCCGGCGGGGATGCGGGTCGCGTCGCGGCTCGTCCCCGCACGCGATCCGCATCCGTCTCATTTACCTCTCCCTGTTCCTGTGTACACCGGCCACGTGTCCCGGCGCGCGCGTCCCTGCTCTCTGGGGCGTGCGCGCGCTAGCTAGGTTAAGTTTAAAGGGCCAGCGCACCAATGATTGGTGCCTGGCCCAAATGGTTAATTAAGGGCCAAATTATAAAAGTACCCTGCCCCTTCCTGCCCTTGCCGGATCTTTGTGCCCTTGTGCCTCTGAGAAAGCGTTCCCTGTAGCCTAGTATTGCCTTGCCTGTTGCCGAACCCGATGCTACCGTCTACTCGCCTTTGAACCCTTGCCGCCTGCCCTGACCTCTGCTACGTCCGAATACGCTCTTGCTTGCTCCCTGTGTACCACGCCATATCAGCTGCCAGAGAGGTCGAGTTGTTACTGGGGGACACAACCTGGTAGTTACCGCCGCAGCAAGTCCATCCCGCTTTGCGGCGGGCTCTGGTGAAGACCAGTAACTGCTTAGAACCGATCCCTCAGTATGGTCTCTGGTCTAGATATCTCTAGTCTAGCGGATCCACTACCTGTCCTGCCGGTTCGTGACAGTTGTTACTGGCTTCGGTCGGACAGGACACCACTCCTTACAAATATATATATAATCCCCCCCCCCCCCCCTTATCCCACCCCATGGCAGAAGTGGGAGAAGGAAAAAAATATATTTATATAATATTCCCACCTTATACCTTTATCTAAGACTCTCCACCAAACTCCATCTGTCTCTCTCTTCAATCCACCTATCCCAAATTACATGGAACTTAGCCAAGCACCCAGCCTTAGCTGCCCAACAGAACTCAAAATTCCTCTTCTTACATACTGTTGCCTTAAATTCATCAATATTTGGAGCTTCTTTAGACATCCATTTTCTTGCCACCAATAGTCTTGTTGCAAATTGCACTTTCCCCTCTTAGAATCTTGTCCATCTTTCTTCCTTCCGTTCTTTCTCCCCCTAATAACCAAGACATCAATTTATCTTATTCCTTCAACTCTAGCCTTCCTTCTGTCATCCTTATCACCTTCATCCAGAATCCTTTAAGCACAGGACACTCATAGTACATATGGAAGAACCCCATTCCTTCTTTCCCACATCTTGGGCATTTATATTTTTTACGTTTATTTATTTTTCCCAGAAGTTGCGGTGTGTAATATAACCTATGTGTTATATTGATAATATTCAGGTTCTCTTCCCAAATCCCCCTCCATTCCCTTTCTGTTATTTGTCCTATATCCTTCTCCCATTCTTTTATACTAAAGTGCTTTTCTCCCTTATTTTTAACATCTACCATTATTTTGTACATCTTAGAAATAATTTTTTTTATCCGTGCCTTCCCTTAACACCTTCATTATAGGGCAGTCATTAATTCTCAATTCCTCTTTCTTATCTATTTTTTGACTGCCTCCCTTAACTGTGCATCCCTAAATAGTGACATCATATTATTAGGAATTTTATACTGTGCACTCAGATCTCTTCTTCAAAAAATTGTGTTACAAATTTCAAATTATATTTACACCAAAATCGCCATTCCTGACACTCTAATTCTTTAAATCTTGAGTTATTAAATAATCTTTTATATACAAATGAACCTTTCACCTTCATTACTTTTTTTCATTTGTTCCCATACTTTACCCACCATTTCCTCTATGGGATCCTTTCCACCCAGCTTAGATTCTAGGAATTCTCCCATATCCTTACACTCATCTTTTTTTCCTTTTATCTTTGATGTCATATTCTTATGTAAAGCTATTACATATGTTGTAATGAGGGTAGATGTCTTGTAGACATAATGTTAAAGTGGTACACCGGCGTATCATTTTTTTGTATTTAAAACCTAAATGCTGGCATGAAAACAAAACAAAAAAAACTCTACCTACCTCCTGCTGCTCCTCCAGTGTTGGTGCCATCCTCTTCCTGGGGTGGAAGTGTCAGACTGACGCTCTAGCCAATTGATGGCCACAGAGATATCCTGCCTCAGTAATTGGCTGAGAGCTGGTGTGACGTATTAAGCCCCAGCACTGGTCTTCTTCCTGGTGCTGGGGCCTAATATTTCACACTGCCACTCAGCCAGTCAGTGACGGGAAAGCGATGCAGCAAGCTATTCTCTGAGCTAACGTCTGATGCAGCGACCCCAGACACTAGGAAGAGGATCATACAATGGACCTAAGCAGTGGTACTAGAGACACTGGGGAAGGTAAGAAGAGTTTTTTTGTTTTACTGCCGGCAGACTGGCCAGGTTTTAAAACAAAAGTTAAAAGCTGGAGTATCCTTTCAAATGTAAAAGTACTATTAAGTACAGAGTACTTTCTACAAAGCAAAGCGTCGGTATTCTAAACATGCCAAAATGAAGATATAAGTATTTTAATACATATGTCAAGAAAAAAGTCTATTACCATATTTACTAAAAAAAACAAATAGGGGCATTTCTTTGTTAGTAACTGGCAGGCACCAAACTCTTGAATTGCCTCTATCTTTAAACAAGTTGTTTGACCATATATACTGATGCCATATGTTAAGGATCTTTTGATCAGTGGAGGTCCACCTGAATAAAGTTGTCCATTCTGAGATTTTTCCGGACACAACACTACTGTCTTCACAGACACAGCACTACTCTCTTTGTCTTTGTGGTAGGTTGAGCACTGCAGTTCGGCTTCATTTACTTGAATGCACTAAGATCCACAGAGACAGTGCGCGCACAGAAGGCATATCCCGTATGTTTGACATTAAGTTGAAACCTGTACAAAAAACATAGCTTCATCTGCTGCTCTAGCATTTGTATTCACATCTCATAAAGTGATGTTATGTCTAGGATATACCATTACTGTATAACTGGTGGGGGGTGTGGAGTCTAAAAAAACTGAGAATGAAGGAGGCCACAGCCTTTATTGAGATCTGTGTCTCCAGTGCAATGCCCCCCACAGTGCAGTGCTACCCCATTTAAGTGAATGCTACAGGCTACAGTATCCTGAACAGTGAGGTGGCACCACCGTGCTAGGAAAACTTAGCAAGTAATGCAGCGCTGAACTAGTGATGTGGGCCTTACCTTCTCAGGATCTACAGTGGCCCAAGAGGTCCAGCCTTCTGTTTTATAAAGTGATGGCACTTGCTAGTAATATGCAATCATTTTGCAAGATTGGAATACCCCTTTAATGGTCCATAGCAATTTTTATGTTTTGGGATGAAATCCTCTTTAATCCATGACGCATATATATGTAATGCTCTGTGACGGATATTTCTGTCACAGAGTGTTTATGGGCTTAGGATCTGAGCCCATGGGGTCCAGCCACAACTGTCTACTAACCCTGTAGATGTAGCGCCCACTACATCTACAGGATTTAAAGGGAGAGGGGGCTACCCCTATAGCCCATTGGTTGCGATGATTGCCATGGCAGCCAGAGCACGAATCATGGCCTTCAGTCGGCCAGCTATGGAAGCCACAAGATGGGTCTCACAGAATAACTGTCAGACGGCTGCACTGCTGTGGGCTATACAAGCAATCAGCCCTTTATTTATTATTTATTTTTTAAATAGCAAAATTATTTAAAAAAACATAGTGGGTTTCACCCTGTTCGTAACGACCCCCATTACGCTGCATGGTGAAGGCTGTAGGAAAAACAAAACTTACAAAATTGATGATTTTGGTTACCTTGCCTCCAAAGGTAAAATACAATTGATCAGAAGGTGGGAAGTACCACAAAAACTGTACCAATAAAAACTATAGCTTGTTTCACAAAAAAACAGGGCCCCACATGTCCATTAAAAATAAAAATAAAAAGTTTAGAATTGGGTGTTCAGAATAGGGCTATACAAAAATGTTTTTTGTTTTGAGTGACTTGTAGTGAAAAGTAGTAAAACTATATAAATTTGGTATCGCTGTAAAGAATAAAGATAATATGTAATTTGTACCACATAAGGGCACCATAAAAAAAAGCATGACAAAATTATTATTTTTTCTCTTCTAATCTCCGCAAAGCCTCAATTCATCGTTCAAAAAATACAAAATTTATGCCAGAATATGGCAACACTGAAAGGATTTTTTTTTTACCAGATTATCCCACGATTACAATTACAATGTCATATCCACAGAATAGATGATAAATGATTAGTGGGGATCCGACTACTGTGACCAAGGCTGATCACAAAAATGGGGTTCCTGCATGCCCTTTTAGGAATGGAGAAGCAGTGTTTGTTTTTTGGTTTTTATTTTTTTTTATTTTGATAACCGAATTCTAATATTTATGAAACATCCATAGGGGTCAAATGTACACTACACACCCAGATAAATTCCTTAAGGGGTGTAGTTTACAAAATGGGGTCCTTTGGGAGACGTTTCTTATGTTTTGGCACCTCCTTTGCAAACTTAATATGGTGCCTGAAAACACCCTAAGGGTACGTTCACACGGGAGGATTTATTTGCAGGTTTCCTGCTGAAAGGTTTCCTTGAAATAAATCCGCCCGTGTGAACGTACCCTAATAATAAGGTCCCAAAAATCCATTTGGTGCTCCGTTATTTTTTAGTTGTGTGTGCAAGGCAAGCTTCGCACTAGGGCCACATATGAGATACTTGTAAAAACTGCAGAATCATTGTAATAAATATAGAGTAAACTTTTTATGTTATTACCTGCTTTATAACAGAAAAAATTATTAGAATTAAGAATTGGTTAAAAAAATGTAAGTTTTTTTTAATTTCACCTCCACTTTGCTTTGATTCCTATAAACCACCTAAAGGGTTAAAGGGGTATTCCAGGCCAAAACTTTTTTTTATACATCAACAGGCTCCGGAAAGTTAAACAGATTTGTAAATTACTTCTATTAAAAAATCTTAATCCTTCCAATAGTTATTAGCTTCTGAAGTTGAGTTGTTTTCTGTCAAACTGCTCTCTGATGACTCACGTCCCGGGAGCTGTGCAGTTCCTATGGGGATATTCTCCCATCATGCACAGCTCCCGGGACGTGACATCATCATTGAGCAGTTAGACAGAAAACTTCAGAAGCTAATAACTATTGGAAGGATTAAGATTTTTAATAGAAGTAATTTACAAATCTGTTTAACTTTCCGGAGCCAGTTGATATATATAAAAAAAAGGTTTTACCTGGAATACCCCTTTAACAACATTCCTAAATCCAATTTTGGATTCTTTGAGGGGGGTCAGTTTTTAAAAAGGGGGTTTCTAGCTTACAGGCCGCTTAAATCCACTTTATAAATGAACCGGTTTTGAAAAAAATGTATTTTGAACAATTTTATAAAAAAATAAAACATGTACTGCTAAACTTCTGAGCCCTCTAGTTTACCAAATGATGCGGTATGAGCCTGTTTTCTCCGTGCACGTATTATCTAATTTGGTTCAGGACATCAAACTAGAGTGGTCACTTGAAACACATCCAAAACAATGCGAATATAAAGTATACATATTGTAAATGTGACTTATAGTCATGGCGCAAAAAAAATTGTTTATATATTTTTTAAAAGCAGAAAAACTATCTCAAAATCATTTATTATCATTTATTATATAAGACTGACTAAGGTGTGGGGCGTGACATCTCCCATGACCTATTTATACACAGGACTGTATATACAACAAGGGACATCCTCTACGTCTAGAGTAAAGTAGGTTTTTACACCAGCACAGACAGGGGTTCTTTACTGTAAGAGCAGTGAGACTATAAAACTCTCTGCCAGAGGAAGTGGTCATGGTGAACAAAATAAAAAAGTTCAAAAGGAGCCTGGACACATTTCTGGGCAGTGATAACCTTACAGGTTATAGATATTAGATTTATGGATATAGAACATTGATCCAGGGATTTATATTGATGCCATATTTGGAGTTGGGAATAATGTTTACTCCTAGAATGGGGCAATTGGCATCAGCCTTATAAGGGTTTGCCTTCCTCTGGATCAACACAGTAGGGTTACAGTAGAGATATAGGTTGGACTTTTTAAACTTTATGAACTATGTTACTATGTATTATGACTATGGGCACTAGACAGCTGTTGGCCAACAGATCTTATCTCTATTTCCCTCAATGTGTCAATAAAGTAAAGGCCAGATGCCACTCCTCTACTGAGTAAACAATATTAAAGCCCAGTTTGTCTAAACTTGTCATATATTTCTATTATGCCAACCTACAGGTAATGGTCTGCACAACCCTATAAATCAGTGGTTTTCAAACTTTTCGGCGACTGTACCCCCAAGGCCTGAAAGTATGTCCGCGGCTACCCCCTCACGCGGAACTTGCGTGTGAGGGGTACCCGCGGACAAAAGGTGTGTTCTTACCTTTATACTAATGCACCCCCCCCCTCCATCTTAATCCCCTTGTGTCATTATTCCTCCTCCATCTTAATCCCCTTGTGCCATTATTCCCCCTCCGTCTTAATCCCCATGTCCCACTATTCCCCCCCCCATCTTAATCTCTTGTGCCATTATTCCTCCCTCCCTCTGATCCTCTTGTGCCATTTTCCCACCTCCATCTTTATCCCCTTGTCCCATTATTCCCCCCTCCATCTTAATCCCCTTGTGCCATTATTCCCCCCTCTATCTTAATCCCCTTGTGTTATTATTCCCCGCTCCATCTTAATCCCCTTGTGCCATTATTCCCCCTTACATTTTAATCCCCTTACACCATTCCCCTTCCTCTGATAATAATGGCACAAGGGGATTAAGATGGAGGGGGGGGGGGAAATGGCAAAAGGGGATCAGAGGGAGGGAGGAAAAAATCACACAAGGGAATTAATATGGAGGAGGGGGAATAATGACACAAGGGGATTAATATGGAGGAGCGAGAATAATGACACAAGGGGACTAATATGGAGGAGGGGGAATAATGACACAAGGGGATTAATATGGAGGAGCGAGAATAATGACACAAGGTTAATATGGAGGAGCGAGAATAATGACACAAGGGGACTAATATGGAGGAGGGAGAATAATGACACAAAGGGATTAATATGGAGGAGGGAGAATAATGACACAAGGGGATTAATATGGAGGAGGGGGAATAATGACACAAGGGGATTAATATGGAGGAGGGGGAATAATGACACAACGGGATTAATATGGAGGAGGGGGAATAATGACACAAGGGGATTAATATGGAGGGGAGGGGAAATGGCAAAAGGGGATCAGAGGGAGGGGGGAATATTGGCACAAGGGGATTAAGATGGAGGGAGGGATAATCAACCCCCCCCCCTCCATATTAATCCCCTTGTGTCAATATTCCCCCTCTCCATCTGATCCCCTTTTGCCATATGCCCCCCTCCATATCAATCCCCTTGTGCCATTATTATCCGATATGGCAAAAGGGGATCAGAGGGAGGGGGAATGGTGCAAGGGGATTAAGATGGAAGGGGAGAGGGATAATGGCGGAGTGGGGGGGGGGGGGTAATAAAGCACAAGTCATTAAATTTTAATGCCTTGTGCTTTATTACTCCCCACCCCCCCCCCTCCGCCATTATCCCTCTCCGTCCCATACAGTCCCCCCTCCATTCCATGCAGTCCCCCCTCTGTCCCATACAGTTCCCCCTCCATCCCATACAGTCCCCTTCCGTCCCATACAGTCCAACTCCGTCCCATACAGTCCCCCTCCGTCCCATACAGTCCTCCCTCCGTCCCATACAGTCCCCCTCCTTCCCATACAGTCCCCCTCCTTCCCATACAGTCCCCCCTCCGTCCCATACAGTCCCCCCTCCGTCCCATACAGTCCCCCCTCCGTCCTATACAGTCCCCCCTCCGTCCAATACAGTCCCCAATCCTTCCCATACAGTCCCCCCTCCGTCCCATACAGTCTCCCCTACGTCCCATACAGTCCCCCCTCCGTACCATACAGTCCCCCCTCCGTCCGATACAGTCCCCCCTTCGTCCCATACAGTTGTTTACCTGGTGTCCTGCGGTCCCGTTGCCTGCTCCTTCACGGGATGTTCGGTGGGGCCGCACTGAAGTGTGACGTCCCCCTGCGCTGTGCGGCAACTCCGCACAACGTAAGGGGAAGTCACACGTCTCCCCGGCAACCACGCAGCTCACTTACAGTAGCCACGGCCGCAACTCGGGCCACGCTACTGTACAGTGAGCTGCCGCGGCTATACGCTAACAAATATTGGCCAATGCATGGCCAGTATTTGTCAGCGCTTTGGCGTACCCCCTGACAGCCCCTGGCGTACCCCTAGGGGTATGCGTATCTCAGGTTAAGAACCCAGGCTATAGATAGTACATCTCACAACATGAAGATAACATTCGTGGGCATCTTTACTTTTATGACAGTTGTACTTATGTATAAGGCAAAGATTTCAGATTTTTTTTTAGATTTCTTCATTTCTGAACAAGTCATAAACATGTTAGGAATAAGATCCTGAGATAGCTATAGGTCTTAGAAAGAAAACAGATATGCTATTTATGGTGCCACATCTCTGATGCCAGCTACATATGATTACATGTTGTGCTTATGTTTTGTAATGCGCCCTCATTCAGAGACTGGTTTAGCGTGGGTACCATCTGGCAATCTGCTGTCAACAACAGGAGGAGCAACCACTTTTATAACATTGTTATTATAGCTTATGCCATTGTCTAAACTATTGTTTGAGGGGCATGGTTGGCAGGCTGCCCATGTACAAAAAGAAGTCACAACATATCAACACAACCTGAGCGCTTTGGGAGCGATTATACAGATGTATACAAACGATATATATGATATGGAAATAGCGAAAAACCGCCAAAAACTACTACCCCTATCTTCCCACTCAAGTGGAGAATGGGGGTTGTGGTGGTAATGCTACTGATATACGATTTTATATACGAAAAATCAGTGCTACCATGCCTCAATACTCTTCTAGAACCTAACCACCTAATCATTTCCCTTCTGTGAGTTTGTTACCTCCTTGTATCACCTTAGGACAGTGTTTCCCAACCAGGGTGACTCCAGCTGTTGCAAAACTACAACTTTCAGCATTCCCGGACAGCTGGAAGTTGTAGTTTTGCAACAGCTGCAAGCACCTTGGTTGGGAAACCCTGCCTTGGGATGGGGACCATAGTGTTCTACGATATTGTCCAGCATAGTACAGATTAATCTTTTCCCATAAAAAGTATATTGAATTAGAAAAAAAATTATCCAGATCACACTTACATGGCCTTGTGTATGGATGCTTGAGTCGCACTTGCTTTGATTAACAAAAGTAGTCCAGACCATACCCCGCCCGTGGCCTTGCTCCTGTTGTTTGGTTGAGCTCACTCTTACATCATACACTCAGTGATGTCACCTACCTTGTCTACAGATCCATGTTCAGTGCATACCTCCCAACACATTTCTAAAAGGCTCTTCTTCCTCAGGACAATGTAATGTAATAAAGTACCCTCTTAATATGTCACGTGATAAGGTCCTTGATGTGAACCCTGAAGGTGCTATCCATACTACTAAAGAATTTAATGGTCTTGGTCATCTTAGGCTCCTGCGTACATTACAACTCTTACACGGAAAAAGACCCCTTTCAGGAAAGGCCCTTTGATTTGAATTATTGGCCTTGTCCTATAATAAAACATCATAGTCAGGGCTCAAGTCCTGCAGGAATGCTTGGGAACTGAGTTTCTGCACTTTTTCTACAGCTGAAACACCGTTCCCATTAGCAAGGGTCCTGCAGGACCAGCCCTTGAGAGGAAATCTTGGGTGAGTTCCCACACTTGACCCCTGATCCTAGTACAGTATTTAACCTCTTAGGGACTCTGCCCATTTTCACCTTAAATGGGCACTGTAAGATACAAAAACTTTTGATATGTTGTAAAGCATGTATAACCAATAGGTTTTGCAATTGCTTTCATTAGAAGATTTTCATTATTTCATACTGAAAAAGCCAGTCAACCAACTGCCCCCCCCCCCCCCCCGCCTGCTTGGACACATCCTAGTCCTGCTGTGTCCATGCATCATCACCTATGTCATGGACACACTTCCTTGATTGACAGCTGTGACAACAACATATATTGTTGTCATATCCCAACCCCACATCCCGACCTCCTATCCCGATCTCCTATCCCGTCCTCCTATCCCGTCCTCCTATCCCGTCCTCCAATCTCGAGATCCTATCCCGACCCCCTATCCCGTCCTCCTTTCTCGACCTCCTATGTCAACCTCCTATCCCGTCCTCCTATCCCATCCTTCTTTCCCGTCCTCCTATCTCGACCTCCTATCCAGACCTCCTATCCCGTCCTCATATGCCGTCCTCCTACCTGACCTCCTATCCCGACCTCCCATCCCGTCCTCATATCCCGACCTGTACCTCCTATTCCGTCCTCCTATCTCAACCTCCTGTCCTGACCTCCTATACCATCCTCCTATCCCGTCCTCCAATCCCGACCTCCTATCCCGATCTCCTATCACGTCCTCCTATCCCGTCCTCCTATCCCATCCTCCTATCTCGACCTCCTATCCCGTCCTCCTATCCCGACCTCCTATCCCGTCCTCCTATCCCCACCTCCTATCCTGTCCTCCAATCTCGAGCTCCCATCCCGACCTCCAATACCGTCCTCCTTTCTCGACCTCCTATCTCAACCTCCTATCCCGTCCTCCTTTCCCATCCTCCTTTCCCGTCCTCATATCTCGATCTCCTATCCAGACCTCCTATCCCGTCCTCATATCCCGTCCTCCTATCCCGACCTCCTACCTGACCTCCCATCCCGTACTCATATCCCGACCCGTAATATGTGTACCAGGTATTGAAATATCTCCAGCCGTACGGAAGTTATGGGGGAAGATACATTTTCCATTGATTTGCATGGGACTTTAAACAAAAACCCGACCCTCACAAATGGGGGTAGTTAAGGGTTAAATTAACTATCCTGCATTTTAAGTGGACATATAAGTAACATGTGACCAATTATTATCGAAATATCTCCAGCCATTTGGAAGTTATGCAGTAACATATATTTCCCATTGACTTGCATGGGACTTTAAACATAAGCCCCGCCCCTGGCAAATGGGGGTGAGTAAGGGTTAAATCACCTATCCTATGTTTGTTGCTGACATATAAGTAACATGTGTGGCAAGTTTCATGTTAATATCTTTAGCCGTTTGAAAGTTTTTGTGGAAGAAAAATGGCCCAGGGAGTAATGAAATGGAATTAGGGGGGGGTTGCTAATTCTAAAAGCTGTGACAAAATGTTTGTGGGAGCAGAACATATCTTGCGGGAGTGGACGGTAGTGGTCAGAAATCCATCTGGGAGCGGGCAGGAGCCAGACTTAAAAAAACAAAACAACAGTCCTACGCAGGGCTGCACAAGGGTGCATGCACACGTTTTTGCTATACAGTTCCCGTATACGGATTCAAGTTAAAAACCGTATGGAACTGTATAGAAAACCGTATGCATTGACTTAACATTGTAAACCATATATGTCAAACGCATCATCTGTTTAAGTCCGTTTTGCGTCTTATACGGTTTTGTCCATTTTTTTTTTACCTATACCCAAAATCATAGTCTACCACGTTTTTTGGTCCAGGTGAAAAACTGTATTAAACCGTATGTTTTTTTTAAACATGGGAGTCAATGGGAACCGTACAGAACTGTCTGCGCGTACGGTTCCATCCGGTTTTCACCATCCGGTTTTTGACTTTGCACAGTTTTTTCTCTTGGAATTTCAATCAAACAAGTGAAACTTTATTCAAAATGGAGTGAAAAGTTAAAAACGTATACGTTTTTTTCTTAAATAAACGGATGCAACCGGACATAATTTTTCAAACCGTATACGGTTTTCAACCGTATGTGGGTTAAAATGTTTACACACGTTTTGATACAGTTTAGTCCTGTTTTGAGGAATCCGTTTTTCATCAAAAACCTGATACGGGAACTGCATTGGAAAAACGTGGTATGCATGCACCCTAATGATCTCAATAAGTCATCACGTCTTAGATACATAATAGCATCCTATATACACCTGGAGATGCATTCAAATGTCACCTCCCTGGTCTTGTAATACAAAATGTTCTCGCTACGGCTGCATTCACATCTCGTTTTTGCAATACGGTTCCCGTATCAGTTTTTTGTAAAAAAAAGTATGTCTCAAAACCGGACCGAACCGTGTACAACCGTATAGACCTCTCTACGGTTTTAAACCGTATACCGTAGGGATCGACCGATTATCGATTTTTTGCCGTTATCGGAATCGGCTTCTAACCTGCCGATAATGCAGATAATGCGCAAAACAAGGCGTGCGCACGAATCGCGGGACTTCAGTCCCGGCCCTGAACTTCAGGCCGGGACTGAAGTCCCGCGATTCGTGCGCACGCCTTGTTTTGCCGTGCAGAGCAATCTAGTTTAGATTAACCCTTTGCAAATACGACAGCTGACCTTTGCCTGACAGCTGACAGCATGGTGGAGCGGGAGCTGTCAGCTGTCCCGCTCCTCCACTCCCTCACCTTTCTCACGCTGCTTCATTCTTGTACTGTCAGTGAGAGCCGCAGGGACGCCATCCACGGCAGGCCGGCGTGATGACATCACATCATCGCGCTGGCGCCCGGAGATCACGTCCCTGCAGCTCTCACTCACAGTACAAGAATTTAGCAGCGTGTGAGAAAGGTGAGCACTGCTCGGGCGCTGTATGGATGGACGGGCAAATTATAAGTGAGGGGGGCAAATATAAGTGAGGGGCATGCGTCAGTGGGGTATTATATGTGAGGAACACAGGACATGGGGCATTATATGGGGGGCACATGACAGCCCCCCCCCCTGTCATGTGCCCATATAATGCTTCCCTGACTTATAATAGCCCCTGTCCTGTGCCCCTTACATATAATGCACCATGTCCTGTGCCCCTCACATATAATGCCCCATGTCCTGTGCCCCTCACATAGAATGCCCCATGTCCTGTGCCCCTCACATATAATGCCCCCTGAGGGGGCAGGACAAGGGGCATTATATGTGAAAGGCACAGTATGTGAGGGGCACAGGACATGGGGCAATATATGTGAGGGGCACAGGACATGGGGTATAAGTCAGGGGAGCATTATATGGGCACATATAGGGGGGGGGGGCTGTCATGTGCCCCCACATATAATCCCCCGTCATGTGCCCCCACATATAATCCCCCCCCCCTGTCATGTGCCCCTCATATATAATACCCCCGTCCTGTGACCCCCACATATAATGCCCCATGTCTTGTCTTCCTCACATATAATGCCCCCGTCATGTGCTCCCACATATAATGCCCCATTTTCTGTGCCCCTCACATATAATGCCCCCTGTTCTGCCCCCTCAGGGGGCATTATATGTGAGGGGCACAGGACATGGGGCATTATATATGAAGGGCACAGGACAGGTGGTATTATAAGTCAGGGGGGCATTATACAGGCAGGGTTAGAGAAGTGGGTGGCGGCGGCGGTCTCTGGCACCGCAAAAGCCACTGCAGTTCATTGATTTAAAGATTTAAAGCACCCGCTTTAAATCAATGATCTACAGCGGCTTCTGGGGGGGGGGGGGGTGTTAGAGAGAAATAGACGATATTTTATACCAGAATATCGGTATAAGTTATGGGCTATCGGCCTTAAGCTCCACAGATTATCGGTATCGGCCCTAAAAAATCGATATCGGTCGATCCCTAGTATACAGTTTGAAAACGGATGTCCGGTTGCATAAGGTTTAATAAGTTTTTGTTTTTTTAAAACAGATACGGTTTTATGTTTGTTTTTAATTAAATAAAGTTCTTCTTGTTCTATTTGTGGGAAGAACTTTCACATGTGCAAACTGCAAAATCATATTGTGCAACCGGATAGAACCGTACGCACATACGGTTCAGTGCGGTTCCCATAGACCCCCATTAAAAGACCCCCATCAAAAACAACAAAAACGTATACGGGTTGTATCCGGTTTTTCACCCGGACATAAAACCGTAGTTGACTACGGTTTTGGAGACAGGAAACAAACGGATAAAACCGTAAATGATGCAAAACGTACACGGCCGGATGCTACGGTTAGCATACGGTTTTCTATGAAATGTCTATACATACGGTTTGCAATATGGTTCCTACACGTTTTTTTTCACTGAAATCGGATACGGGAACCGTATTGCCAAAATGAGATGTGAATGCAGCCTAAGTCAGTGTTTCCCAACCACGGTGCCTTCAGCTGTTGCAAAACTACAACTCCCAGCGTGCACGGACAGCCTTTGGCTGTCCGGGCATGCTGAGAGTTGTAGTTTTGCAACAGCTGGAGGCGCTCTGGTTTGGAAACACTGCACTAAGTGATCATAATTTATTAAAGATTACTAGCACTAGTGACGTCACCTCCCTGAGCCCTTACTGTAAGTTATTTAGTCATAAAGCAGATGGGCATCAGACGTAATAATACACTGGGTCCAGAGGGATGTGTGGACCCCATAACCTAGCACCTAGTGTCCCAATAATTCCCGTGACATCCCATGAAGACATCCTCCACAACAGCTGGAGCCTATAGATCTCCCCTCATCTGCGCTGCACACAGTAAAGCCCCGCCCACCTGCCGGCCCCTCCCACTAGTCTGCTGGGAGCCGCTCTGCTCTGAGCTGCGATCGCACACCAGTAGCATGCAAGGCGTGGTTATAGCGGAGAATAATAACAGATCTGTATGTACATGTCTGCCCTGTACCCACACACCGATCTACCACAGCTGACAACACTGTACCCACCTCAGGCTCCTCACCATCTGTGCCAGGCTTGTGCTGCAGAAGATGCCTCAGTGTCGGGACGGGAGCGGGTCTAGAGGGCAGCAGCACTGCTCGGGGATCTGCCACATTGTAATGGGTTTACATGGAGGTGCCACCCGAGTATATCCAGGGATCACAGCAGCAGCAGCAGATCAACAACACAAGGCAGCAGCATCTGGCATCCCGCACAATCCCACCTCCTCCTCCCTCACTTCTTCCTTCCTTCTCTCCTCCTCCTCCTAGTGCAGTGCAGGCTGCAGCTCACACCCCATAGGCACCACTCCTCCCAGGGATCAGCGCTGCAAGGTGGCACATGCCAGGTCTGTGAGGCTAGTGTGGCGAGCTACAACACAACAGCAGCTGCTCTAGGGGAGGGAGGGCACCTCTTGTCTCCTCCCCTCACACCACCTTCATAGCCCCAGACACCCACTGGTGGGCTTCTGCCTCTCCACTAACATTAGACATGCAACAAGGGATAGGAGTGATAACACATACTGGTGCTCTGTCCTGGAGACCCCCTAAGAGTGATCACAATGGAGGAGGCATGCCATGTACAGTGCCATCTACTTTATAATGATCCTATGGGGTGATCACAATAGAGGAGATATACATGATACATGTACAGTGCCATCTACTTTATAATGATCCTATGGGGTGATCACAATAGAGGAGATATACATGATACATGTACAGTGCCATCTACTTTATAATGATCCAACGGAGGTGATCACAATGGAGGAGGCATACATGATACATGTACAGTGCCATCTACTTTATAATGATCCTATGGGGTGATCACAATGGAGGAGATATACATGATACATGTACAGTGCCGTCTACTTTATAATGATCCTATGGGGTGATCACAATGGAGGAGGCATACATGATACATGTACAGTGCCGTCTACTTTATAATGATCCTATGGGGTGATCACAATGGAGGAGGCATACATGATACATGTACAGTGCCATCTACTTTATAATGATCCTATGGGGTGATCACAATAGAGGAGATATACATGATACATGTACAGTGCCATCTACTTTATAATGATCCTATGGGGTGATCACAATAGAGGAGATATACATGATACATGTACAGTGCCATCTACTTTATAATGATCCAACGGAGGTGATCACAATGGAGGAGGCATACATGATACATGTACAGTGCCATCTACTTTATAATGATCCTATGGGGTGATCACAATGGAGGAGATATACATGATACATGTACAGTGCCGTCTACTTTATAATGATCCTATGGGGTGATCACAATGGAGGAGGCATACATGATACATGTACAGTGCCGTCTACTTTATAATGATCCTATGGGGTGATCACAATGGAGGAGGCATACATGATACATGTACAGTGCCATCTACTTTATAATGATCCTATGGGGTGATCACAATAGAGGAGATATACATGATACATGTACAGTGCCATCTACTTTATAATGATCCTATGGGGTGATCACAATGGAGGAGATATACATGATACATGTACAGTGCCATCTACTTTATAATGATCCAATGGGGTGATCACAATGGAGGAGGCATACATGATACATGTACAGTGCCGTCTACTTTATAATGATCCTATGGGGTGATCACAATGGAGGAGATATACATGATCCATGTACAGTGTCGTCTACTTTATAATGATCCTATGGGGTGATCACAATGGAGGAGATATACATGTACAGTGCCATCTACTTTATAATGATCCTATGGGGTGATCACAATGGAGGAGATATACATGTACAGTGCCATCTACTTTATAATGATCCTATGGGGTGATCACAATGAGGGAGGCATACATGATACATGTACAGTGCCGTCTACTTTATAATGATCCTATGGGGTGATCACAATGGAGGAGGCATACATGATACATGTACAGTGCCATCTACTTTATAATGATCCTATGGGGTGATCACAATGGAGGAGGCATACATGATACATGTACAGTGCCATCTACTTTATAATTATCCTATGGGGTGATCACAATGGAGGAGATATACATGTACAGTGCCATCTACTTTATAATGATCCTATGGGGTGATCACAATGGAGGAGATATACATGTACAGTGCCATCTACTTTTTAATGATCCTATGGGGTGATCACAATGGAGGAGATATACATGATACATGTACAGTGCCATCTACTTTATAATGATCCTATGGGGTGATGACAATGGAGGAGATATACATGATACATGTACAGTGCCATCTACTTTATAATGATCCTATGGGGTGATCACAATGGAGGAGATATACATGTACAGTGCCATCTACTTTATAATGATCCAACGGGGGTGATCACAATGGAGGAGATATACATGATCCATGTACAGTGCCGTCTACTTTATAATGATCCTATGGGGTGATCACAATGGAGGAGATATACATGTACAGTGCCATCTACTTTATAATGATCCAACGGGGGTGATCACAATGGAGGAGGCATACATGATACATGTACAGTGCCATCTACTTTATAATGATCCTATGGGGTGATCACAATGGAGGAGGCATACATGATACATGTACAGTGCCATCTACTTTATAATGATCCTATGGGGTGATCACAATGGAGGAGATATACATGTACAGTGCCATCTACTTTATAATGATCCAACGGGGGTGATCACAATGGAGGAGATATACATGTACAGTGCCATCTACTTTATAATGATCCAACGGGGGTGATCACAATGGAGGAGATATACATGATCCATGTACAGTGCCGTCTACTTTATAATGATCCTATGGGGTGATCACAATGGAGGAGATATACATGTACAGTGCCATCTACTTTATAATGATCCAACGGGGGTGATCACAATGGAGGAGGCATACATGATACATGTACAGTGCCGTCTACTTTATAATGATCCAACGGGGGTGATCACAATGGAGGAGATATACATGATACATGTACAGTGCCATCTACTTTATAATGATTCTATGGGGTTATCACAATAAAGGAGATATATATATATGATACATGTACAGTTCCGTCTACTTTATAATGATTCTATGGGGTGATCACAATAAAGGAGATATATATATATATATATATATATATATGATACATGTACAGTGCCGTCTACTTTATAATGATCCAACGGAGGTGATGACAATGGAGGAGGTATACATGATACATGCACAGTGCCGTCTACTTTATAATGATTCTATGGGGTGATCACAATAAAGAGATATATATATATATGATACATGTACAGTGCCGTCTACTTTATAATGATCCAACGGGGGTGATGACAATGGAGGAGGTATACATGATACATGTACAGTGCCGTCTACTTTATAATGACCCAAAGGGGGTGATCACAATGGAGGAGATATACATGATACATGTACAGTGCCGTCTACTTTATAATGATCCAAAGGGGATGATCACAATGGAGGAGATATACATGATACATGTACAGTGCCGTCTACTTTATAATGATCCAAAGGGGGTGATCACAATGGAGGAGATATACATGATACATGTACAGTGCCGTCTACTTTATAATGACCCAAAGGGGGTGATCACAATGGAGGAGATATACATGATACATGTACAGTGCCGTCTACTTTATAATGATCCAAAGGGGGTGATCACAATGGAGGAGATATACATGATACATGTACAGTGCCGTCTACTTTATAATGATCCAAAGGGGATGATCACAATGGAGGAGATATACATGATACATGTACAGTGCCGTCTACTTTATAATGATCCAAAGGGGGTGATGACAATGGAGGAGATATACATGATACATGTACAGTGCCGTCTACTTTATAATGATCCAACGGAGGTGATGACAATGGAGGAGATATACATGATCCATGTACAGTGCCATCTACTTTATAATGATCCAACGGGGGTGATCACAATGGAGGAGATATACATGTACAGTGCCATCTACTTTATAATGATCCAACGGGGGTGATCACAATGGAGGAGATATACATGATCCATGTACAGTGCCGTCTACTTTATAATGATCCTATGGGGTGATCACAATGGAGGAGATATACATGTACAGTGCCATCTACTTTATAATGATCCAACGGGGGTGATCACAATGGAGGAGGCATACATGATACATGTACAGTGCCATCTACTTTATAATGATCCTATGGGGTGATCACAATGGAGGAGGCATACATGATACATGTACAGTGCCATCTACTTTATAATGATCCTATGGGGTGATCACAATGGAGGAGATATACATGATACATGTACAGTGCCATCTACTTTATAATGATCCTATGGGGTGATCACAATGGAGGAGATATACATGTACAGTGCCATCTACTTTATAATGATCCAACGGGGGTGATCACAATGGAGGAGATATACATGATACATGTACAGTGCCGTCTACTTTATAATGATCCAACGGAGGTGATGACAATGGAGGAGATATACATGATACATGTACAGTGCCGTCTACTTTATAATGATCCAAAGGGGGTGATCACAATGGAGGAGATATACATGATACATGTACAGTGCCGTCTACTTTATAATGATCCTATGGAGTGATGACAATGGAGGAGATATACATGATACATGTACAGTGCCATCTACTTTATAATGATTCTATGGGGTTATCACAATAAAGGAGATATATATATATGATACATGTACAGTTCCGTCTACTTTATAATGATTCTATGGGGTGATCACAATAAAGGAGATATATATATATATATATATATATATATGATACATGTACAGTGCCGTCTACTTTATAATGATCCAACGGAGGTGATGACAATGGAGGAGGTATACATGATACATGCACAGTGCCGTCTACTTTATAATGATTCTATGGGGTGATCACAATAAAGGAGATATATATATATATGATACATGTACAGTGCCGTCTACTTTATAATGATCCAACGGGGGTGATGACAATGGAGGAGGTATACATGATACATGTACAGTGCCGTCTACTTTATAATGACCCAAAGGGGGTGATCACAATGGAGGAGATATACATGATACATGTACAGTGCCGTCTACTTTATAATGATCCAAAGGGGATGATCACAATGGAGGAGATATACATGATACATGTACAGTGCCGTCTACTTTATAATGATCCAAAGGGGGTGATCACAATGGAGGAGATATACATGATACATGTACAGTGCCGTCTACTTTATAATGACCCAAAGGGGGTGATCACAATGGAGGAGATATACATGATACATGTACAGTGCCGTCTACTTTATAATGATCCAAAGGGGGTGATCACAATGGAGGAGATATACATGATACATGTACAGTGCCGTCTACTTTATAATGATCCAAAGGGGATGATCACAATGGAGGAGATATACATGATACATGTACAGTGCCATCTACTTTATAATGATCCAAAGGGGGTGATGACAATGGAGGAGATATACATGATACATGTACAGTGCCGTCTACTTTATAATGATCCAACGGAGGTGATGACAATGGAGGAGATATACATGATCCATGTACAGTGCCATCTACTTTATAATGATCCAACGGGGGTGATCACAATGGAGGAGATATACATGTACAGTGCCATCTACTTTATAATGATCCAACGGGGGTGATCACAATGGAGGAGATATACATGATCCATGTACAGTGCCGTCTACTTTATAATGATCCTATGGGGTGATCACAATGGAGGAGATATACATGTACAGTGCCATCTACTTTATAATGATCCAACGGGGGTGATCACAATGGAGGAGGCATACATGATACATGTACAGTGCCATCTACTTTATAATGATCCTATGGGGTGATCACAATGGAGGAGGCATACATGATACATGTACAGTGCCATCTACTTTATAATGATCCTATGGGGTGATCACAATGGAGGAGATATACATGATACATGTACAGTGCCATCTACTTTATAATGATCCTATGGGGTGATCACAATGGAGGAGATCATGTACAGTGCCATCTACTTTATAATGATCCAACGGGGGTGATCACAATGGAGGAGATATACGTGATACATGTACAGTGCCGTCTACTTTATAATGATCCAAAGGGGGTGATCACAATGGAGGAGATATACATGATACATGTACAGTGCCGTCTACTTTATAATGATCCAAAGGGGGTGATCACAATGGAGGAGATATACATGATACATGTACAGTGCCGTCTACTTTATAATGATCCAAAGGGGGTGATGACAATGGAGGAGATATACATGATACATGTACAGTGCCGTCTACTTTATAATGATCCAACGGAGGTGATGACAATGGAGGAGATATACATGATACATGTACAGTGCCGTCTACTTTATAATGATCCAAAGGGGGTGATCACAATGGAGGAGATATATATATGATACATGTACAGTGCCGTCTACTTTATAATGATTCTATGGGGTGATCACAATAAAGGAGATATATATATATATATATATATATATATATATGATACATGTACAGTGCCGTCTACTTTATAATGATCCAACGGAGGTGATGACAATGGAGGAGGTATACATGATACATGCACAGTGCTGTCTACTTTATAATGATTCTATGGGGTGATCACAATAAAGGAGATATATATATATATATATATGATACATGTACAGTGCCGTCTACTTTATAATGATCCAACGGGGGTGATGACAATGGAGGAGGTATACATGATACATGTACAGTGCCGTCTACTTTATAATGACCCAAAGGGGGTGATCACAATGGAGGAGATATACATGATACATGTACAGTGCCGTCTACTTTATAATGATCCAAAGGGGATGATCACAATGGAGGAGATATACATGATACATGTACAGTGCCGTCTACTTTATAATGACCCAAAGGGGGTGATCACAATGGAGGAGATATACATGATACATGTACAGTGCCGTCTACTTTATAATGATCCAAAGGGGGTGATCACAATGGAGGAGATATACATGATACATGTACAGTGCCGTCTACTTTATAATGATCCAAAGGGGATGATCACAATGGAGGAGATATACATGATACATGTACAGTGCCGTCTACTTTATAATGATCTAAAGGGGGTGATGACAATGGAGGAGATATACATGATACATGTACAGTGCCGTCTACTTTATAATGATCCAACGGAGGTGATGACAATGGAGGAGATATACATGATACATGTACAGTGCCGTCTACTTTATAATGATCCAAAGGGGGTGATAACAATGGAGGAGATATACATGATACATGTACAGTGCCATCTACTTTATAATGATCCTATGGAGTGATGACAATGGAGGAGATATACATGATACATGTACAGTGAGATCTTTTTCATAATGATCCAAAGGGGTGATTACAATGGAGGAGGTATACATGAAACATGTACAGTGTCATCTCTTTCATAATCATCCAATGGGGGACATCACAATGGAGGATATATACATGATACATGTACAATGTTATCTCCTTTATAATGATCCTATAGGATGTTCACAATGAATGAGATATACATGATACATGTACAGTTTCATCTTCTAAATGATCCTATGGGGTGTTCACAATGAAGAAGATAAACATACATGTATAGTGTCATCTTCATAATGATAATATGGGGTGTTCACAATGAAGGAGATATACATGATACATGTACAGTGCCAACTCCTTTCTAATAATCAGTATTTAAAGTGTTAAAATACCCTAAAACGGGGATCTAGATATATTTTCTGCATGCTGCTCCCTTCCTTTCAAAATGTGGACCTGAATATATTTGGACCAGTGATGAGCAAACAGCAGGAATTTATAGTATGCGAGATTAGTTCCTTTGAGTCAGACAAATATTGGCAAAATAGTAGTCAGAGACAGGGACATGAAAGTAAAGTTTAAATAGGGCTTCTCCTGTTTTATTTTTTTATTTATTTATTTATTTTCCAGCAAACAAAAAATACAGCCTTTTTACACTCAGGCATAAAAATGCACAAAATTAACCCTGCTTGTCCAGCACAGACTTTACAAAAAAAATGCCTGTCTATACAGGTGGCTTACTACCAGCCACCCAACAGAGCAGTCAACAAATGTGTTAATATAAACACAACAGTGCCCCAGGGTAGGACTGGGATAAATAACGTTATATATATATATCCCTGAGTCTTACAGAGAGACTGACTCTCTCGGATTACGAGGTATAAAAGCCCTTATCTTTAAAGGACATCTGCGTCAAAATACAACTTATCCCCTAGGGGATAGGGGATAAGTGTCTGATCGCGGGGGATCCGACTGCTGGGACCCTCCACGATCTTCTGCACGGGGCCCAGCATTGCCGCTGTATGTGCGCGGCTAATGTGCGTAGCGTCGACCTCTCTGAGGTCGACAGTATGCCCCCTCCCCATACAGTTCTATGGGAGGGGGGGGGGGGAGACAGTGTTCATGCCATCTCTCCCATAGAAATACATGGAGGAGATGTGTCGTCCGCGATGTCACGCTGTGGCCGGCACGCCTACTGCATGGGAGAGCTATGGCAGAGAAGTGGCTCCCGTGCAGGAGATTGCGGGAGGTCCCAATGGTCATACCCCCCTCGCGATCAAACGATTCTCCCCTATCCTGTTGTATTTTGCTAACGATGTCCTTTAAACCTACTTGTGTATATTGTGAAACAATAAATAAGATTTATTGATATGCATTAAAATTGGTTCCTCAAATAGTTAAAACCACAGATCACAGTCCACTGATCAATATAACTTGCTCCTAATCAATTTTAATAATAGACGTTTGCAGTATGCACTGGAGGAGTGGAAAATGAACTGAAATACTGACGATCAAAATAATTACCGTTCACGTCCCCTAAAATAAATATCAAATGTGTAACTCATACAAGTTACAATGTCCCATTATGGAGGCTGCAAACCTCCGGATTCAAACTCAGATCAGTGGTGCAGGTCCCCCCCCCAGCCTCAGTTGCAGACTGTCTGTCACACGGTAGTGTGACGGCTGTCAGGGAACCCGGGGAGAATTGCAGGAGAAAAAATACTGCAAGCTACTCCCACTTCAAAACAACAGTCGCCCCACGGACCTCATTGACTATAATGGGATACATTGGGACCCGTTTTTTGCCCGTTGTGCCCTGTCCAGATAACGGCTGTTATAGGAAAAAAATAGGGCTTATCGGACGTTCTGGACAAGGCACAACGGCAGTGTAAAAGTAGCCTTAAGAGAGAAATATGGCACTCTCCAATTTCTTGGCGCTCAAGTAGGTTCCCAAACTGTTGTATCAAAGTAGAAGAAAACTTGGCACTCAAGGTAGATGAAGTATAGGTGAATTTTTTTTTTAGCAATCTTTTATATACAAGCTGACGTTTCGGGAAGGGGAAGCCAGGACCAGAAAAAGGGAGAAAGTTTAGATGAAGGAATAAGTTATGAAATAAATAGTGAAAGAAAGGGAGAGGAGCTAACAGAAGTGGGTATAGGTGAATACAAAAATGATACATGTGTCGAAAATAAGACCTCCACAGTGAATCCGCTGGTCAGTTGACATAAAAGAGAACATCAAATTAGATTAAAGTACAGCATAATTTTTACAGTTGCATGATGTCATTTTCAGTCCTCTCGAGAGTTTGGAGAGTGTGTATCTAGTACGCCTCACGTGTCTTAAGAGTCTTAATCCTGTCGCCCCCTCGTCTGGGTCTGGGTATATATTCCAGTACCACAAACCTCAATTGTGCTATGGTATGTCCTGCTTTCAAAAAGTGGTGGGTAATTGGTATAAGGTCATTCTTTCTCCGGATTATGGACTTATGTTGTGAGATGCGGTCTCGCACATGATGGGGGGTCTCACCTACATATGCGAGACCACAGGGGCACTTGATCCAGTATTCCACATATGATGAATTGCATGTATGGTAGCCTTTGATGGGATACGGTTTTCCATTCAATATCTGGTACACTTTGTCCCCTTTAGTGACATTATTACTGTCACGATGCCGGCTGGCAGGTAGTGGACCCTCTGTGCCAGAGAGGGATTGGCGTGGACCGTGCTAGTGGACCGGTTCTAAGCCACTACTGGTTTTCACCAGAGCCCGCCGCAAAGCGGGATGGTCTTGCTGCGGCGGTAGTGACCAGGTCGTATCCACTAGCAACGGCTCACCTCTCTGGCTGCTGAAGATAGGCGCGGTACAAGGGAGTAGGCAGAAGCAAGGTCGGACGTAGCAGAAGGTCGGGGCAGGCAGCAAGGATCGTAGTCAGGGGCAACGGCAGAAGGTCTGGAAACACTGGCAAGGGACACACAAGGAACGCTTTCACTGGCACTAAGGCAACAAGATCCGGCAAGGGAGTGCAAGGGAAGTGAGGTAATATAGGGAGTGCACAGGTGATAACTCTAATTGGAACCACTGCGCCAATCAGCGGCGCAGTGGCCCTTTAAATCGCAGAGACCCGGCGCGCGCGCGCCCTAGGGAGCGGGGCCGCGCGCGCCGGGACAGAACAGACGGGGAGCGAGTCAGGTAGGAGAGCCGGGGTGCGCATCGCGAGCGGGCGCTACCCGCATCGCGAATCGCATCCCGGCTAGCAGCAGGATCGCAGCGCCCCGGGTCAGAGGACGTGACCGGGGCGCTGCAGCGGAGGAGGTGAAGCGAGCGCTCCGGGGAGGAGCGGGAACCCGGAGCGCTCGGCGTAACAGTACCCCCCCCCTTGGGTCTCCCCCTCTTCTTGGAGCCTGAGAACCTGAGGAGCAGACTTTTGTCAAGGATGTTGTCCTCAGGTTCCCAGGATCTCTCTTCAGGACCACAACCCTCCCAGTCTACTAAAAAAAAATTTTTTCCTCTGACCTTTTTGGCAGCCAAAATCTCCTTGACCGAGAAGACGTCCGAGGAGCCGGAAACAGGAGTGGGAGGAACAGATTTGGGAGAAAAACGGTTGAGGATGAGTGGTTTGAGAAGAGAGACGTGAAAGGCATTAGGGATACGAAGAGAAGGAGGAAGAAGAAGTTTATAAGAGACAGGATTAATTTGACACAGAATTTTGAAAGGACCAAGATAGCGTGGTCCCAACTTGTAGCTAGGGACACGGAAGCGGACATATTTAGCGGAGAGCCATACCTTGTCTCCAGGGGAAAAAACGGGGGGAGCTCTTCTTTTCTTATCCGCGAACCTCTTCATGCGTGAAGAAGCCTGTAAGAGAGAATTTTGGGTCTCTCTCCATATAATGGAAAGGTCACGAGAAATTTCATCCACAGCGGGCAGACCAGAGGGCAAGGGGGTAGGGAGGGGGGGAAGAGGGTGACGGCCGTACACCACGAAAAATGGGGATTTGGAGGAAGATTCAGAGACCCTGAAGTTATACGAGAATTCGGCCCATGGAAGGAGATCTGCCCAGTCATCCTGGCGGGAGGAAACAAAATGTCGCAAATAATCACCCAGGATCTGGTTAATTCTTTCTACTTGTCCATTGGACTGGGGATGATATGCAGAGGAAAAATTTAATTTAATCTTGAGTTGTTTACAGAGAGCTCTCCAGAATTTAGACACGAATTGGACCCCTCTATCCGAGACAATCTGCGTAGGCAACCCGTGAAGACGAAAAATGTGTACAAAAAATTGTTTAGCCAACTGAGGCGCAGAAGGAAGACCAGGAAGAGGAATGAAATGTGCCATTTTGGAGAATCGATCAACGACCACCCAAATAACGGTGTTGCCACGGGAAGGGGGTAAATCAGTAATAAAATCCATACCAATCAGAGACCAAGGCTGTTCGGGGACAGGCAGAGGATGAAGAAAACCAGCGGGCTTCTGGCGAGGAGTCTTATCCCGGGCACAGATAGTGCAGGCTCGCACAAAGTCCCCAACATCCGTCTCCAGAGTTGGCCACCAATAGAAGCGGGAGATGAGTTGCACAGATTTCTTGATGCCCGCATGACCTGCGAGATGGGAGGAGTGACCCCATTTGAGGATTCCGAGGCGTTGGCGTGGAGAAACAAAGGTCTTTCCTGGAGGAGTCTGTCTGATGGAGGCAGGAGAAGTGGAGATCAGGCAGTCAGGTGGAATGATGTGTTGCGGAGGGAGATCAACTTCTGAGGCATCCGAGGAACGAGAGAGAGCATCGGCTCTAATGTTCTTATCGGCAGGACGAAAGTGGATCTCAAAATTAAATCGGGCAAAGAACAGAGACCACCGGGCCTGGCGAGGATTCAGCCGTTGGGCCGACTGGAGGTAGGAGAGGTTCTTGTGGTCGGTGTAGATAATAACAGGAAATCTTGATCCCTCCAGCAGATGCCTCCATTCCTCAAGTGCTAATTTAATGGCTAGAAGTTCTCGATCCCCGATGGAGTAGTTCCTCTCCGCTGGAGAGAAGGTCCTAGAGAAAAAACCACAAGTGACAGCATGCCCGGAAGGATTTTTTTGTAGAAGAACAGCTCCAGCTCCTACTGAGGAGGCATCAACCTCCAATAGGAAGGGTTTGGAAGGGTCAGGTCTGGAGAGCACGGGAGCCGAAGAAAAGGCAGACTTGAGTTGTTTAAAGGAGTCTTCTGCTTGAGGAGGCCAGGACTTGGGATCAGCATTTTTCTTGGTTAAAGCCACGATAGGAGCCACAATGGTAGAAAAATGTGGAATAAATTGCCTGTAATAATTGGCGAACCCCAAAAAGCGTTGGATAGCACGGAGTCCGGAGGGGCGTGGCCAATTTAAGACGGCAGAGAGTTTGTCTGGATCCATCTGTAGTCCCTGGCCAGAGACCAAATATCCTAGAAAAGGAAGAGATTGGCATTCAAACAGACATTTCTCAATTTTGGCATAGAGTTGGTTGTCACGAAGTCTCTGAAGAACCATACGGACATGCCGGCGGTGTTCCTCTAGATTGGCAGAAAAAATTAGGATATCGTCCAGATATACCACAACACAGGAGTATAATAGATCACGAAAAATTTCATTGACAAAGTCTTGGAAGACGGCAGGGGCATTGCACAGTCCAAAGGGCATGACCAGATACTCAAAGTGTCCATCTCTGGTGTTAAATGCCGTTTTCCACTCGTCCCCCTCTCTGATGCGGATGAGGTTATAGGCGCCTCTTAAGTCCAATTTAGTGAAGATGTGGGCACCTTGGAGGCGATCAAAGAGTTCAGAGATGAGGGGTAAGGGGTAGCGGTTCTTAACCGTGATTTTATTAAGACCGCGGTAGTCAATGCAAGGACGTAGGGAGCCATCTTTTTTGGAGACAAAGAAAAATCCGGCTCCGGCAGGAGAGGAGGATTTACGGATAAAGCCCCTTTTTAGATTCTCCTGGACGTATTCGGACATGGCAAGAGTCTCTGGGGCAGAGAGAGGATAAATTCTGCCCCGGGGTGGAGTAGTACCCGGGAGGAGGTCGATAGGGCAATCATAAGGCCTGTGAGGAGGTAGAGTCTCAGCTTGTTTTTTGCAGAAAACATCCGCGAAGTCCATATAGGCCTTGGGGAGACCGGTTACTGGAGGAACCACAGAGTTACGGCAAGGGTTACTGGGAACCGGTTTTAGACAGTTCTTGGAACAAGAGGACCCCCAACTCTTGATCTCCCCAGTGGACCAATCCAGGGTTGGGGAATGAAGTTGAAGCCAGGGAAGTCCAAGGAGAATCTCCGAGGTGCAATTGGGGAGGACCAAAAGTTCAATCCTCTCATGATGAGATCCGATGCTCATAAGAAGGGGCTCCGTGCGGAAACGTATGGTACAGTCCAATCTTTCATTATTTACACAATTGATGTAGAGGGGTCTGGCGAGACTGGTCACTGGGATGTTGAACCTGTTGACGAGAGAGGCCAAAATAAAATTTCCTGCAGAACCAGAGTCCAAGAAGGCCACTGTAGAGAAGGAGAAGGCAGAAGCAGACATCCGCACAGGCACAGTAAGACGTGGAGAAGCAGAGTAGACATCAAGGACTGTCTCACCTTTGTGCGGAGTCAGCGTACGTCTTTCCAGGCGGGGAGGACGGATAGGACAATCCCTCAGGAAGTGTTCGGTACTAGCACAGTACAGGCAGAGGTTCTCCATACGGCATCGTGTCCTCTCTTGAGGTGTCAGGCGAGACCGGTCGACCTGCATAGCCTCCACGGCGGGAGGCACAGGAACAGATTGCAGGGGACCAGAGGAGAGAGGAGCCGAGGAGACGAAACGCCTCGTGCGAACAGAGTCCATATCTTGGCGGAGTTCCTGACGCCTTTCAGAAAAACGCATGTCAATGCGAGTGGCTAGGTGAATAAGTTCATGTAGATTAGCAGGAATTTCTCGTGCGGCCAGAACATCTTTAATGTTGCTGGATAGGCCTTTTTTGAAGGTCGCGCAGAGGGCCTCATTATTCCAGGACAATTCTGAAGCAAGTGTACGGAATTGTACGGCATACTCGCCAACGGAAGAATTACCCTGGACCAGGTTCAACAGGGCAGTCTCAGCAGAAGAGGCTCGGGCAGGTTCCTCAAAGATACTTCGGATTTCCGAGAAGAAGGAGTGTACTGAGGCAGTGACGGGGTCATTGCGGTCCCAGAGCGGTGTGGCCCATGACAGGGCTTTTCCGGACAGAAGACTGACTACGAACGCCACCTTAGACCTTTCAGTGGGAAACAGGTCCGACATCATCTCCAGATGCAGGGAACATTGGGAAAGGAAGCCACGGCAAAACTTAGAGTCCCCATCAAACTTATCCGGCAAGGATAAGCGTATCCCAGGAGCGGCCACTCGCTGCGGAGGAGGTGCAGGAGCTGGCGGAGGAGATGACTGCTGAAGCTGTGGTAGCAACTGTTGTAGCATAACGGTCAGTTGAGACAGCTGTTGGCCTTGTTGCGCAATCTGTTGTGACTGCTGGGCGACCACCGTGGTGAGGTCAGCGACAACTGGCAGAGGAACTTCAGCGGGATCCATGGCCGGATCTACTGTCACGATGCCGGCTGGCAGGTAGTGGACCCTCTGTGCCAGAGAGGGATTGGCGTGGACCGTGCTAGTGGACCGGTTCTAAGCCACTACTGGTTTTCACCAGAGCCCGCCGCAAAGCGGGATGGTCTTGCTGCGGCGGTAGTGACCAGGTCGTATCCACTAGCAACGGCTCACCTCTCTGGCTGCTGAAGATAGGCGCGGTACAAG
This sequence comes from Hyla sarda, assembly GCF_029499605.1. NCBI lineage: Eukaryota > Metazoa > Chordata > Amphibia > Anura > Hylidae > Hyla > Hyla sarda. Next base: position 256,847,981 of record NC_079191.1, on the reverse strand, counting down.
GGAGTAGGCAGAAGCAAGGTCGGACGTAGCAGAAGGTCGGGGCAGGCAGCAAGGATCGTAGTCAGGGGCAACGGCAGAAGGTCTGGAAACACTGGCAAGGGACACACAAGGAACGCTTTCACTGGCACTAAGGCAACAAGATCCGGCAAGGGAGTGCAAGGGAAGTGAGGTAATATAGGGAGTGCACAGGTGATAACTCTAATTGGAACCACTGCGCCAATCAGCGGCGCAGTGGCCCTTTAAATCGCAGAGACCCGGCGCGCGCGCGCCCTAGGGAGCGGGGCCGCGCGCGCCGGGACAGAACAGACGGGGAGCGAGTCAGGTAGGAGAGCCGGGGTGCGCATCGCGAGCGGGCGCTACCCGCATCGCGAATCGCATCCCGGCTAGCAGCAGGATCGCAGCGCCCCGGGTCAGAGGACGTGACCGGGGCGCTGCAGCGGAGGAGGTGAAGCGAGCGCTCCGGGGAGGAGCGGGAACCCGGAGCGCTCGGCGTAACAATTACATTGAATGCCATGCAAAACAAGGGAAAGTACAATTTTTCTGAGAACTAAATGTACGTTGTCTCAATTGGGAAGCACTGACTATGTCCGCCCTTATCAATTGGTCTTGTATGTTTGTCAGTCTCTTGAAACAAGGCATCAAAGGTTGTTGAAACTCTGGTATGTCAGGATGTGCTGAAATAAGTAAAGGCCAGTGTTTGCGAATGATTCCATGGACATGATAGGCAAATGGGTGATAAGTATGTATGAAAGGTATGTGTTTATTGTTGAGGTGCTTGTTTTTAGGGGTATGGAGTTGTAAACATTTCTAAAGTATGTGTTCTGGGAAACCACTGTCTGTTCTACAGCAGACCTTATACCAATGCTATATACCCTATGCCCATGAGAAATACAGAGGTATATGATCCTATTTACATAGATTGATACTGGTATAAAATGTACATTTCTGTCAGGATCTGGACTGGTATGCGGGGAGGACACGGGTAGTGGATCCTCTGTGCCAGACAGGCGATGGCGTGGGCCGTACCAGGGGAACGGAATCTAAGGGATTACTGGTTTTCACCAGAGCCCGCCGCAAAGTGGGATGGACTTGCTGCGGCTGGTAACCCCTAGGTCGTTCCACCCGGTAGCGACTCAACCTCTCTGGCAGCTAAGACAGGTGCGGGACACAAGGACAAGAAAAAGGCAAGGTCAGACGTAGCAGAAGGTCAGGGCAGGTGGCAACGGTTTGTAGTCAGGGGCAACAGCAAAGGGTCTAGATACACAGGCAATAGGCTCACAATAAAGGCTTTCATTGGCACAAGGGCAACAAGATCCGGCGAGGACAGGAAGGGGAAGTGGGTTTTTAAGTGTAGGGAGTGATTAGGAACTGATTGGGCCAGACACCAATTAATGGTGCACTGGGCTTTTAAATCTGAGAGATTCGGCGCGCGCGCGCCCTAGAGAGCGGGACCGCGTGTGTCGGGACTGAGCAGACGGAGGACAGGGCAGGTGAGTAGAACGGGATGCGACCCGCGGGCAGGCACGTCCCGCCGCGCGGATTGCATCCCCGCCGGGGGAATCAGAGCAGCGGTCCCGGTCAGCGAGTCTGACCGGGGCGCTGCGAACAGGAGCCGAACACCGCAAGGGCTCTGGGGGAGGAGAGGGACCCGGAGCGCTCGGCGTAACAATTTCTTTACCTACTGTTGGCATCCCATCTCTGCAATGCCCATATTCACTTAGTCAATTTGTGAGATATATATAAGCAGCATTTCTAGTATTATTTATTATGTTTTTTGTCACACTCATTTTTGTATATATGTTAGTTTCGCAGAACTCTGAGGAATGTCCGCAATTTGGACCGAAACATCAGCTTGTATATAAAAGATTGCTAATAAAAATTCACTTATACTTCATCTACCTTGAGTGCCAAGTTTTCTTTTACTTTGTTAAAAGGAAACTGAAATCCAGTTCACCCGCACCTATAGAAAATGCTGGGCAACCTGCCTGAACGAATAGTATGGTTTTAGGCCGGTATGGTGCACTACACATTATCATGTCACTGCCACCCCTATATATGCCTTATCTGTGTAATAATAGGCAATTACCCCCTCATGAATAGGAGGCGTGTGTAATTTTCATCAGTATTTTACACCTGTGCAACCTCCCATTATATAGCATTGTGGCTGATCTGCATCATAATGGGAATAGGAGCCTAACCTGCCCTTTAATCAGTAAGTGTGGCCTTTTTTCTGTGAATTTTTTGAGTGATTTATGTCCCTTTTTTCTGTGTTTTTTTTTTTACAGCCTCAGTTGCAGACTGTTTGTCACTTACTGTTAAAAGGAAACTGACATCCAGTTCACCTGCACTCAGTGTTATGGTGCGGGTGAACTGGATTACAATGAGATATCACCAGTTCTGAAGATATCTGTTGTATTAGACTCCATTGCTAATAGCCAGCTTTGTGCAGTGGAGGCGGGACCTGGTATACCCAGCATGTCAAGTCCCCTCTCCATTGTGCAAAGTCGACTATTAGCAATGGAGGATAATAGCACAGGTATGTCTGAACTATAGCCTTGTGTATAGGGTTTAATGTAGGTGAACTGGCTGTCAGTGGCAAGCTGCCTTCAGCACCTGTGCTGATCTGGCTGGTCTGAAAACCTTGAGTGGCCCAGGAAGGGGATAAAGGATCCCACTCCCCAACCTGTCTTTCATCCCATAAAAATTTAGGCCCAATAAAAAGACTTGGCAAGCTTAGTCGGTTTACAAGCTCATCAGAGCTAAGAACTTTCTAAAGCTCCTTCCAGGGCTCCCTAGGGCCACTGCAAAGATTATTTGGGACAATGTGGTTTCTACAAGGCTAACCAATGGACACAAGGACTTGTCGTGGATGGCCATTAAGGGAGGTCTGTCTCTAAGGTGATTCATGCATGCCCGTGGCCTGAGCAGATCCAGATACTGTCCCAGGTGCCCCTGTGTGGAGGATACATCTATGTGTGGTGACCCATTACAGGAGTTGCACCCCTGTACCCTTGCTGCCCTGTCAGGCAGCCTCCATACAGTGTCCCCTGGGCCGCTTGCACCTGTTCCCCTTGTTCCTGTACTTCTATGCCTATGTTATGCTGTGTATTGTATATAAAATGTGTTCTAGCTTTAAGAACAGTTGACATGTGATTATAACCCAGTGAGGTGTCAGTGACCTAAGGGTGACCTATGTGACCGTTCCTAATCTCCCCCATATAAGCCCTGGATGGAGCTAGCTTAGTCTTACATATACATATACAGTTACATAGTTACATAGTTCACAAGGTTGAAAAAAGACCAGAGTCCATCAAGTTCAACCTATAACCTAATAAGTCCCTATTGAGTTGAGTTGATCCAGAGGAAGGCAAAAAACCCTCATACTAGAGGTAAAAATTCCTTCCCGACTCCAATATGGCAGTCAGAATAAATCCCTGGATCAACGTTCTGTCCCTATAAATCTAGTATACATAACCAGTAATGCTATTACTCTCCAAAAATGCATCCAGACCCTTTTTGAACTCTATTTCAGAGTTCACCATGACCATCTCCTCCGGGAGAGAATTCCACAGTCGCACTGCTCTTACAGTAAAGAACCCCCGTCTGTGCTGGTGTAGAAACCTTCTTTCCTCTAGACGTAGAGGATGCCCCCTTGTTATTGATACAGTCCTGGGTATAAATAGATCATGGGAGAGATCTCTGTACTGTCCCCTGATATATTTATACATAGTTATTAGGTCTCCCCTAAGCCTTCTTTTTTCTAAACTAAATAACCCTAATTCTGATAATCTTTCTGGGTACTGTAGTCCTCCCATTCCCTGTATTACCCTGGTTGCCGGTCTTTGAACCCTCTCCAGCTCCCCTATATATTTCTTGTACACTGGTGCCCAGTACTGTACACAGTATTCTATGTGTGGTCTGACTAGTGATTTGTACAGCGGTAGAATTATTTCCTTGTCGTGGGCATCTATGCCCCTATTGATGCAACCCATGATTTTATTAGCCTTGGCAGCAGCTGCCGACACTGGTCACTACAGCTAAATTTAGTGTTAACTAAGACTCCTAAGTCCTTTTCCATGTCAGTCGTCCCAAGTGTTCTCCCATTTAATACATAATCCCAGGCCGGATTTTTCTTCCCCATGTGCATTACCTTACATTTATCAGTGTTGAACCTCATCTGCCACTTCCCAGCCCAAACCTCCAACCTATCCAGATCCATTTGTAACAGTGCACTGTCCTCTATAGTGTTTACCGCTTTACAGAGTTCAGTGTCATCTGCAAAGATTGCTACTTTACTATCAACCCCTCTGCAAGGTCATTAATGAATATATTAAATAGGGCAGGACCCAAGACGGACCCCTGTGGTACCCCATTAGTAATAGTCACCCAATCAGAATAAGTACCATTAATAACCACCCTCTGTTTCCTATCATTGAGCCAGTTACTTGCACACATTCTCCCCCAGCCCAAACCTTCTCATTTTATGCACCAACCTTTTATGTGGAACCGCATCAAATGCTTTGGAAAAATCCAGATATACGACATCCAGCGATTGCCCCTGGTCCAGTCTGGAGCTCACCTCCGCATAAAAGCTGATCAGGTTAGTTTGACAGAATAGATCCCTCATAAATCCATGCTAATACGGAGTTATACATTTATTTTTATAAAGATATTCCAAAATAGCATCTCTTAGGAAACCCTCAAACAATTTACATACAACCAAGGTTAAACTAACAGGTCTATAATTCCCAGAGTCTCTTATGCTCTTAGTTCCTGCTTAGCTGAGTGCAGCAAGGTCAAGTCCTAAGTGTGTGTCTGGAGTCCAGAGGAGGCCTAGAGTCCATCAAGCAGCCACGGATTCTCAAGTCCATTGCCCCACAGGTCAAGTAGAAGCCTGGTAAACTACAGAAGGGGTGAAGCCAGTCATAGTCTGTCATAGTCAAGTCGGTCCAAGTCATCCTTTCTCAAGTCAGCGTGGTCTGCATCCAAATTGTCCAAGTCCACTATAAGTCCCAGCAAGCCCTAAGGTCTCTGAAGTCACTGGTCACTTCCTTGGGCCTAGCCAAACTGTATAGACTGTTATATCTGTCTGACTCAGTAAAACTGCTGTTGTTCCGTAACTTGGCGTCGGAGTCATTAATTGCCCCCATGCCTAGCCCAGGATCCAGCGGTATTCCTTCGGGTGGTGTAGAGGATAAACCACACTCTGGTGTCATGAACACAAGGGGTTAATGCCATCTGCCCCTAGAGTAATTCCATCTGCCCCCATCACACCCTCACTTCATATGAATGTCTTTTGGCAGTGCCCCTTTGCACAGGGTCAATTGAATTCCCTGGAACTTGAACTTAGAGATTCTGTACCAAGGAACAACCTATCGTACCATGCAGTGCTTTATGGACTTTTTCCTGAAGTTTACGACGTGGAGGTCATCCAGGAGGCCTGGCACCTTATGAACTAATACACTCAAGTCCCCTAAGGAAGTGTGTACATGATCCTATGCCAATAAGAAGTATAAACATGAAAAAGAAGCGTATGTAGATCCATCAATTCAAAAATATCAAAATGTGTTAGTACATAAATGCACAAAAGGCAAACATCTAAAATCCATTTAAAATATGCAGAAGGTAAATAATCCTAGATACAACTCAGACCACAGAGTCAAGGAAATGAGGGGGGTCTGGTGTGGACTCAAGCTGGTACAGTGAAATATGGGTATAGAAAAATAAGAACAAGGATCCCTATCGATTGTTGCCCAAAGTTAATGTAAAGTATGTTGGGGGGAAAAAAAAAAATACAAAAGCCCCCCCCCCCCCATAGGAGTGCATAAACATAATTACCAAGTGGACAAGGTGAAAGTGTACACCAGACCTCCGTCACCCAATGTTTCACCACTGAAGGCTTCTTCCAAAGCATTTTGTTGGCTCTCTCTGTATATGGCATCTCACTGTTAGCTATTAGGATACCCTTACTGCACTGTACTTTATTATACACAGATTGGGGGCTTTTGTATTTTTTTCCCCCAACATACTTTAC